>NC_140961.1:12039031-12096531 GCF_056783735.1 Eptatretus burgeri | reverse complement strand
ATGGTTAAATTGCTGCGTTAACTCGACGCTATCACTTGCTTAAGTTGGATACAAAGAGATTATGGCATCACAAATCGAGAAACCGTAAAGCATGTCAGTGGGGCGGCTTAGCCCAAATATTCAAAAGAATTGTGCATTTTGTGATACATGCACCAAATTTGGCAAAAATGTACATTAATATGTTGCGAACATTTTCAGATATTGGGCCACTTGAAATTCTCTCTTTATGTCCGCCATATTGGATTTCAAAATGGCCACCACTTGAAATCTACATTTGCTATTATCTCTGGACGTAATGCAGCTATTGACTTGATTCTGGTATCTAAATATATGTTTTTGGGGGCAAGGAATCCAATTTCAGTGGCCATGATCCGGCACTCAACGGATGTCGTGAAGAATGCTGTGGAACACCTGAATCCTGGACAGACACCAGTGGTCACCGTTGATCAGCCACTGTTTGCTTTGGCCAAGCAGATACAGTGGAAGTGGCCAGAGAGCTATGGTGAAGACCAGATAGTGGTGATGTTTGGTGGCCTCCACATAGAGATGGCGGCACTGAGGACACTGCGGGACTGGCTGAAAGGGAGTGGTTGGGTGCAAGCACTTGTGCAACCCGAGATTGCGACAGCAGGGACAGCAGACTCATTCCTGCGAGCATCCCATGTCTTTCGCAGAAGAAGAGCACATCAAGTGACTGCAGCAGCACTGTACATCCTGCAACACCGTGCCTACAACCACTACTGTCTGGGAGAAACCAGGGATGCAGAGGACCTTCCGAAGTTTGAAGACTGGTGTTGCCAGAGAGGAGAAGACATCCCCCAGTTTCACTACTGGGCAACCGTGCTGGAACTAGAACTGTTGGTTCTAGTGTATGTGCGTTCTCTCAGGCAGGGATCGTTAATGATGTACCTCGATGCTCTGACAGAGATGGTCCCCTGGTTCCATGTACTGGATCACACCCACTATGCTAGGAAGATACCAGTGCACCTGAAGGACATGGCCGAACTCACCATCAAATACCCAGATGTAGCCAGGAAATTCAGGGAAAGCCACTTCATCGTTCAGAAAACAGAGGGTGTTCTCTTCAATCCCGATTAACCAGCCACAAGAGCAGAATAATGCCTGCATCAAAGGAGACTGTGGAGCAGTTGGGCTCACTGACAACCCTAGTGCCCTACGTCGCTGGATGGTTGCGGGACCAGAAGTTGCCAGGGTGATCGAAGAATTCCAGGATGGGAACCAACACTGGAGACGGCAAACAGCAGACACACGTTATCATGATCAAACGCCAAGTGTACAGGCCTCATTTGTGAAAGATGTTCGCTCTCTTGTCGGTGTCAGAGAGGAGATGGGCAACCCATTCGAGGAGGAGAGTCAGGATGTAGTCAAACTGGACACAAAGGAGATCACAGATCCTGCTGCTGTGGAGACCGTGATGAATGCCAAGAGGATTGGCCAAGAGCAGTTCGAGGCTTTCACCAGAGAGTGTCTGTTAGACAGAACAAAGGCAGTGGACGCACCCATTCCTCGTAACAAGCTGAAGGTGTTCAGCACTTCCACTCCAAGAAGCCAGAGCATAGGTCAGCAACAGCTCGCCTCCATCAAGAATGACCGTGAACTCTTCGCACGCCTGTACATTGGCTGCCAGACGAGGGATGGAAACCTTGAGGAGTTCTTTTGTCACGAGAATCAGGCATGTCCTCCTGCATTGTCTGATGGTGGAAGCCTCTGCACTGGTACCAAGAGTGATCGCCTCACATGCTTGGAAGAAGTCTCCGACGCAAAGACAGAGACTCCTGTCACGACCTGTATTGTGCTTGATGGAGCAGCCATCGTCCAGATGCTGAAGCCGGCTGCATCAAAGACCTTTGAAGAGTATGCACAATAGATCTTCATCCCATATATGTCCACGAAGCTGCAAACAGTGTCACGCCTGGATCTGGTCTGGGATACTTACCTTGCTGATTCACTGAAAGGTAGTACACGTGCAAAGCGGGGACAAGGTGTGCGGAGACGTGTGGTGGCTGCCGCAGCCATATCAGGAAACTGGCAGAACTTCCTACGAGTGGACAGCAACAAGACCGAGCTGTTCAGGTTCCTCTCAGCAGCTCTCATGGAATGGTTTGACCAGGAGGACAAGCAACTCATCATTACTGATGGAGAGGCAGTGCTCAGCAAGCCACTACTGCCAGATCTGACCTCACTCGCCCCATGTAACCATGAAGAAGCTGACAGTCGGATGTTGCTGCATGCATCTCACGCAGTCCAGCATGGACACCATGCAATACTCATCTGGACTGTAGACACCGATGTTGTGGTACTGGCAGTGTCCCTGGCACAGGAGTTGCAACCAGAAGACAAACTGTGGCTGGAATTCGGAACAGGCCAGAGTTTTCGATACCTCGCAGCACACGAAATAGCAGCTGGATTGGGACGAGAGAAGGCTCGTGCACTGCCAATGTTCCACGCTCTAACTGGAAGCGACACTGTGTCTAGTTTTCATAGACATGGCAAGAAGACTGCGTGGGCAGTCTGGACGGTACTGCCAGAACTCACTGAGGCGCTGCTGCTGTCCTCTGCACCTCGTGACATACCAGACGATGCAATGCGCATCATCGAGAGGTTCGTGATCCTGTTGTATGATCGAACCAGCAAATGCACAGACATTGACAAGGCCAGGAGGAAACTCTTCGCAAGGACGAACAATGTGCAGCTCATCCCTCCAACGAAGGCAGCTCTGGAGAAACATGTCAAGAGGGCAGTGTATCAAGGTGGACATGTGTGGGGTCAGATCCTGCTGCCAGCACCAGAGCTCCTTCCACCAACCTACTGGGGTTGGTCAAGGACTGGAGAAGGACAGTACACACCTTACTGGACCAGGCTAACTGAGGCAGCTCACAGCTGCATTGAGCTGGTTTCTTGCAAGTGCAAGAAAGGGTGTGTGAGGCGCTGCAAGTGTAAAAAGGCTGCCCTTCAGTGCACAGCCCTCTGTGTGTGTGAAGGGGACTGCACATGACGATGAGTCAACAACATACATGTACTTGTGGCAATGCTGAACTTGTTAACAGGACACTGTTTATGTACACGTATCTTCAGTACCGGTGTATACCTAGCCTCAGATACCAGTACACCTAGCCTCAAATACTACACCATGTAGCATGTCAGTATTATACCTAAGACATTTACAGAACTAAGACATTCTTTTCAAAGTATTGTGTTGAATCCAATATTTGCCTCGATAATTTCCAAATAAAATTATATAACAGACTGTGATAGATAATATTAAGTTGAAAATGGTACCATTGGATTCCTTGCCCCCAAAAACATACATTTAGATACCAGAATCAAGTCAATAGCTGCATTACGTCCAGAGATAATAGCAAATGTAGATTTCAAGTGGCGGCCATTTTGAAATCCAATATGGCGGACATAAAGAGAGAATTTCAAGTGGCCCAATATCTGAAAATGTTCGCAAAATATTAATGAACATTTGTGCCAAATTTGGTGCTTGTATCACAAAATGCACAACAGGTTTGCTATGCTGCTACACTACTCCCCTATAGGCTGGTACCATGAATCAAACTGTTTCATGGAATCTGTTCAATTAAATCGAAAGATTTCAACAATTGGCATTTCCTGTGGTGAGGCCGAAGCACAAGGCTAATTTCTTTCACATTGCAGACAGGTTGGTGTCCTCTGTTTCTTCCACCTTTCCTCTTCTCTGGTCTGGCTCCCTCTGCTCTTTCATCTCACCATCCCTCCTCAGTCCTTCCAGATCATTGTTCTTCCTGCAATCCCATCCTTTTGAAACTCAAAATACAGACTCACTACTTCCAAATGCTCCTTTGTTCTTCTCTTATTTGTGGTACTTCCTTCCTCAATCTGTTGAATCCCATTCTTCCCTCCAAGACTTCAAGTTGCCAGGCGACCACCACAGTGGCAGGATATTAATACGTTAGGTCATCCTTCATTCCTACCCATGATCTTTTCTGTGCTCATTAACTCTCCCTCCCTCTCCCCATGCACTTGTAGGCTGGTTTGTTACTTGCCTTTTCTCTCTCCTATTGTTTGTTAATCCCATTGCTGTGTAACCTCCCCACTGTCAGTATGTTCTTCCATGAACCTATAATTTCTATACAAAAAAACTACCTGAGACACAGTTGAAGGAGGAATGAGATAACTTGTATTTTCTTTGCAGAGGCAGTTTGAAGGGAAAATTGATCAACTGCAGTGAAGTCAAGACACACTATATGGAGGAGTAAAATAAGTTGCCATGTGTTGGACTTTTGGGAGCATCTCAGTCCTCAAATGTTTTGAGACCCCTCATATTGTATTGCTGTAATGGTAGGATAGAAAAACAATCTTGGTGGAAATTGAAGGATGGGATTGAGATATTACCCTGGCATTTAAAGTGGGTGGACCTTCAACCAGTATGGAGTCTATATTTGTGAGCATTGATAAGGAAGTCAATGCATGGATGTTCTGATGAAAGTAACTTCTTGAACGGACTTCCTTCTATGCTTCTTAAGAATAGCATTTTCAAAGTCATGGACACCACCTGCAATTCAAGTGTTAAATTCAAATTCTAAACTATTTTTCAGTTAAGTCCATCTTCCATATTTTACCTGTTATAATTATTATTCCATTTCATGTTTAATGTTTCTACATGTTGTTTTGAAGTTGGTATCACTGAAGAGGAATTTCTCTGGATATGGGACAATAAAAATTATTATTATCTATATATTAATACTGAAGGACCAATTTTGTGCTCCTCCTAGCGGTCGCGTCACATTTTTCTCGGTACTGTGACCTGGACTGAAAGAAACTTCGTACCTGTAAGAGTGCATCGCACATAGTGGCAATCGTAAACTTTCAACTCTCAAGCAGAATAAACACTTTTCGTTTTACATTCGTTTACATGGCGACGTGGGGAATCAAGAGACGGGGGGTGGGGAGTGAAGAGGCGGGGGCGAGGCCGGGGTAATTACATTTTGGGCGGGGGTAAGCAAATTGAAGGCGGGGGGGGGAATGGAGCAGGGGCTGGGGATGAGTAGGCGGGGGCAAGCACGCCCTGTCCAGTCCATGTCCCTCGAGTGCGAGTGAGCTGGTGAGGGTGGTTGAATGAACGGAATCCGTCTGTGACGGAGTTTCGGCTACTTATTATTATTATTATTATTATTATTATTATTATTATTATTATTATTATTATTATTATTATTATGCTTGCAAAGTACCCATGCTATGCACAGGTGGGAGTCTGAAATCTGTCTGAAAAAAAATGTATTGAGGAATTTTATGAAAACACCCACCCACTTTAGGACACTTCCAGCAGGCCTGGGTTAAGACACCCGAGGGTACTGGACACTGCATCTGTAAAGCCCCCCCCCACACTTCTTTCCCCTCTCCCCTTGTATTGACATTTTTTTTTCTTCGTAATTTCAAATAAAACCCAAATTTATTGAAATATCAATTACATCAGGTGGTGGGCCATCATTTCTGTGATAAATCCTGTGAGAAGATTGTATGTTGTTGGTAGACATGTTATTGGATGATATTTGAGAGGTAGTTGGGTTTCTTCTGATTTTGGGATGAGGAAAGTGTTACCCTCTGTGAGCCACTTTTCCATTCATCGTTAAAAAACTGCTTCTCTGGGATTTCATGACAGCAAACTGGGAAAAAATTCGTGATGAAATCTCAAGTTTTAAATATTAAAATATATAAATCCTTGTTTATTGAGAAAATATACACATTACAGCTGGACAACATACATGGTTGTAAAAGTTGGTTGTGAAAAGGACAAAAATCACGTCGACCGAGCATCGGGATTGATGTTGGCCGAAACTTTTTATTAACTGGGTCATCGCACATCTAGCACTTTCTTGTATTATAAGAAGCTTGTTGTTGGCTTAATGGTTAAGGTGCCTGGCTTAAGATCTGAGGATCTTGAGTGCAAGCCCCTGTCACGCTGTTGAAATATCACCGGGTGGGTTGACTCAGCCTATCGTCCCTCCGAGGTTGGCAAAATGAGTACCAAGTTACTGGGGTAATTAGCCATTTGGGTTACCTGCGACAGAGTGGTGACTTGTACAGGACTGTACTCCTTGCCAATGAAACTGCCTCAGCAACACTATGTGCCTTTATACAGTGTGAAAGGAATGGTATATGTTATCAGGGCTGTTGCTCCCCATGTAGTCCAAGAGCATTAGGTCAAAATAGGCCCTAACCTGGACATTTTTGGTAACAAGCTGATTTTTTCAGGATAGGTCCAGGAATATGTCTAGAATAACATACTAAAAGTCCTCATAAATCCTCCTTGAGCGTTTTCCGCAATCCAAGATGGCGTCCAAAACGTCCAAAAAAACACTTTAAATGTCTAAATATATGTTTTGAAGTATAAGGAACTCGATAGAATACATTTTAAGAGATGTTGAAGCACGCAAGTACCAATAAAACTGTTTGAGCTCTTCCAAAAATCCAAAATGGTGTCCAAAATGGCCGTCATTAACAATTTTATCTCAAAATTGTTTATATATTTATCATTAATTAATTAACTGTGATATTTCATCCTGAAAATATTCAACAAACATTTCAATTATAAATGTGGTTGCTGTGCATACAGTATTCAAATCAATTTGAATGTTAAAGTCGAGAAGTGTGCCCTTAATCGCTTATGACATTACGAGGGAAACATTGTACCATCAGTTTGATGCTAAACAGACAGGGCGACATAAATTTGCCATATGGTCCATTTTCGTCACCTAAAGCTCGGAAATTGAAAACTTGGTGCTAACCTTTTTTTACCAACAAGATGCAGTTGATGTCTACCATGAGGTGCGTTCTATTTGAAACATTCCGTTATCATTAAGGAAGTAAAACTATTATGTTTGGTACCCAGACTAAATGCATGATCAAAATTTGTGTCTTCATGCATGTACTACACAGTACTGTGTAATATCACTTGACAGGGAATTTCTGTGGAGTAGTCTATCGTTACACCTAAAACATTGTATTGAATCATTTTATTTGTTTCATTCAGATGAAAAGAATTATAGTATGATAGAAATCAGAGAGTGTATGACACTCCTTCCTATTGGTACATGTATGCTGTATTTGTATAAAAGGTTCCTTTTTTGTGTGTGTCATGTCATTCCTATATTGTGATATGCTAGTATACATTCATTATTAATAATAGCAGACATTTTAAAGTGCCTTTTCCATTGGATACAAAGTGCTATGAGATGTCATCCCTGGTTGTCATAGGAGATAAAATATATTACTAGGCTGCGACAGTACAAGTGCAGTGCACATCTAGGGATAACAAAATAAGTTAGTCTTCAAGTCACATATTACATGGCAGTGAATTTCTGTGGAGTAGCCACTATCATCATCATTTTCCTCTCGGGTTTCCTTGCGAGATTTTCTCTGCCCAATACAATTCCTACCAGACATTCTGGCACCCCACAATGAGTTGATTCATCCGTAATTTAACTTCACAGGTATCAATATGTAAACATGCTATAGAGTACTGTGATTGTGATGTGTTATAGAAATTGCAGAATCATGTGATGGCAATCATGTGATGGCATTGGCACTTGTGTGCTTCTACATCTCTTATAATGTATTCTATTGAGTTCCTTGTACTTCAAAACATATATTTAGACATCTAAAGTGCGTTTTGGGGAAACCTACTTGCAAAGTTAAGAGAAAAACATGAAATGGCGGCCATTTTGGACGCCATCTTGGATTGCGGAAAACGCTCAAGGAGGATTCATGAGGACTTTTAGTATGTTATTTCACACACATTCCTGGACCTTTCCTGAAAAAATCAGCTTGTTACCAAAAATGTCCAGGTTAAACCATAATGCTCTTGGACTAATGATTGTGCTTTCTACCCCCACCAAAGGCATCGTGGTACACTGCCAGTTAATCACTGAGAGCTGGAGATCAGACTGAGTTGTGAGGGAATTGGTGAAAACTGAAAATTGGGGGGAGGGACTCTCGCGAGATTGGGGAAGACTCGAGAAGTGGGAGAACGAAGTTGCTTTGTGAATGAACTCTCAGTCCTTCATCACCTTCACCATGCAAATAAGTAATAAATAGCATATGGCAAGGAAACACTTCACTATTATATTTTAAAGAATGCATTGCATGCTCAGAGGCTGTCCAGTTATCAAGTATGCAAGTATGGTGGAAATGGGAAGGTATTTCCATGAAACATCGCAAGCTTAAGGTTGCTAACATACTTGCAGGATAGCAGCTAGCTGATAAATGCTGAATAAAGGTAAAATTTGAACCCCCCCTCCCCCAACCATCCAAGATGAAGGGCCTCCGGCTTTTGCTCCTCGGGCACTGATGTCAGTCTGGGCGTGACGTGCAGGGTCCACAAAAGTGCACAAAAAATTTGGTGGGGCTTGTCCTTGCCCCAAAACTGTGGGAGTTGTAATGTGTAAAATCAATGTACGTACCTTTTTGTCATGGTGAAGCTGATAACAATGACTATGGTTTTCCGAACCAGCAAATGTTTCCACATGCAGTAAATGGCGAAACTGCTCATGTCGAACCCGTGAATGATTTACCTGCCAAGAGAGAGCAGTTTGCTATGGGTGTAAACTCAAAATCAAAATTGCGTTGAAAAATTTATGAAATTTCCCACCCACCTAAGGATGGAGAAAAGGTGGCGTCGTTCCAGTTGAAACTCAAAATCATAATTGTATTAAGATATTATCAAACCAGCAAATGTTTCCATTTGCGGTAAATTGCGAAACTGTGAACGCCGGACCCACAAATTATTTTACGTGCAGAGAGGGAGAAGTTTCGTACAGGTGGAAACTCAAAATCATAAATGTATTGAAAAATTTATGAAACCTCCCACCCACCTTAGGACACCCACTGGGACCCCAAAAGGTCCCCCAGAAAGTTTGGCGGGGCTAGCCCCAAAACTGAGGCAGTAGTTTGGAGACCAATAGATAGACAGACAGACACTTCTGCTTTATTATATAGATTTGAAGAGCGCTGAGAGCTCATGGCTCTTTTTAGTTTATGCACTGATGACCGTGCTTGAGCAGTGTTGTGTTTGACTCACGATGAGCTCTAATCACAATCTCAACAAGACGAAACACTGCAAAGAGTGTGCAGTTTTCTCCAAAGCAACTGGCCTCAACAATTCTCAGATAAGCTACAACCATGTAGTACAGCTGATAATCTCTCATATCATAAGAATTGTGCAAATTATGACGAAAGCATGAAATTTCTACCAGTGTTAGTACATGCCTAAGCTTCATTTTCAGATCGGGAGGAAAGGCAGATTTGACCTCTGAGGACCGTGAGAGGTCAATGACCTCAAAGTATCAAAATTTTGATGTTTGGCATCATTGGTTAATGGTAAACATGTTTATGATGTACAAACCATGCATTTGTGTTCCAATAGAAGTGTCTACATATTCCACACAGTGTTGGTAGTTATTTACAGATGTCAAGCTTTGACCTCTGAGGACAGTGAGAGGTCAATTACCTCAACATATCAAATATTGATGCCAATGAATCAAATATTGATGACAAACACCCATATGTCCTGGCAGAATTCAAGTCTGGGAAGTTTGTGGTACTATACACAAGACCAGCAACAAGTTCTCTGCCATGGCAATTGACCAATGTCATGAACAGAACAACGCTGTGGCCAAAGGGTCTGGCGGAGACATTTGGACTGACAGGAAACCCTGGGGCACTCAGACGCTGGATGGTGGCAGGGCCAGAAATAGCCAGGATCACTGCAGAGTTTGAAGAGCAGGTGACAAGAGGACATGGCGGTGCTCACGACACTGGGCATCTTCACCATGACCAGAAACCTGGAGTGCAAGCAGCCTTTACGAAAGATGTCAGAGCACTTATAGCAGTGTTTGAAGAGATGGGGAATACCTTCCAAGAGAACACTCAAGATCTACTGGTCTTCGACACAAGATACATCATGGAAACCCCAGTGGCAGAAACTGTGAGGAAGATTGGGTCCCTTGGTGAGGAGCAGTACACAAAGTTTGTTGAAGAAAGACTGGAACTATGCATGAAGCCAGTTGCAGAAACACTGCCCAAGAACAAGTTGCCACTCTTCAGTCGGCCACAGACCAAGACGCAGTCAAAGCAGCAGATCCAACTCGCCGCAGTGAAGAGTGACTGTAGTCTCTTCTCGAGGCTGTATATTGCCTGCCAATCACGTGATGGGGATCTGGACCAGTTCTTCTGCCATGAGAACCAGGCAGCCCCACCAGCATTATCAACAGGAGGAAAACTGTGCCTTGGAGTCAAAGCAGATCTACTACACTGCCTGAAATCAGACCAACCCGAAACCACAAGCGCACCTGGGGTTGATGCCACAATCCTTGACGGAGCAGCTATTGTTCAAATGCTCAATCCTGTAATGGCAAAGACCTTTGAAGAGTATGTGAACACAGTCTTTGCACCTTACATCTCCACTCAACTCGAAAAGGTCAACAGACTCGACCTCATCTGGGATGTATATCTACCTGACAGCCTGAAAGGCACGACCAGACAGAAGAGGGCAAGGGCGTCAGGAAGAGAGTGGCTCCCTCTACCGTCATGCCTAAGAACTGGAAGGACTTCATTCGTGTGGATCAAAACAAGACCGAGCTCTTTGGTTTCCTGTCATGAGAGGCCATTCGAGTTCCAATAGCAGATGGCAAGGAAATGTATGCAACATGTGGAACTGAGGTCCTGTGCTCTCCTGCCGAGTCCGACTTGACCACCCTCGCCCCATGTTCACACGAGGAGGCGGACACTTGCCTGCTTCTACATGTGGCAGATGCTGTGCAGAAGGGGATCAGGAAGGTGGCCATATGCACTGTGGATACTGATGTCGTGGTACTGGCTGTGGCTTCATTCAACAACATAAATCCAGACGAGCTGTGGATAGCTCTTGGTACTGGATCCAGCTTCTGGTACATAGCTATTCATCAACTGGCTGCTGCCATGAAACCAAGACAATGTGCTACTCTCCCCATCTTCCATGCCCTCACAGGGTGCGACACTGTGTCTTGTTTCACTGGCAGAGGGAAGAAGACTACCTGGGAGATTTGGAAAGTGTTCCCACAGGTGACTGATGCCTTTGAAGAACTCTTACGCATGCCAAGTGATGTCAGTGAGGAGTCAATGTCACTGCTGGAGCGCTTCGTTGTGCTGATGTATGAACCGCACCAGTTACACCATGGAAGTGAACGATGCTAGGAAACAGCTCTTCGCACACAACTCTAGGGCTCTAGAAAACATTCCCCCAACGCAGGCAGCACTCCAGCAGCACATCAAGCGTGCATCTCTCCAGGGCAACTGCTGGAACCAAACTCTGGTCCTGAATCCAGAGTTACCAATCCCATCTGACTGGGGCTGGACAAAGAAGGCCTCTGGGTGGCAGCCTCTTTGGACGACACTGCCAGAGGCATCAAAATCTTGCCACTAACTGATCCACTGCGGCTGCGAGAAGGGATGTATCGGCCGCTGCAAGTGCACTAAGGCTGCACTCGAGTGCACTGCATGATGTGCATGTTCGGGAGACTGTTAGGTGCAATCAGACACCTTTATATTTATGCGTCTATTTGGATAATGTGTGTGTATTACATGTACCGGTATGTACTATACATGTGTCTGAGGTAACTGACCTCACTGTACTTTAAGCTTATAGACTATGTTCAGTGCACATTGAAAATTAAGGTTGCACAGATGATCTTACAACACGATTTCATGCAAGCTGTTCTGGACACCACAATAACCTAAATGTGTATTTCAATAAATTTGTTTTCTGAGGTCACTGACCTCATTTAAAGCACTTGTTCAGTCATGGTTGCATCCTATGATTATGTATAAAGGCTCTCCAAAAGATAAAGTGATCAACACATGGCAACATACCTTTTTAATGATTCCCAAAACAGACAAACTGCACCAGAATCATGAAAAAATGACAATTTCAATGTAATTGAGGTCATTGACCTCTCACTATCCTCAGAGGTCAAATCTGACTTACCTCCCAATCTGAAAATGAAGCTTATGGTATGTACCAACACTGGTAAAAATGTCATGCTTTAGTCATAATTTGCACAATTGTTATGATTATCTGCTGCACTAATGCTGCAGGATTCGACTTGAGGTATCTGTGTTTAATGAATGTTGTCCCTACCCGTGGTACCCGTGAATCTCAAAAGCACGACAGCAGAGTGCGAGGAATCTTGCTCACAATCAACATCCGGGTATCATCAATATGGAACAGAAGTGTTGCGATTCTGTATGATGGCTGGGTATCGACACGAGCATTGAAGAGTTCGTGAAGAATTGCGAAGCAAGTGTCTTTAGCGAGAAAGTAGGAAATCCATGTTCTGTTCCTCTTCAACCTACATCATCGCCAAAGAAACCATGGCAACAGCGACAGTTGGACATTTTTGGTGAGATTCGAGCTGCACCTCGTGACCAGAAGTACCGAGTCGTCCATAATCTTCACAACAAATGGCCCGAGATCGCGGTTGCAAGCTTGATTGCAACTTCATCTATTACCAGCATCCTCGACAAGGTGTTTACAAGATGGCAGCTTCTCAAGTTCATTATGGCAGACAACAGACTTCAACGCAGTACCTCAATGCCAACGGCATCGAACATCACCTACCTGCACGATATAATCTGCAGAGCAATGGTGGGCATGAGAGGTTCAACAGAGTCATCAAAGAGAGCATCAAAGCAAGCCTGACAGATGGACAGATATTTGATGCAGCTATCCATACTCTGTTGTGCCCGTATTGATCTACGCCCCATTCTTTAACCAGGATGATACCCGTGGAGCTCATGGTGGGGCATAACTTAAACCTGCCACTTAGCTTCCTGAAACCACCCAAGTCAAAAGATGCAAGTATAGAAGCGACAGCAATGGCTATCGTGAAGAGACAGCAGAAAATGAAGGAATGCATTGACAAGTGGTCGTGAGCAAAGACACCTTCAATTGCAGTGGGTCAGAGTGAAGCATCCTCACCGCTCACATAAATGTGTGACTTCACTATCACGTCCCCAACAGATGTTGCAGCAACTGGATCATCATAGCGACCGACGGAGATGGTACTAAGTGGGACGCGTGATGTCTGGTAACAACTAACCTCCAAGATGCAAAGAATGATGGCATCTGCATCTTCTTTCTGCAAAATCGTCATGATCAGGATTAATCTCAGCATCATGACGAACCAGCCATACTACGACCTCAAAAACGCAAATATGGTCACATTCAGAAACGTCAAGACCTGAGGGATTACCAGTATATGGAAAGTTCATAAAGACATAAATATTGTGCAAACTTGCCCAAAATGGACTTATAAACTTTGGTACACATCATAGGAAATTGCTCAAAAAGGAAATGTTGGGCTCAGTTTAAAATAACCTATGATTTTGAAATCGATCATGTGTTTGTTTCAGAATGAACGTTGCTCCATTTCAGGAGGGAAAATGTTGTGTTTGTGGTGTTTGTAGCTCTAAGGACAGCATGTTGTGAGCTGCCCTGGGGGCAGCATGTATTGTGGCTTCATATTCTTGATTAAAGCACGTCTGGACAGGGTGTGAGTTGGCACTCTGATATGTTGATTACACTGGTTGAAATATACCAAGCGGTGCCATCCTGGTATAATGGTTTAAGTGGGAAGTCACACTGTCCTGGCTGATTTAATTATTCGTGATGAGGGAAGATCATACATATTTGTAAGAAAACCACTCAGGATATGTTGTTTCCCATTTGAATGGCCATGCCAGATGAATCACTTGTTCATTCTTGGGAGTGGACCATACACCGACTCACAGTGCATGTTGCCCGAGGCATGCTTAACTTAGTGTAAGAAGCAAGAAACAATCAGAATTGTTTATAAAAACTGACAGCACTTGTGCTTGATATTTGCCATTTTGATTATCCCATCACAGAGCCTTGTTTACAAAAATAATACACCATGCTGGGATCGACTTGTTGTACCAAGTGTTGGTGAAATTCCCCCAAAGTATTGCAAACTAGGGCTATTCTTATAATGTCAAAAGTACTTCAAATCAGCATCATATACGACTTCCAGAGAGACTGGTCAGATTCCCGACCAAATCCTTATGCCACCGCAGGCTACATTCACCATTACATGCATCCCACCTGCCACCCATATTCAATCACGTCACGTGATGGAACAAACATGCTGGCCTGACATTCACACGCCTGATTGCCAATTCCGCAGTTTCAAGTTGCACCTCACTTGCTTTTGCGATCTCAAGATTGTCTTCCCAGGTTTTCATTTCATTTGGTCCTACATGGACCGTAGCCACGGGCCTGAAACACCACCGAATGCCTCTCACTATATTTGTGTGCACGTGTGCAGAACCCCAAGCAAATGCAAAGTCAGCCAAATATTTTAACACACTTGATACATGTTTCACAACTTGTGTGTCAAACACAGTGATTGTCACTTGCATTTAGAATGGCTGAGAGGCATTAAAAAAAAAAAAAACAATTTGGAGGGGGGGAGGTGGTGGGGGTTGGGGGGGGGAGGGTTGATAATTTCCTTCTCTAAACTGTTTAAGGAAACACAGAAGAGTTAAAGTGACAAATCACATTTTCGAAAAGCAAATGTTGTCCAGGTTATCAAAACAATAGTTAACAAGAAAAAGAGCAATCAGAGATTGCAGACCCTCGCCAGGACTTGTTTAGTGTGGTGTTTGTGTACTTTTGTGTGGTGTTTGTGTACTGGTGTTTTGCATAATTAATAAGACATATAACTAGAACTGCCACTTCATAACTGCTGGCAGTGATGACCGGGTACCAAGATGTCCCACTTTGATGCAACGCCACTCTGATTGGACACCTGACCCTGCCGCATGACTTTTATTAGTATTCATTATTATTCAAATGAATTTAGAATGGGATTAAAATAAATTCAATTGAAATCAAATTGACAACCAAATAAGTACAGTTCTGCAATGGAGTAATCAGAAGAAACCAAAACAGGCAAAAAACAAAGATGAAGTGATCAGGAGGAACCTGGATAGAATTCACATTTCACCTGCTACTCCTCTACCTTCAAACTCACCCAGGTACAGCCAAGTGAGCCTGATTAAAAAACAGCAACATATATACTGTATATATATATATATATATATATATATATATATATATATATATATATATATATATATATATATATCAAAAAGAACCTTGATCAAAAAATTAAATAATTCTGGCTGCCAGACCATGTGTCCAATCAGGTTGAAATATAAAACATTTATTCCCCATCGCCACGAGATTATAATTTTGAAGTTTTATGTCGATTGATTAAGCCGTTCCAGAGAAAACTTCTTCTTCTTCTTTCGGCTGCTCCCTTTAGGGGTCGCCACAGCGGATCATCCGTATGATCCGCATAGTGATTTGGCACATGTTTTACGCCGGATGCCCTTCCTGACGCAACCCTGGTCGCCTCTTACGACACAGGGATATGGTACACCTATTTTAACCGGGGTATACACCGGCCCAGTATACTGGTACTCATTTGGCCGACCTCGGAAGGATGACAGGCTGAGTCAACCCCCTGGTGTATTAATTCAGTGGCCTAACAGGGCTTGAACTCAGGACCTTTTGGATCCCAAGCAGCTGCCCAAACCACTGCGCCAACACCAGGCTCCGTTCCAGAGAAAACATCATTTAATATTTCTCTTGAATTCAATATGACTGCCAAACCATTGACCTATGACGTCATATGTGTGAAATTTTTGTTCCTCATGGATAGGCGGTCATATTTGTTGTAGGCGGCGAGATTTTTTAAAGTTTTTTTTTATATTTTTTTGTAAACAATATGGCTTCCGAATCACGTGACCAATGACGTCATCATTTTTTTCTGTGGACCATTTTATTCCGAGATGACCCTCAAAAAATTTCATACTGTTCAGTTGTTGCATTCTACATTTGCAATTTTGACGTCACAATGAAGGCACCTATGATGTCAAAAAAAATCACACTTATTCCACATGAGGAGTACTTGCCATGTGCCAAGTTTCAATTTTTACCTTGGTGCACTTTCAGAGATACAGAGGTCTTAATTTTTTCCGTTTTTCCTACATGGAGTGTCACACCACATGACCTTCCGATCCATCCATCCATCCATTGGGACCATACTCTGCAAATTGTTGGTGCTGCCGAAGCAGTCTCCTTGGCTATTGGGTACAATCCTGGACAGGACGCCACTCCGACGCAGGATACCAGCAAGCTGGCACTCATTTTGCCAACTTCAGAAAGATGACAGGCAGTCAACCCCACCTGGTAATAATTCAACAGCCAAGGGCGATTTGAACTCAGGATCCTAGGATCCCAAGCCAACCACCCAAACCATTAAGCCAACACCAGGCATGCATAACCTATGAAGTTATTATCAGTAAAACATTATCTATGAGCAGTCGCTCCTATGACATCATAATAAGGCACCTATACTATGACATCAGAAAATCACACGTATTTCCCATGAAGAGTCCTTGCCATGTGCCAAGTTAAAATTTTTTCCTTGGTGCAGTTTTTAGAGATACAAATATGTCGATACAGGTTTGTATGCTGACATCTTTAACACCGTACATAAGAATCGAGGAAGAAATTTCAATCGAACATCCTGAGTTGAACTCGTTTTAAGTATCTACCTGTTTTCTATGCCATCAACATGAGGATGTTGAGGTAACAGACCTGTACAATTATTCCGCACTTGGAACCATGATGCAATGTCCTTTTTCCACTTCATGAAATATTTATCACATTCCTGCTACTTTACTGATCATCATTAAGAGTAATGTGTGCAGAGCTCAATAGATCCTGCAGGTAGGAGTTTCAGGTTTGTATGCTGACATCTTTAACACCGTACATGCCTCACTGTAAATTTGAATTCAATAACCAGGCATTATATCAGCTACTTTCAAGAACATATGGAAAGAACGGGGCTGGCGGGATGGCCTAGAGATATGCGCACTCACATCTAAGCTGCCTCACCTGGGTTAGAATCAGAACCAGCGTCAAACTGTCATCCCGGTGTTTCACAGGCAGGACGATTCATCAATTTGTGTGACGTTAAGCTGTGCATCCTGTATGGCGGCATTAGTTGGTGGATGTGAAAGACCCCATGGTGTCGTTCATGAATATTAAGTGGGCTATCGCCAGCACCATGAACAAATTCCGGCCATAACTACTGCTGGGAAGACGATGGCAAACCACCCAGAGCCAGAATAACTCTTGCCAAGAAACTGCTCCAGTACTACTGAACCTGCCTTCGGGCAGAAACCAGAATACAAATTTTTGGGACCCACTTTATAGAACAGGACATTGCCTTAACATATCCATCCTTTGAATATTCATTGGATGGCTTAGAACAAGCAATCGCTGCATGCAGGGCTACCTTTCTCTCTGGACCAATAAGCATGAGCATAATGGACTATTTCAACACACCACAAGATGTCAAAGCGTATTGTACCTATGCCAGGATGTATTTAAGATGCCATTCAGTTCAAAGGTGGTTTGAGCCACGATTAAGGCCATTGTATAATTTATTTGGCCAGGAAGAATGGATGCAAAGCGTGTATTATCTAGGTGCCTATAATATGTTGTTGAAATTTAAAATTGAGGACTGTATTGTTATTTTAATACAAAAGAAAAGTAATTCATTGCTGGTTATTTTAGGCACAAAATACTTTCATCTGCAACTTCATGGAGTCCTGCTCTCCCCTCCTGAGCTGGCTCCCCTGCATCACACCTTGCTCAGCTTGACACCATGAAAACCAAGGCTCTCAAGATCCAAAACCATGATCTTTTATATACCTGGGAAACACCCCCCCCCTCCCAAAATTATGCTTCTGTATCTATATTATCCACCCTTTACATTCTCACTTACCGCTCATCGTTACCAGCATCCCTTGTTCGTCCGTCTCCGTATACTTGCTCCCTCCACCCTGCTGTTGGCGTTTCCCCTCTCTCCTGCTGTTCTGTTTTTGTTGTGTCTTGATCTGTTCTGTGTCCGAGTTCCTCCAGAAGCCTTGATCATGTATTAAAAAAAACAAACAAAAAAAAACTTCTTTTATATATTTCATGCATAACTTAAGTGTGCGGATAGGGTCAGCAGGTGCGGATAGCAAAGTTGGGAGAGTGTGCCAGCATAAGCTTTTGGAAAGTGACTTGGTGGAGTTCTCTGTGATGAGAAAGAGACTTCAGAATGTTCTGAAAACCGACTCGAAAGTGAAACCAGACATTGTCATTGTTAAAATATCAGCTTCAGGATGCAATGGTGTGAGTTCTACAAATCACAGTACAAAGTCTTCGGGAGTTTATTTTCTGAGAATAAGTTAACCAATAGTTGCACCTTCAAACAAATTGCACAGGTTTGTGGTTGACTGACATCAGGAAGGTGTTGATGTTAAAGTTACTGTCAAGGCTTAAAACAAATTCCAAACTAATGGCTCGATGTAATGGTAATACTACTACTATGGGGCTCTGGCTATACCTGTATAATTACTGGCATCAGCTCTTCCGCCATCTGGTCTGGAGTGCCCATCTCAGCCCACCAAAAATGGGCAATATAAAGTGTTGATGTTTCCACAACATGATACTCTCTTCTGGACCAGACCATACACTTGAGAAAAATTGGGATATATGATAACCATATTTTTTTTTCCCCTTGCTGGACCATACGGTAATGTTTTTGTGCTCATGAAATGCAACAAAAATAGAATTTTCCACAAAGTGATGTTTTTTGGGACACATGACACACCTGAAAATATTTTTGGGCCATACGATAACCATATTTTGCCTTGAAAGACCACACTGTGAAGTAAGATGCCAAGTGATCAATTTTGACACGCACACGCACACTGATGCAGAAAAGATAAGACAACAACTTACAAAGATGGCAAATTTCAAAAGCCCTGGCCCAGTTGGGATTTCAAACTTCTGGCTCAAGCAATCTGATGCTCTCCACGTTCATGACGCTTGAGCATTCAATGAACTTATCCAAGGGGATTAGAAAATGGATGAATGGCTCACAGAAGGTAACACCTTCTTTTTCCCAAAATCTTAAGAAACACAACTACCTCTCAAATACTGGCCGATAACCTGTCTACCAACAACATACAAACTTTTAACAGAAATAATCACAGAAACGATGTACCACCTCCTAACACAACGCATACAGAAATTTATATGTACATATGTACAGTGTATATATGTATATATATATATATATATATATATATATATATATATATATATATATATATATATATATATATATATATATATATATATACATATATTTATTGTTCCAGGTACCGAGTGTATTACGAGGGGGTTTAATCCCCGTTTGTCCTCGGAAGAGCCGGACCTGGGGTCACCGCTCACAATTAACTTCATGATATGGTGGGTCGCTATAGAACCACGAATGCCAATCAGTTAACCACGAGTTCCAGTGTCCACCGTCTAATTTTCCCGTTTAACTAGAGGCCACATTGTTTCCTGAACCACCAATCTTATCTTGATAAGATCTTTATTATGGCACCCGAGCATTTAACTGCTGGTGCGTGTCGACTATGACAGGTCAATTAGTTTGGTAATTACCTCCCAGTCCATCTATGATCGGACAATGCTGGATCAATGGAAGGAAAGGAGAAGCATGGACAGGTTGGAACGTCAACAACGAATTTATTAATAAGGAAAAAATAAATAAAAATAACTTTTATTTCCTTGTGGTAAAAATAAGTAAATTCGAAGCAATCAAAATAATCTCAAAGAAATAAATAATTAATCAGGCACTGATAGATAAAGAGACAAAGAGCAGATGCTTATCACTGTGCATTACTTAACAATTAAATGCGAGACAAGAGTACACAGCAGATTAATCGGGGAGAAGTCAAATCCAGTCTCGCTCACCAAATAGAAGTCGTCGTACGTCAAATAAAACATCCTGAAATGTGTGAGCGTGCCTTGTCCGTTGCCAGCACCCAGCCTTGCCATGCGCCCACTCCCAAACAGGCTTGAACGCCAGTCGACGTCACCCCCAAGAATCAGGTACGCCAAGAGCAGGTCTCGAGCAGAAACAGCATTAACGGTTCGAGCGTCACCCACCGTCAGGAGCCACCAGGAGCCACAACCGAGGAACAGCGGCCAGGAGATGTGAGAAGCTGAGGCGCTGTGAGAAACGGTAAGGCTGCAAGGTCGTCACCAACTGTTACCAGCTCACTAATCCTCTGATTGGAACCGACGAAACGAAATGGCCGAAACGAAACGGCCGTCTGACTGGAACTGATTATAACCCTCCCCTCTTGACAATAGATCGAACCCCACTTCCTACCCATTGAAGAATAGCATAGCTCACTTTCACTGGAATCTGTCATTCCTCCCATGATGCCTGGTGGTGGCTTAATGGTTAGGGTGGTGGGCTTTGGATCCTAGGGTCCGAAGTTCAAATCCTGCTCAGCTGTTGAATTAATACCAGGTGGGGTTAACTCGGTCTGTCATCCTTCTGATGTCGGCAAAATGAGTGCCAGCATGTTGGTATACTGTGTCGGAGTGGTGACCCATCCAGGATTGTGCCCAATCGCCAGGGAGACTGCTTAAGCAGTACCAATGCTCTGCACAGAGTATGGTCCCAATCTATCTATATCTCTATATCTCTATATATCTCTATATATCTCTATATATCTCTATATATCTCTATATATCTCTATATATCTCTATATATCTCTATATATCTCTATATATCTCTATATATCTCTATATATCTCTATATATCTCTATATCTCTCTATATCTCTCTATATCTCTCTATATCTCTCTATATATCTCTATATCTCTCTATATATCTCTATATATCTCTATATATCTCTATATATCTCCATATATCTCTATATATCTCTATATATATATATCTCTCTCTCTCTCTCTCTCTCTCTCTCTCTCTCTCTCTCTCTCTCTCTCTCTCTCTCTCTCTCTCTCTCTCTCTCTCTCTCTCTCTCTCTCTCTCTCATGATGACTGAACCTAACCTTCCTGTTATAGCTGAAACAGGTAATGAAACTCCTTCCCTTGTGATTACAACCATACCCCCTTCTCCCCCCCTAAAGGCTGATGCCCCACCTCCTAAAGTTACTCTTCTGGCCCCATCCCTTCCCTCCATTGGCGAAGCCCGACTTGGCAAAATGGAGGGTGTGATGAGGCTGATGATGAATTGAATGCTGACACAGCATCGGAGCCGTCCGACATAGCTGATGCCATTAGTGATTCGCGGGAACATAAAAGAAGATACTTCCCAAGTCTCCCCTGCTGATATTAAGCTCTTTCTTAAAGACACATTTTGTAAAAGAAATGTAATCATTCCAACCTTTTTCCTAGAATTACCACAATTCATCCAAGCAGTGAAAATGATCATCAAACGCCTGGATGATTACAACTTTAGCTCTTTCCAACGCCACCGGTTGAAGAAATTCGTGCAAAAAGCTAAGAGTGAATTGCTATCAAAGCAATGAACTGGACTACATTATGGTCCCTTATCTACATACATCCTGCTCGTGAGCTTCAAAGTCTGCAGTTTAATCATCAATGGAGGATCCAAACATCAATAAATGGAGGATATTGATATAGCCCTTCTGCAGGAAACTCGTGCAAATGACCGTTGTGTTGCAGAATGGTCGAAGCTTTTCCCAGGTGTTTCCTTCTTTAGTAATAGTGGCTCCCGAAAAGGAGGCATTGCAATAATCCTGAGCCCTTCCTTTTCCCCCCTCATCACTTGTTTTTACAGAACTACAAAAAGGTTTTTCCGCATCTTCAGAATTCTCCTACCTTGGGGAATCTTGTACTACGTACTACTCTAAAGATCTATGCTCCGAGCACACCCGCAGCTCGTCAATAATTCTTTAGCAACCTTGAAAGACACCTAACGACCCTTGATAACTGATATTTCCCCCAAAATCCAAATAAACACATTTGTATCGGTGGTGACTTCAACTGCACCCTCCACCCCAAACTCGATAGGAACAGTGCCGAACTCCACCCTACCTCCACAATACCTCTTGTGAAATTACTACAAAAATTCAGTGAGATAGATATATGGCGGTTGCAACATCCTTCCATCAGGCAATAGTAGAGGATAAATGGGGTTTCTCAGGCAGTCATTCAAATGAATGGGGGAAAAGGGAAAAACTCTCTGAATCAAGGCCCAAAAGCCCAAAATAGGAGACCGATTTCCTCCCTCTCCCACACACATATGAATGGGGGAAACTCTCTGACTCAAGCCCCAAAAGGTCAAAATAGGAGACTGATCTCTGCCCCATTGAGCAAATGTTAAACTGAGACTTACTGATTAAAACACTTCGTTCCTTTGATATTTTCATTCCACTCAGAGTGATCCAATGAATATTTGTTCATGTTCTACTTCAGGGAATAAATTAATTTTCCTATTACATTCATCACCATCGAGTATATTCACAAATATTATTTTGGAACTTAATTCTTGGTTTAAATGTCTTTGTTGTGCAGAAATGAAATGATAAAGTTCTCTTAATGCTCTTGTTTGACCACCTCCTGAGCCACAAATAACTTTGAGATTGCAGTAAATTGTTTTTCCATTGTTCAATTGATAACCATCAAAGTTTTCAGTCCATTCAAGGATATAAATTTTTTTTCTTTGCATCCTCCAACTTATTTGTAATAAAATTTATCTGTTTATTTGTTTTATATACTTTTACCCCGGTTATTTCTTCAATAAGACTTATTTGATATTTCTCACATTCTTTATGTTTTCCATTTAAATACCAAGGCTGATTACATCTTCACTCATTGGTTTGGTTATTGCTTGGTTCTATCATTTATAAATCAGTAAAAAGATGGTGGACGCCTGTTAAAATTCCCAACCCTATATCTTAACACATACTTATAACCATAAGGGATACCATTGATTCCATTCTCTACAATATATCTTTTATCATCAAAAGCTCCTAATGCTTTCTTATTTATCTCTTCTGTATATGATTGATGTTTATAACTTCTTATTGTATTCATTTTTCTGTACTCTTCCTTCTTTTCAGTGAAACACTTGAAATAATGTTTAAAGTTTATTGTTTCCTTGATTATATTTTTCTTTATTCCATTTAGCTTCTTATCACACCTTTCAATGTTATTATTATCAATTTTCGTAAAAGCATAAGACTTTGATCTCAATACTAGAAATTCACTCATGACCTTCCCACCCACTTCATCTTTAAACTAACCAATAACCTTTTTATTCTTTAATGAAAACAACATACTATCAGACTTATAATTACTTGTATCATATATATCAATATTACTACTCATATCCTGATACACATCATCAGTATTTATTTCTAATATAAAACTATCGGTATCCATATACAACAATGACACATTATCTTTGTACTTTGGTTTCAATATACTCGAGTAGGAGTCATACATTAACGACTTTGACAAGTCAAGAATTGATGTTCCTCTATAAATAGGTTTATCCATTTCAATACTCTCTTTTTTCAAATGAATAGCACAAAAGTTCTCTGAAAATACCTCCGTTCATTCAAAACTTGGTCTATTACTTAACTTTGAAGCCTGTTTCTAAGATGCAGCAAGTCTTATGTTTTGTCGATTCCGAACATTTTCCAGTCTTTCCAAATACAGCATTTTTCATTATTTTATAAAAGTCCTTCTCAAAATCTGTTTTTGCTTCTGTTCTCCTTTTTGTGTTAAAATCAATATACTTCTTTAACCAATGACTTTGTTTAAATTTCAAAATCCGATGAATTTTCCTCACTCTCAACCCAGCAGATAAATATTGTCTCAAGTTCCTTTGATGCAAAACATAACTTTCTTTATCATTTAATGTAGTAAGTAGTTTTTTTCTGGAGATTTACCCTTTATATTAAATGACTGTTGATAATCACTTAACCATTCTTTTCTTGGACTTTCTTTATCACGGGCATAAAGGAGGTCTTTATGTTTGTGATGAAATTATTCTGGATATTTTAAATCAACCTCAAAATAATATCCAACTTCAGCTTCATCCAATTATTTTTATGAGGAGACAACAATGTCTTGTAAAACTTTTTCATAATGTTTTTCTTTAACCCATTTAAGTTTTCCATAAGGTAAATATTGAGACATAGCCCACCCATACAAATTGTTCGCATCATAATACATCAGGTAAGAGTTGTCCTCATTCTTATTATAATCAGGAAGATATTTGTTATTTGCTTTGGCACATCTCTTGGAACATACTTGAGATATTCCTCCTCGTTTGGCCTTCTCTATCATTAAAAGCATATCTATATCACTGATTAATTCCAAATTTTGTTTTGTCATTTTCAACAAAGCACTCCAAGCCAAACCTGGGGCTGTGAAAAAGTGAACGGGGTCTAATCCATAAGAATTTTTATTATGACAGACTGTTCTAAAAGTTTCAAGCACATCAGCCAATAACAATACATCAGTTTTAAGATACAAATCATGATATTCTCCAAGATTCTTTATATTAAACTTCTCCCATACCTTTTTAGCTTGTGGATAATCTCTTTTAGAAATATGAGTTTTATTTAACTTTCCATAGAAACTTTCCCTTGAAGGAAGTTGTGTTTCTTTAAACTTCTCAAATGAATCAATATAGTTATACGGATATATTCCCTTTCGTGAAAAGAGATCAATCTCTTCTTGATTTGAGAAATGTTATTTAAGATTCGGGAAGTTTTTAATATTTGATGCTAAGTTAGATAATGGACTTGCCATAAACTTGTATGTGTCAATAAATCTGATATGGGTTATGGGGGATGTATGAATTGTTTTTTTGAATGAGATGTATTTTTGATCTGTCTTAGGAATGGCAGAAATATTTCCAGATGTCTTTGAAAGTTCATTTATAAATACATGTGTGTCATAGTGAGCATTGTTGTGAAGAAAGACAGGAATAAAGGTTGGAGGCTTGTTCTTAAGATTACAACAGGAATGAGCTGGACCTTGATATTTACCAGTAAGATGACAATGATCCCTAACCTTGGCCTCTCCCTCAATTTTCTCCTCACAAATATGACAGACACTGTTCTTTCTAAATTCCTTTTTCTCTCCCTTTGTTAATGACATTGGTTTATAGGTTTTAACCATTATTTCTCTTCGGCTTATACAGTTTTTTTCCAATCGTCTTTCAAACTCCTCTGAGGCATCTTCTCCTCTGTAAAGTTCTAACTTGTTGTATTCATCACCAACAGATGATTTTATATCATAACAGAAACCACAAGGAGTATGTTTTTGATATTTATTTGTGTATGATTTATTTGGATTTGGAGAAACAGTATCTATCTTTTCAAGGATACTTTCAAAATCAGCATATATCACAAACAGATGTTTTATAGATTTGTTAAAATGTTTGAATGATATGTTTGAATCTGCTTTTGGTAAATTGATTACGGTTGATTTATGATTACTAGAATATTTCGAATGTTGATTTAATCGGTCTTTTGTGTGAAAGGAGTTGAGACATCTCTTACAATGATACGTTTTATATTTTCTCTTATATAGTTGTGATTTGGTTAATCTTGATAAATTTTTGATGAAAGCATAATATGATTTTTCCTTTGAAGTAAAGTAGAGAAGGTCAATGTGTGTTTCATCTTTTTTTTTATAGTTGTTTGAAATTTTTAATATCTGAACTTTGTTTGTATCCTTTAATCCATATAAATTAACAGATTATTCATTTTCTCAAATTTCGGAATATCTCTCAATGACATTGAAAACTTAAAATCTTTAACATTTAATGTATTCTCGTATTTCTTAAAATGTTCAACCCTTTCAGGATTCCATTGTGGAGGATGGAGGTGAGCAAGAACAGACCATAGAAAACATTTATTATATCTTTGTTTTGAATATTAACAACCGCTTTCTAAGGTTTTATCTCTTTTGGTAAATCAACATAATAAGAAGCTTGAAGAGGATCTGATTTTAAGATGTGTATATCTAAAAAGATTATTTTTGTAATAGTAAATCCACTACCGACTACAGTGTTATCAACATCTTGTCATTGTCTCTGGAGTTCATCGTAAACATCACATCTTACAAAATCTTGAAATGATGAGATAATGTGAGGGTTTGTCCTTATATAGGGAGTAGTTTCATCGCCTTGTCTTACCATATTCAATTTTACTCCCATATAAAACGTAAAAGTTTTCATTTCACTTAATGTGTTTTTAATTATAGCTTCAATACTTTATTTAACCACATCAACAGCTTCCATGATTGTAGATGGGCCAGGGTCTTGAAAGTGAAACAATCGTATTTTTATATGTCCTTTAAATGCCCCATCAGTGTTTTCAATGGAGAATTTAGTGGCACCTTCCCTTTCTTCATTGTTGTTGTGTTTGCGTGATTGAAGGTGTTTATTATAAAAAATTTTTTTAAGAATATCATTATCACATCTATCACAATGTTTTGTTTCTTGGTCAAGTGGAGATATTTGTCTGAAAAGATTGAATGTGTGTTTGTTGGTTTGAAGGAGTTTTTTATAACATTTATATTCATGATTACAAACATCACAGTATGTTATATTCACCATATTTTATAATAAAACTTTGCAAAAAATAAAATTTTCTTGAAGAAAATTTTGTTTAATATAGAGGTCAATCTGTGCTTAAAACCATTTTGTCCTCCAACTTTTTTCACTTAATAAATACAATGTATCAAGACACAAAAGACAAGTTTCCATCAATCTCTTCATTTGTAAAAGATACTGAGAAATATGTCGAGGATGTAAGATTGAATAAAGATAAATATAACAACTATTGGATAAAAACAATTATGGTGAATGATGAGTTCCTCAATTTCCTTCAGTGGAAGGGCTTTTAGTATATCTGGAAGAACATCAATTAAAGTAGCTCTAACAAAAGTTTCTCCTCTCCTTCTGGCAATATATTCAAAACTCGAAAAAGCAATGAAACAAGAATAAGTATCAAAAAAGAAAAACCTTATGGATGAAGCTTTTGAAAGAAAAGATAAGACCATCTGTAATATGCAAGGAGAAATTTGTATTTTTTTCAACAACCCTAAAGATGGAAATCCTGATGAAAGAAAGGATGTTAATATATCAGGTGAAATAACATTTCGTTCAATAGCAGTTAAGGATCATTTTAAAATTACCTTTAATATAAAAAATGTAGTAGTTGAATCTGTTAATGAAAAAAAGTATATAGATATAGATGGTAATGTTTTTTCTACTGATTAAATATAAGTCATTATTCAACTGAAGATTTTGAAGATTATGAGAGTGATGAGAGTATCTCTGTTGGAACAGAAGACAGTTATGATACCGAGAGTTTGTGTTCAAACGATAGTTATAAAAGTAGTTTTAGAGATGATTGTGAAAGTACCGAAGATGAATTTTAGTTTAAGTAAAGTTTTCCTTTATAAATATGAATAGTTTACTAGATTTTGAGCCTCTTGAATTCCCTGATTCTCCATATGACAAATTTGAGAATTGTCCTGCATGTGATAGAGTGGGATTAAACACAGAGTCAAAAGCCTATAAACAATGTATATTCTGTGATTATCTTCTAATTAACGATGATAAAAAATATAATGAAGAATATAATTCTTTTAGATTTACACCAAAAATGAATTACTTCACAAGATTGATTATAGAAATGAATGCAAAGTATGAGAGTGATAACACACCTTTCCTTACAATGGAAGAAACTGAACGTATTAGAGAAATGTTCAAAGGATTGTTGTTATATATTATTCACGATTGCCATTTTCAGGGAAATATCAACACAAGATATTGTATAAATAAAATAATGGATTATCTTGAAATTAAACCCAAACTTCGGATAAAATATAGATTTTCTAAAAAAGCCAATAATAAATTTAATAACCTGTTTTCCAAATAGGTAAATGAATGATTTTTTCCCAATTGGGAAAATAAGATAAAATTTAACAACTATAAAAATCTTCCAAATTCATTAAGATGTCTCATAGTTGGTTCAAGCGGATGTGGAAAAACCTGCTTACTTTTAAAGAAGCTCCTTACTCCCAACTTTTTAGATTATGATAATTTAATAATTTTCACAAAGTCACGTTTTCAACCTGAGTCTCAACTACTCTCACAAGGTTTTAATGCTGGTCTTCAAAAAGAAGATATAATCGGTTTATTTCAACTTCAAAACAAACTAAATGATTACAACATTGAAGATATAATACAACTATTTTGTGATACACAGAGATAAAAAAAGAAATCAAAATCGATAACTTGTATTCTTAGTGATAATACGGATGATATTCCTTCTCCCCAAGATTTGGATAAATCAAAAAAGAACGTCGTTATCTTTGACGATTGTGTTCATGAGAGAAACCAAACGGTAATGGATAGCGACGACACAAGAGGGAGACATTCTTCTTGTAATTGTATTTATCTTAGTCAATCATACTTTCAACTCCCTTGTTGCTCCATAAGAAACAATGCTAATACTTTTATTTTATTCAAGTTAAATTCAATAGATATAAACAATTTTTGGAGAGACAATTTGGAGAGAGTAAAAAGGAATTTGGGGATTATATGAAGCACATGACTGAAAAATATAAATATATTTTTGTGAAACAAGATGTGATATTAAGGGATATATTTTTTATTTTATAAACAATTACATCTATAAATGACAACGATAATTATAAATCTTGTGGGTAAATCTGCTTCTGGAAAAATACTTTCATAAATCAAGGTTCTTGTACAGTGTATATTCTTTGTACAGTACAAATGAGAATATTGTTGTGGAAATGGCCCTTAGTGTGTTATTAAATATAGGATTAGTCCAGATCCCCCATTAAATGCATGTTTAGCCAGGTTGTTCAGTAATTGGACGTTACATGTGTGTCGGGAGGTGTAGGAGGCTGTTCATTGTTTGTACGGTGGTGGTGTACCGAGAGGTTCTTGTCCTTCCTTCCCCTCTCCGAACGCGTCCCTGCCCAGCGCTCTGAGAGGGAGTAGCCTAGAGAAGCGAGCGCCGGGAAGGGAAGGTGGGGCAATCGGCTGTCCAAGGGACAGCTGTGTCTGTTTGCGATCGGTTTTCGTGAAGAGTGAGCCGAAAGAAAGACAAGGAAGGGACTGCAAGAGGTTTGTCTGCCATCGGCTCGAGGAGAAACTGCAAGCGTCGGTCGGCGATCTGCTGAGGGAGTAACTGAACCTGAGGGTTAGTCGGCGATCTGCTGAGGGAGTAACTCGCGGTGCGTGCGGTCGGCGATCTGTAAGAGAGGAACGGCCTGAACCTGAGGCTCGAGTCGGCGATCTGCCGAGGGAGTAACTGAACCTGAATGTCGAGTGAAGATTCTGCTGTGTAGAAACGACAAGTGGGAGGCTGCAATCTGCTTCGAGAGGAACTGGCTGCTGTGTGAGTCGGCGATCAACTTCATGAGGTCATCGACAGGTTCAACCTGCGTCGTACCACGGAGCCTCGGTCCTTACTCACCTCACGGCTCGACGATGTCTTGTAATCCCGTCGATCCGCCTGCGGAGCCCAACACCCCGATTTGGCCTGATCTGGTGAGCAGGCCAGGCCTGGATTCGTATGCTGGACCTTGTAAAAAGTCAGCTGGAGCACACCGTGGACCTTCCGCTCTTGTGCTGTCGATCTTACGGGGGCTGAACGTGCTGAGGCTGTGTGCGTGGGCGGTGCGACAAAAGGAGCACGACGCCGCCATTTTGCCACGCTGCATGCTAGAGCTGGGTGCTCGAATCCATTGACATCGGCTTGTCACGAGCCACATTCGTGCCTTTGACACTTTTCCTCTCGTCCATGAGGCATCACCAAGTACTGTGTGTCTTGTCTGCATGTTTTCCGTGTCTTCTCTGCATGTTGTCTAAGGTTTATCTCGTTAGGGTTCCCTTCGAAACCCGTAATCCGTAGCTCCCTAGTTAAGAGCGGGTTATAGATTGATTATAAAATTGTCGTGAATGCTTTGCTTGTGTTGTGTTCCCCGATGTGTCCCCAATAAATCTGGCTGAGTTATACGAGATTTGCCGCCTTGAATTTATTCGTGCCGCGCCGAGGAACGATCCGCTCAATTTGGATATAAAACCCAAACGGGCTACGGACTGGCAGACTCCACTCGGTCTCTGACAAATCCAGTCTGTAGCCGGGGTCTATTCCCCCAGCTGGCAAGGCACGGGTGTATTTTGGTATCGTGATCTGAGGCGCATAACCCGAGACCTGTGCCGAGCCAGCTGGTGTTATAACCCCAGAGACGGCGGTGCTGTTAAGTGACGCCGAATCTTCAACATTTGGCTGTCAAGAGTAGGGTGCGAATCCCGCCACCGCTGAATCCTTAACAATATTGTAAATTTGCTTAAAAAGCACCATGTGGATTGTATTGTATCAACAACAACAAGAGCAATAAGACCTGGAGAAGTAGAAGGTGAAAATTATTACTATATTTCAGTGGAGGAACATATACGATTGAGGAATGAAGGCCAAATATTTGAGGAGGTTTCTCTTGGTACAACAAAATATTCACATTGTAAGAGAGTTAAATAAACTAAAATCTGGTGGTCTTGGGATATTAGAAACTAATCCAGAAGGAATGAGACAAATTATTAAACATCTGAGTGGTAATGGGGTTAATATAAGATTTTATCATTCGGTTTTGATGTTGATGAAGAAACTCAATGCAAACATATGAAAAGCAGAGACACAAGTATTAATGAAGAAGAAATTACAACTCGTATTAATGTTAATAAAGAATTTGATGAAACATTTAAAGAAAAGGATTTATTTGAACACATCCACTTTAATGATGAAGAAAAGGAAAATTTTCCTGTTGATCTTTACGATTCATTAAATGATATTTTCCAATAAATTTCGCATCTTTCGCATTCCGACTCCACACCATTCATTTTGGAGTAAGGCATTGCACCGAAGACCTGTTTTGCTTAATGGATGCGAAAGAAAGAGCAAGAAGATTTAAGGAATATCAAGAGTTGGTTTCAAAAGTTGTAAAACAACAGGAAGACATAAAGAAGAAATGCAGACAGAAACTAACGGGTGAAGAAGCATTTGAAAGAAAACAAGAGATTTTTTTAAACCACTTTTACAAACTTCCCAAGAAAAAAATTATAGATGCTTCCACAGTTCCCACAACAGAATAGACTGAAAAAAACTTCAAATGTTGAAAGATTTTAGTCAAATGACGGAGGAAGAATTAGGGCATATAGGAGAATTAGAAGATGATGATGAAGGATTATTTCAACAACTGGAAGAGATTAATCGACCCCCTGATTATATTGTGAATGCTCTTCAAAACAATGAATATTCAGCGGATTCAAAAACCAAAGCAGGACTCATTCCAACAGAACAACCAGCAATATTTCTTCTTGTTCAAGAAAAGGTATTGATATTTAATGATGAATTAAGGTTCTTGAGTTCTGCTCAACCCCCTGTAAAACTAACTCCGAAATTAATGTTTCTTCTAACAAAAGATGGAAAACAAGGTTCAACTGTGAGGGATGAATCAAAGTATTTTGATCAACCATTGGATATGGAAAATAAGGATGACAGAGTATATATTGATCTGCTGGACTCTCTTAATTATCGGGTTAGTCTTTCTGGTAAAAGTAGAAAGAATGAGAAGGAGAAACACATTATTCAGGCATTAAGTATGCTTGGTTCAGGTGTTAGTTTTCTTCCAAATGACCCATCACAATTAGTTAATAGACTGTTATTGCTGTTAGGTAGTAAGAAGGCTGGAAATAACAATTGTTTTAATGAAGCATCAGCCATTTTCGACCAGTTGATGAACATGAAAATAATTAATAAATGTCAATACAAAGACATTTTATCTCATATTAAATAAGATGAGAAGCACAATCCTTAGTTTTAATTTCACAACATGCGACCACACATCTTCATTCCCATACCCACTACAACTTGATGCAACAAAAGAATATGAGGCGTCTTTGTTGTCATGGAAACTTATAATACCTTATTTAATATCACTGAGAAAAATGACAAGTTTAGTTATAATTCGGGAAGTGGATACAAAACGATAACAGTTTCACCCGGAGCATATGAGATTTCTCAAATATCTTCCGAAATTGCTCGTCTTATGAAAGAACAGGGTGATGAACCAAAAAATAATGTTATAGATATTCAAAAACATACTTCAAATCAACGATTAAACATAAAAATAACTACAAGGTTGATTTCACAATTGATAATTCATTTGGAGAGTTATTGAGTTTCTCCTCAAAAAAGATTGAAACTAATGGGAGGTTTTACAGTTAGTGGGGGGGGGGGGCAAGTGGTCCTAGACACTTAGGACTTTCATGATGAGAAGTTGTCACCTATTTAGATATGTTCCACATATGTCTCGGAACAAGAAAATTGATGTTGCCAATTTTGGAGCTGTCAAATGGTGGCCATTTTGAATTCCAAAATGGCTGCCATGATCATGCTTTTTACCTCAATGAATACAATTATTGCTCATATTTTAAAAATATCAAAATTTTATCTCATAATATGAGTGAACATGAATAGGAGAGACATTATGATTTATTGTATGCATATTTAAAATAATTATAAGGGCATTTTGAATTTCAAAATGGCCACCATTTGAAATAAGCTGTTTATTTATTTAAATATTCTTCTAAATCCATTGAAATGGAGTATTTTTTCTTATTTCTAAGAAACTTTGGGATGCTACTTCTATCAGACAATAATATATTTATTAAATTGGCCCTTTTGAGTATCCGTAACAAATAATTAGCTATAGAGGGCAGCATCTGGGTTACCTGCTGCCTCTACTACATACATCAGCACATGGCATTGGACAGAAGTTTCTGCTGTATTGTCATGCAAAGTGATCAAAGCATATATTGTTACTTAGGTAAGTTTAAGTTACAGTACTTGTTTTTAATTGTGCTTACATGTCCAGAAAGCTTTGAAAATATATCAGCAAAAAGTTTAAAGAAAGGCTTTTATAAGAAGCTTATGAATTAATGTGTAAAGCTTATCACTCATTGGCCTACATCATACATTATAACCATTGGCAAAGTTGTAACAATAGACTGAAATATATAAACATAAAATGTCTGCACATATCTTCCCTCAATAGAGGAGGAGAAGAGGAAGGCCAAAGAAGAGGTTCATGGATGCGGTGAGGGCGGACATGCGGGCGGTTGGAGTGTCAATGGAAGATGTGGAGGATAGAGCGAAATGGAGACGGTTGATCCGCTGTGACGACCCCTAACAGGAAGAAGAAAAAGAAGAAAAAGAAGAAAAAGAAGAAAAAGAAGAAAAAGAAGAAAAAGAAGAAAAAGAAGAAAAAGAAGAAAAAGAAGAAAAAGAAGAAAAAGAAGAAAAAGAAGAAAAAGAAGAAAAGAAGAAAAAGAAGAAAAAGAAGAAAAAGAAGAAAAAGAAGAAAAAGAAGAAAAAGAAGAAAAAGAAGAAAAAGAAGAAAAAGAAGAAAAAGAAGAAAAAGAAGAAAAAGAAGAAAAAGAAGAAAAGAAGAAAAAGAAGAAAAAGAAGAAAAAGAAGAAAAAGAAGAAAAAGAAGAAAAAGAAGAAAAGAAGAAAAAGAAGAAAAAGAAGAAAAAGAAGAAAAAGAAGAAAAAGAAGAAAAAGAAGAAAAAGAAGAAAAGAAGAAAAAGAAGAAAAAGAAGAAAAAGAAGAAAAAGAAGAAAAAGAAGAAAAAGAAGAAAAAGAAGAAAAAGAAGAAAAAGAAGAAAAAGAAGAAAAAGAAGAAAAAGAAGAAAAGAAGAAGAAGAAGAAGAAGAAGAAGAAGAAGAAGAAGAAGAAGAAGAAGAAGAAGAAGAAGAAGAAGAAGAAGAAGAAGAAGAAGAAGAAGAAGAAGAAGAAGAAGAAGAAGAAGAAGAAGAAGAAGAAGAAGAAGAAGAAGAAGAAGAAGAAGAAGAAGAAGAAGAAGAAGAAGAAGAAGAAGAAGAAGAAGAAGAAGAAGAAGAAGAAGAAGAAGAAGAAGAAGAAATCTTCCCTCAATAGTATTCTATACAAATTGTATTTTCATAAAACACGGCAACAACGCCAACACGGTGTCAACAATGCTAACGATTTGGTAATTACAGAAAGCCGTATGGGATACTCTGGATAAGTTTTAAATTAAAATATCTATTTAAACACAGTATGCTAACATGTAGAAATACTTCCAAACACTGACCCACATAACCACACATGGACACATAAACACTACCCCAGTACACATATTATGCATTTATGTTATTTTTTTTCTTGTGAACTGACCCACCTTGGAGCATTGTCCCAACTTGGTGCGACAGGCACTGTCTCAGAAGCAACAAGTGCTGCTCTTGAAGCTTATGTATGTCAGCTCTATCTTCCTAGAACAAAAAAATAACAAACGTTGCAGATGCAAGATGGTGGCTCTTTAAGCGGAAACAAGCCCAAGCAGAGAATCTTCCCCCAACTTAAGCTGCACTCACACATGCCATTGCCAGAGCACGTTATCAAGCCATGATATGGTATAATGACATTGTTGCATTCCCTGAAATACCATCCCGAGAGAACTATGGCTGCAACTTGGTAGATGGAATTTTCATACCAGTGATGACACATTTGCCTCCAGCTCCAGATGCCGTCACACAGTTAGTGAAATGCGGATGTGGTTGGACCAGGTGTTCCAGTCACCAATGCAAGTGTAAAAAGAATGGACTGTTTTGCACAGAATTTTGTACATGCTGTGAAGGGGAAGAACTATGCGACAATGCTCCTTCTAACCCCGAAGTTGACTCTGACAATGAAGAGAACAGTGATGATGATGATGATGATGATGATGATGATGATGATGATGATGATGATGTTTAATATGGCTATGAAAGTAGCAAACTTGCAACAAGTTCATGTAGTTCCATTCAACATGGTTAAGACTGCAATTGTTGGACATGCAGTTGCAAGGTGTGTATAGTAGATGTGGGTGTGGTTATTGTGTCTGGGGTATGTGGGGTGTGTGCTGGTACTGCGAGCGCATGATACTGCACCTCATAAATTTGTTATCCTCTAAAATGGATATTCAAATATTGTGGATTGTAGAGTTAAAGTCTACAAATTAAGTCCATAGAAGTGACTGTGTTTATCGTTTTATATACGAGCTAAGGTGTGTATCTGAGTACCAGTTGCTTAGGTGAGTGTCTAACTGTGCAAAAAAAGTTTGAGAAAAATACCATTAGGTATCGTTTTTAGATAACACTTGTTAGCACAATATTTAAAGGGGGATGGTCCGATTTCATCACATGCATTTTTCACATTGATTGAATGGCTTTGACCCTCTACCCCACCTGTGAAGTTTCATGCTGGTATTTCAATCGTTTTGCCAAGAGAGCTAAAAATGTGCATTTGCAAGCCCCATAGAATACTGTGGTTCAACTAATTGGTTGACCAATAGTAAGCAAGTTTTGGCACACAAAATCCAAACTAAACATCTTGCAGCCCTACAATTTCAAAGGGTCAATGAGAAGAATAGCAGCTTTCTTCTCATATCAAAATTTATACCACGTCCGGTTAAATCTGGGGGTCAACCGGTCAATGTTAGGATGAAGCTGTTGATCGGACCATGGCCCTTAAATTTTAATACAATTTGTAACATTCTGGTGTCCATTTTGAATTTCAGGATGGGTGATATCGTATGTAATTTGAACAAAATATTACTTACATTGATTTTGAAGTGTTAACAACAATGAAAACCTATCATTTTGCTTTCAAAATTGAGGTAAAATACTTTCATTGAAACTAACCAAGCAAAAAATAGTGGCAAAACATCAGCCATTTTGAAATCCAAGATGGCTGCCATCTGCCACACTTCCAAAAATGCAACATGCATTTTCATGTACTTTGGTACTGAAATAATGAATTAAAATAGGTGGCACCTTCTCATCATGAAAATCCTACAGGTGTCCACTTCCCCCCCCCTCCCCCACTAAGTGATAATGTCATTCAAATATCCTCAGGCATAAATTCGGTATTAATTCACTGTGATTTGATTGATAGCATTTATAATGATGGAATAAGAACAAATACAATATTTTCATTCAGCGCATACTCAACCCCAATTGGTTATAAATTCAATATGGAACCCAAAAATCTGGTTTGTCGACCTGTGTCAGGAAAAACCATACACAGAGTAAATTTTAGGATAACCGACCAAAATAATCGCATGATTTCTTTTAATAGAGAAATTATATCCATCAGATTTCACCAACGTGAAGTTTTCCAATAAATAAATACGATGGTTATTGTGAGGAAACGCGAGTTGGGAATATAAAATAATTACAGGGATGGGATGTTCCTTTCCCCATACTACAAGGGTGAAGGTATGTATCTTGATAGAGGATACTATAAACTGAAGAGACAAAGGGGTGTCAGACATAAATTTAGAAAAAAAGGAGATGGGATAATTGATACTCTAATGGGTATAGGTTCAACTTTTCTTAAACATAAAGACCCAATTGGTTCAACTGCTTCTGCTGTGGGAAATGTAGCAGGTGCTATAAAGTATAAAAGATGCCCAAAAGGAATCTCATAAATTACAAGCAATAAAAGAAATTAACAAACGGAAAACTCAGTTGTCTCCCCAAGAATGACAGAAAATAATTCAAATACTTGGGTCAGGGTTTCAAAAGTTTTAACATCTTTTTCCATAAATAAATAAATACAAGTATGGAAGCAATTGATAGTATCTATGATTTGGATGATACCATTGTCATCTCAAACTCTACTAAAAAAAGAAAATTACTTCAAGGTAAATGCAATAATTGGAACAGACTGGAATGCAAATGGAACAAAAAGTTTTGAAATAAATAATCAACAAACTTATTTGAATCTTGCCAAAAGTTTCTTTTTGTGTAAATTTACATTCACTAAGGCTGCGACGAAGACAAATGCTACACTCGTCAATGATTTCTTCTGGAAAATGTTTGATAGTGATCGTTTGTACATTGAAACACAAGAAGTTGAAGCAGTTGATTATGTCTCTGCTACATCTGAAATGATGAAATTTACACTATATTCATTTGGTGATAGAATGGGAAAGGGGGCTGTCGGAGGTTTTATTCCTGATATGTCAATGGGAACAAACACAGACCCTGGATATTGTCAAACAACTGCGCATTTCTCTAGATGGAACATTTTATCCATGAGATAGATTGGAAATATATTGGGAAAAAATTATTATGCTGAAGCATACAAGTCTTACCAAAAGGTGTGTGAAAGCAATGGAAATAAAGAACCCATTTTGGATATGACAGCATTTAAAAGTCTGTATACAATCCATGTGATTGACCCAAGTGCTCAAACGGAAACTATAAAGTCTAATTGAGTGGATACTTCCCAATACATTGAAAGAGGAGAGAGTGAAGAAGTTGATACATATTGTTTGCTTTTGGAAGAAACAGAATTACAGATTAATACAGATAATGGTGTTATGATTAGTCTCACATAATTCTTTTTGATAAATAAATGAGTCGTAAAGTGCCAACTGGGGTACATGTTAATCAAATCGATCTTCATAAACTATAATCTTGTATGCAAAATCAAAAGCCTTGTACGATTAACGTTAATACAATTCAGAGAAAAGGAGCAGTAAGAATTGATGTTTTGCTCACAAGAGAACAGGTGAAAATCTTGAACGATACTGGCTCACTTAAAATTAAAATGTCAAAACCAATGTTGAAGAAATATTCAATAAGAGAGACGAGTGGAGGATTTCTCGCATTTCTAATTCCTTTATTTGCTGGTTTAAGTGCGGCTGGAGCATTGATGGGTGGCCATTTTGAATTTCAGGATGGGTGATATCGTATGTAATTTGAACAAAATATTACTTACATTGATTTTGAAGTGTTAACAACAACGAAAACCTATCATTTTGCTTTCAAAATTGAGGTGGTCGGACCACCTAAAAAGGTTTTCGCACTCTGTTGGAATGAGGAGAAGAGAGAAGAGTTCAGCAGCGGTGAAAACTGCCAAGGAAGGAAGGCTCAACTCCAGGCTCAAAAAGAATTGGAAAGACAGAACAAAGAGTTGGAGAAACAAATTAGTGGAAGTGATGTAATTGTACATTTTGCTGAAAAACTTGAAAGTCTGCCTGATAAAGTGAGATTGTTAGTTGGAGATATGCTTTCTTCTATCGCACAATCAGGTGTAAAATTAACTAAAAGGGGTAATGCATTATATCTTTATAATAAATAAATGAGCATTGATGAGTGGTTTAAAGAATTTGGAAAGAATACAACATCAAATTTAGAACATCAAATATTGTAAGAAATTTAAAATTCATAATGTGGTTATTTGTATGAGAGATGAATTAACAAACATGTCTAAACATACAAAGAATATTATTATGAACTTTGAAGATAATAATGGGAATGGTTTTCATTGGGTTTGTATTTTTAATAGTCAAGACAAATATTATTTTGATAGTTTTGGTCTTCAACCACCTGTTGAAGTAATAAAATTCTTACAAAATGGTGTTTATCAAACATTTCAAGTCCAATAATTAAATTCCAAGTGTTGTGGTCAATTATGTCGAGATGTGTTTTTTCAACTCAGCAAAAATAAATTTTTTATTGACATTATTTTTAATCTAATATAAATGACTTATGTTGGTGAAGATGGTTCTATCTTTGGTGTATCCCAATAACAGGATATTGATTGATCAAATTATTACACAAAGGCACAGGCTGAACGACAGAAATATAGTATAGCAAAAAATATTGATACGAAAAATGCTTATAAATTAATAAATTATCCAAGCCCGACTGAAGCGATTGACTTGGTGAGATTAAGCGATTTATCACAATACATATCCTCAAATAAAACGGCTGTGTATTCCAAAGATACAGAAGTGTTGATTTTATCTCCAGGTCATACAGAATTTACAGTTCGAATTAAAATAAAATTTTATAAAGAAGGGCGTATCGTTTGTATGAGAATAGAACAATGGGGATATGATATGAATGTTTTTGTGTATAATTGGTTATTTAAAATTGACCTCGAAGACCTGGAACAATTAAATCAGTCTCGTAAGGAAGAATATTATCCACTTTGTGCCGAGAATGAGTTTTGTGGAAGCACGATTTGCAAATAACAAATAAAATAATTTAATAAGGGTAAAGTTAATAATGGTTTTGCCATAGTTTATATCATGAAAACACAAAGAACAGGATTATATATAATAAGTAAGGAAATACAATATGATTTAACAATGGGAAGATTTAACTGTTTCCTGCCATTATATTAATCTGTCATGTATTTCTAATACATAAATGACAGCAAGAAGGCTTCAAGAAAATTATCATTTCTGTGTCCAAGCATACCTTTAAGAAAAGGGTATTCGGTATTTTAATATGTTCCACAACATAAGAATGAGGTATTTTCAATAAAAGATTGGCTTTATACTGATGTTAATAAACCAACAACTTTGGATTTAATTAAAATGTTAAATAATGAAAAAATTATAATGTTAAGAAAACGTAAGGCTCTTTTAGAAATTCAGAAGAAATTTTATTGGTTTGCTGTTGTAAAAAAAATTATTTTGGATCCAGGAATAACAAGAAATCCTGATGAATATATGTATGATATTCTATGGGGTGTAAGTGATTCAAGGATAGTAAGGGACGAAGAAGGAGTTGAAGAAACTGAGACAAAGGAGGAGAGGGAGAAGAGAGAGGAGGAGGAGAAGGAGAAGAGAGAGAATGAGGCAAGGGAGAAGAGAGAATGAGGAGAGGGAGAAGAGAGAGAAGGAGGAGAGGGAGAAAGGAGAAGAGAGAGAAGGAGGAAAAGGAGAAGAGAGAGGAGGAAAAGGAGAAGAGAGAGAAGGAGGCAAGGGAGAAGAGAGAGAAGGAGGCAAGGGAGAAGAGAGAGAAGGAGGCAAGGGAGAAGAGAGAGGAGGAGGAGAGGGAGAGGGAGGAAAGAGAGAGAATAAATAAATATAAAAATATGGAAACCAGTGAGATTAGAAAAAGATTGGGGGTATTACAGAAAACAAATAAATCTCAACGCACCGAGGAGGAAAACAAAGAATTGACAGTCCATTCGAAATATTTGCGTCAAGACTATAAACATCGTTTTCAGGGAGAAGATATAAATGAGGAAGTGGAGATAAAGAAGAGAAAGAAGGAAAAGATTATATTATTGATGATATGATGATGGTGTGATTGACTTTAATTAAAGTTTTCCATTTTTTTTCTTTAAAAAATAGAGGAGAGAGTGAAGACATTTCTGAGGATTCTTTACGTTTTAAAAATTAAGATTCAAATGTGCATGTTGGAAACTAAAAAGGTTTTTGCACTCTGTAGGAATTTTTCTCATAAATAAATGAGTTATTGTCTCAAATGTAAAAAGAAAACTAATAGTAATACTGAAAATATCTCATATTTTAAAAGTTAAAATGACAGGGTTATACAAAAAGGTACATGTTCAGTGTGTGGCTCAAAAAAAAAAAAAAAAGAGTCAATTTATCTCCAAACACAAACATGGGGGAGATATACAAAAGTTTTTATCAGGAAGTAAATTTACAACTACTGGAATACCAGGGGAATTACATCTACCAGGGTATTCTTTCTGTGGTCCAGGCACAAACTTTGATAAAAGAAGAGATGAGGCAGACAATCCTAAACCATGGAGCAACCCTATCAATAGGGTTGATGAAGTGTGCATGAGACACGATATTGATTATGGGAATAGCACAACGTTGGAAGAAAAACATGAAGCCGATTTAAATAAACTGTTAGTAATGACGTAATGGGAGATTTCACAACAATGGTTTTTAAGGGTGTGTTCCAGATCGGAAATGACTTCGAAATTTTTGGCTCGGGCGAGACAGCTTGGCTAACTTCAAACTGATTCGTTTTAACACGAAAATTAACCATCTGTGTGCTTTAAATGATTTTGATAAAACTTACGTTTAAAAGCCTGTTAGTGTTCTGATGATTTAACCACGACATGGGTGCAGAAAACGTCCTCATTTTCGCTCTTGTTTTCGCATTTTCACACTTCCTCATTTACAAAAACCAAAGGAGGAATCATAAACTGCTCTTTCTTTCATGCTTAAAGAGAAAAAGTGAATGTTATAATAAAATGAAGTTATTTCCTGCAGTAGAACATGAACAAATATTCATTGGATCACTCTTTGAGTGGAATGAAAATATAAAAAGAAAGAAGTGATTTAATCAGTAAGTCTCAGTTTAACATTTGCTCAATGGGGCAGAGATCAGTCTCCTATTTTGACCTTTTGGGGCTTGAGTCAGAGAGTTTCCCCCATTCATTTGCATGGGAGAGGGAAGAAATCAGTCTCCTATTTTGGGCTTTTGGACCTTGATTCAGAGAGTTTTTCCCTTTTCCCCCATTCATTTGAATGACTGCCTTAGAAACCCCATTTATCCTCTACTGGCACTACTCCTGGTGCTGTTACATTTTAAATAACCTCATGCTTGCACAACTCGTTAAGTTTTATATTAATCCCATCCTGGAACGTGTTATTTCATCATCCCAAATCTGTCCATCTGGTTTCTCACACCATAGCGCAATTCTCCTCACCGTCTCTAACCCCAGCCCCAAGTACAAGAGTGCTTACTGGAAATTTAACAACAACCTCCTTGATGATGTCACTTTCAAACAAGCCTCCACTGAGGTATGGTGTGTCTTCGTTGCCTCTAAATGAGATTTCTGTAATTTAATGCAATGCTGGGACAATACTGAAACACACATGAGAATGTTTTGTCAGCAATCGCGCGCATATACCTCGTAGTGCGCAAAATGAGCAAAAAAAAAAACAAACAAACTCTCCTTGAGGATGAAATCCTAAAACTGCAGGAACAGCTTCATGGGACAAATAATACAACACATTTCAAAAATAGAACAGCAAATCTATGGGAAAACTTCCCTGCTCAATTCTGTATCTGAAAAGCGAGTGCAGAGTTCATCAATGCAGTTAAAAATGAAATATATACACAACCTTGATGTCCCCCAACCAAATTTTTCTTTAACCTTCATAAGGATACTCTGTCCCTGCAGATAATGTGGCGACTTCATAACAGGAAACTCCTTTGTGAGGACATTCCAATCAGACAGGACACCAATTGATTAATCACCCTGCATGTGAAATACCAGGTAACAGCTTATAGCTGGGTCTGGATTAAAACGTAGGCTAGACAGGTTAGACTGGAGGCTAGTATGCGACGGGACGTCCAGTTTAACGTCCATTTGAGGGACGGAACACACCTTGATGAAACACCCTGCATGTGAAACACCAGCATGACGGTTTAGAGCTGGGTCGGGATTCAAACCCAGGCGAGACAGCTTGGAGGCAGTTGAGTGTGCGACGGGACATTCAGTTTGACGTCCATCCGAGGGACGGCACACACATTGATTAATCACCCTGCCTGCAGCAGACTTGTACATTCTCTCGGCTGCTCACTCTGCCAATGATTTGGTATTACTACACATGAAGTTGGTTCTATTTCAATACTTTGATTTGCATCATTTTGGTACTTAATGAAAAAAACGTCAGGTAAATTCATGTTTTCAATTTTGACCAAAAAAAGATTGTGAAATAAATGGGTAGACTTCTTCTTCGTAGGCTTCCTTAACCCCCCCCCCCCCCCGACTACTTCACATTGCCAAATAAACAATATTTGTTCTCGAACGCTATTGTGAAAAGGAAAGTGCTATCGTTGCTATGATAAAGTTTACTATTGAAAACTATTGCAAAAAAGGTGAAAAAAACGTGATCGTTTTTCGTTCTAAAATTACATGCAAACGCATAACGGAAATCTCCTTCACCCAGCATCAAGTGCGAACCAAGATGGTGTCCGGCAACTACACCTAGCTCTGTGTGTTGTGAATGGCAAAGAACATTGTATTCATTTTCAGTTCGATGGTGGTAATCCACATAGTAGACTGAGCCAAAAGCCAGCCTTGGGGGGGGGGGGGGTAGAATGTACCATAAACCGAATTTAATAACACAGGTCGATTTAATCCATACCAAAATAACAAAATACACTACATGGTCAAAAGTATGTGGACGCCTCTTCTAATTAGTGGATTTGGCTATTTCAGCCACAGCCATTGCTGACAGGTGTATAAAATTCAGCACACAGCCATGCAATCTCCATAGACAAACATTGGCAGTAGAATGGGCTGTACTGAAGAGCTCAGTGACTTTCATCGTGGCATTGTCATCGGATGCCACCTTTCCAACAAGTCAGTTGGTCAAATTTCTGCTCTGCAAGAGCTGCCCCAGTCAACTGTAAGTGCTGTTATTGTTAAGTGGAAACGTCGAGGTTAACAGCAGCTCAACCGCGAAGTAGTAGGCCATACAAGCTCACAGAACGGGACCACCGAGTGCTGAAGCGCGTAGCGTGGAAAAAATTGTCCGTCGTCGGTTGCAACACTCACTACTGAGTTCCAAACTGCCTCTGGAAGCAACGTCAGCACAAGCACTGTTCATCAAGAGTTTCATGAAATGAGTTTCCATGGCTGGGCACATCTGCACACAAGCCTAAGATCACCATGCGCAATGCCAAGCATCAGCTGGAGTGGTGTAAAGCTCACCACCATTGGACTCTGGAGCAGTGGAAACACGTTCTCTGGAGTGATGAATCACGCTTCACCATCAGGCAGTCCGACGGAAGAATCTGGGTTTGGTGGATGCCAGGAGAGCGTGACCTGCCCAAATGCATAGTGCCCAACTGTATGTTTGTTGGAGGAGGAATAATGGTCTGAGGCTGTTTTTCATGGTTCAGGCTAGGCCCCTTCGTTCCAGTGAAGGGAAGTCTTAATGCTACAGCATACAATGACATTCTAGATGATTCTGTGCTTCCAACCTTGTGGCCAATGTTTGAGGAAGGCCCTTTTCTGTTTCAGCATGACAATGCCCCCATGAACAAAGCGAGGTCTATACAGAAATGGTTTGTCAAGATCGGTGAGAAAGAACTTGACTGGCCTGCACAGAGCCCTGATCTCAACCCCATCTAATACCTTTGGTATGAATTGGAACGCCGACTGCATGCAAGATTCTCTCAGAGAAGGAGCATCATGAGCGGAGGAGGCCAATGGACCGACCACGTGCCTCATGGTTGCAGCAGGTTGATCAGTATCTTAAGTAGATGGGGGTGGGCCAGGCATCTGCCTGGGGGATGGCCAGATGGAGGCCCCTGGAGTACCGGCGGAAAGTGGACACAGCGACGTGCTGCTCCGACACATGTCGCCATACCTGACCTGACCTGATTGTGAGCCACACCTAATCGCCCCACATCAGTGCCTGACCTCAATAATGCTCTTGTGGCTGAATGGGAGGAAATCCCCACAGCAATGTTCCAACATCTCGTGCAAAGCCTTCCCAGAAGAGTGAAGGCTGTTTTCGCAGCAAAAGGGGGGGGGGGGCAACGCCATATTAATGTCCATGATTTTGGAATGAGATGTTGGATGAGCAGGTGTCCACATACTTTTGACCATGTCGTGTACTTTAAACATTAAGCATTTTTAGCTCGCCCGTTCGAAGAACAGAGAGCTATAGCGATACCCCCGGCGTGAGCGTCGCGTCAGCGAGAGCGTGAAAATGTTAAAGTTTTTGGTGAAAGTTATTTTTTCCTTTCTAATGTTTTTATCTACCACACTATTTTTTATACGCCTGATATATATATATATATATATATATATATATATATATATATATATATATATATATATATATATATATATATATATATATATATATATATATATATATATATATATATATATATATATATATATATATCGGGGCGTATTATGTGATACCAGTCGTCTGTCCGTCCATCCGTTCCTGTCCGCACTCTAACTCCCAAAGTTTTCAACTTTCACGTTTCATATTTGGTACATAGGTACAGACTGTGGAGACGGTGTGTCGTGACATACGTTCGTCATCTAAAGTGGTTACCATGGCAACCAGGATGCTGTTTGCCATCCGTTCCTGTCCGCACTCTAACTCCCAAAGTTTTCAACTTTCACATTTCATATTTGGTACATAGGTACAGACTGTGGAGACGGTGTGTCGTGACATACGTTCGTCATCTAAAGTGGTTACCATGGCAACCAGGATGCTGTTTTCCATGTAGTAGTACAATTCTGTATATACCTTCTTGTTCGGGCTTATATTGTGCTCACTTGCGCTCTTGTTACTGATTACAAAATACAAATACATATATTGCTTTAAAATTATTTGGATCAGACTTCACTGCAATGCTTTTTTAAAATATATTAATTATTAGATGAGTCTTTTAAAAACGATAAATGTATAAACAGGCGAGCATTGGGTGGCTTTGACACCAACTCTGCTTTACTTACAAATATATTGCAGAAACAAGAAAAAAAAAACATTTCAAGAAAAAGTAAAAACATAAAGGGATGAAATCTCAAAAAAAACAACCAAACAAGGAATGAATGACACCACATTATGATGCCATAATCCTCTTATGGATTACCATCACGACATATTTTGACATTTTACTTTTGTTGTGGGATTGTGATGGAACTAACAACATCAAAAGATATGGTGATGCTAAACCAGAGGAGTATTATGGTGTCATATTGTGGCATCGTAATGTGGTCATTCTTCAATGTTATTGTTCTTCTTCTTCATCCATCACAATCCCACAACAAAAGTAAAATGTCAAAAGATGTCGTAATGGTAATCCATACAAGGATTGTGGCATCATAATGTGGTGTCATTCATTCCTTGTTTGGTTGGTGTTTTGAGATTTCATGCCTCAATGTTTTTACATTTTTCTTAAGATGTTGTTTTTTTCTTGTCATATAAAAGAATGTGTGATGAGAGTTATGAATATGTGATAATACAGGGTGGGGCAGAGAAACGTGAGATTTTAAAAACCGAGCTTCTCCGCTACGCCAAAATGATCACAACTTTTTTGACTGATCAACCAGCTCCGAGGTTTCCTCAAGTTAACGAGGCCAGTTGGTTTCAAGATGGCGTGACATCTCTTCCCGGCAGAGTGTCAATGGCCGCTGTACAACTACTTTTTCATAACCACATCATCTGCTGGAATAGTGATATTACTTTGTCTCCAAGGTCCCCAGACCTGCTGTGAATATGGGACTTTTTCTGGGGGCACTTAAAAAGTAAAGTGTGCACTTATCGCCCACACAATATTGAAGAGCTGAAAGAAAGACTTCAACAAAAGATTGCTAGAATTTATTTGGAGAAGCAACGGCACATCATGGGAAACATGAGGGAAGATTGGAGGAATGCCTGTGCAGAGACAGAGGTCACCTCGAGGATGTGATCTTCCAAAAATAAATGGCATGCTATGTACTTTAAGATGGCAAGTACAAAATTTTTATTTAATGACTGAGTTTTTTTTTAAATCGCCCGTTTCTCTGCCCCACCCTCTGCATTACATCCTCTAGCGAGTATAGTTTGATTTGTGATGTTGCGTTGATTGGTTGGCTGACTGCCTGGATGCAACTAAGGTTGTGGATCTACTGATGTAGGTAACCTACTGATTTGGATCTGTGATCAAGGTTGTGGATCGCAGTTTGTAGAGGTCCTGGGCTGATAGTATCGAAACCTCGAGGAAGAACGGTGTCCATCTGATGATCCGTGTGGTCAGGAAACCATTAAGTTGCTTACAGGTTAAGGTTCTTACTTTAGGTAAGGGAATTGTGTTTTGAGGCTTACAATTTCAATAAAGCTAAACGTAAGATTTTGTAAAATGAACATCATTTACAGCAATCGTTTAAATTATATTATATTTCAGGAATAGCTGATACTGTAAATCAATAAATGCAATTGTGGAATTGTTGTGTGTGTGTGTGTGTGTGTGTGTGTCCCTGGAAAAAAAAAAATCTCCAAATGGCAAACATCTTCACTGGAATGGTGACCATGAACCACTGTACCACACAACAATTGCTGTAAATATGCTGATCAACAGTTGACCCCTGATAATGTGTTTAAAGTACAAGACATCCATGACAGTTTACTATAACGGCACTCGGTTGAGCGCATACCGCCACCAGGCTGAACAGTTTACGTTTTGTATCCCACTGATAAGCCGGATCTGGATCCCGACCTGAACCAAAATCGAATCGGCTTATTCTCGTCAACTAACAAACTCATCCACCAAGTTTTGTCATAACTCGTCCACAACTTTTTGAAATACCATGCTGTATATAATTTTGGCCCCATCTCTCAATGTTGAAGAATCACTTGAAAAATAAAAAAAAATTTCTCGTATCCAGTACCGGATCTTCACCAATATTAAATTGATTCGTCCTTGTCACACACCCAACCTGTCCACTAAATTTTGTCCTAATTCGTCTGCAACTTTTTGAGATATCCTGCTCACAGACAGACAGACAAGGGTGAAAATGTAACCTTCGTCCACCTTCGGTGGTGTTGGAAGTAATGAGGTTTCTTAATTGTAGCCTGGAAAGGAGATATTTTAAAATGCAACTTCCAGCTTAGTTGTAGTTTGTGAAAGACACAGAACCGTCCACTGCTATAAACCAGTGTACTGATATACTACATGGATTCGTGGATACAAAACAGTTAAGATGTGCTATCTGGATATAATCCCATCCATATGGGATAACTTTACAGAAGGGGGAGGTGGGTGGGGGGAATCCACTCGATGTCGTGATCTCCAAACGGTCATGGAATGATCATGCATTGTGCCCCTATGGGTTTTGTATGACCACGAGCTTTGTGTTTCGGCCAAGGTGCATGTGTATCAATTTGACTAGCTTTGGTTGACTGTGTACTTTTACCTTGAGCCCAAAGTACAGGTCATTAACTCTATTATAATGTTTTTTTCATTTTACCTTTTTTCAATGAAATGGTATCCCTCAACAGATGGACAAGTGAGGCAGAAACGCGTTTGTGGATTGATTCCTGTAGGAGGAGGGAAGGGGTAGGGGGGCAAGGCAGAGGGCTGGCATTGTCACAAAACTTCTGAAGTATTCAGCCTGTCCGATACTGAAGGTATGCTTTTTAAAATAATTACTTACATACCGTATGTTTTATGTGGAGGACATCAGTGTCGAGGCTCACATTGTATTTTTATCAATCAATCAATCTGGACACAAAGAGTACAGTATAATCAGAACCTTTTCCAGTTTCCTTTTCCAATGACACTCATAATTATAGGAATAAAAATAGAGTTATAGGCATTTAAACCTGTGTAATGTTTTATGGGACACCCTGGGGGGGGGGGCGATATTTTTGGGATTACAGTATAAATGGCATGGTTGGCCATTCAAAAAGTTCAACAAATGAGATATAGTACTCACAATAGTCCAACACACACCAAGGTTTATATTCCAGTAGAGAATTAAATACTATTAGCAGGAAAAATTACTCTTTGGAATTATTATATTATCCCCATACTTTTTTAGCTTATCTGAAATTTTAATTCCAGATAAGGTATTATCATCATGCACCATCCATCCGTTCGTCTCCTATTTCGACTTTTCTGGCCAAACCGCTGGACCGATCCGGCTGAAATTTTGCAGCAACGTTCCTCTCCTGATCCTGAACAGGAATTGAAAAACTCATTCTGGTCACATGACTGTAAGTAGGTCAAAATGGCCGACTTGGTAAATTTCTTCAAAAATCTTCTTCGTCAAAAATCTTCCGGACCCACCAGTCAGAATGCTACCAAATTTGGGTTACAACATTAGGCCAGGGTAGGGATGTTAAATTGTGCAAATTGTGCTGATCACATGACCGAAGTGTGTCAAAATGGCCGACTTGGTCACTTTTTGGGAAAATTGCGTAAATTCCTTCAAAAATCTTCTCCTCTAGATCCACAAGTCAGAATGCTTCCAAATTTGGGTTGCAACATTTGGCCAGGGCCCAGATAAGCTTCAGGTGCAGTGGTCCTATTTTGTTTTTTTAAATGGGGAGATATTGTAATCAGCTCTGTTTGTCTGTCTGACCATTTGTCATTCTATCTCCTCCTAAACGGTTGTGCAGAAATTCACCAAACTTGGCAGTTTTGATCAGCATATGGCAAGAAAAATATTTTTGGCCTTAACCCCTGGGGTCTTGGGCAGGGTCAAAATGTCAAATACCAGAATATGCAATTACAGGCACATTCTAAAACATAATTTTTATGAAACTTTATCTGTGCAATTAATATTTGGGGACGCATGAAATACGCAACGATTTTTTTTTATTTGACCCCTGGTTTATGCCCCAGGGGATGGGGACTTGGGGTCACAGGGGTGAAAAGAAAAGATTTTTTAAAAACTCAACATTCAATATTGGGTCATTCCTGGGGCTGGAACTTTTTGAAATCTTTCAACTTTGCTTTGGGTGGGAAATGTGGGAATTTGTAATGGTGCACCATCGACTTATGTTCTCGTATTTACTTTGATTCGATCGATTAGTAACTATTTATAGATTTACTTATCGATTCAAACATCAATACAACGTTGTGAGTTTTGCAAGAGTTGTGACTTGTTTGTAGAACATTTTGAACGTACTTCATGGAGGCCAAAACCAACCTGACTTCTCACGTGGTTGTATTTACAAATACTTCCTCTTTAATTCATATCACTTTCTCGAATGCAAACGATGTGTAATAAGGAAACATACAAGGATGAGAAAGTCTCGGCTTTTTAAAGTTGCAAAGTAAAATACTTTTAATATAATCAGGATGTGAATGTGATACGCAAACAAAATCAGACTATTATTATTACCTCCGCCACTGAAGGTGGAAGGAGGTTATGTTTTCACCCCTGTCTGTCTGTTTGTCACTTTGTCTGTTTGTGTGCAGCATATCTCAAAAAGTAGTGGACGGATTCGGCCGAAACCTGGTTGGATACGTTGGGTGTGTGACAAGGGAGAATTTAATCAATTTTGGTGAAGATCCGAATCTCGATCTGATAAAATTTTAAAGTGATTCTTCACCTTTGAGAGATAGGGATAAACCAATACATAGCATGCTATCTCAAAATGTTGTGGATGGATTCGGACGAAACGTGGTGGACAGGTTGTGTGTGTGCCGAGGACGAATTGGTTCGATTTTGGTGAAGATCCGAATCCGGATCCAGATACGAGAATTATTTAATGTTTAAAGTGATTCTTCACCATTGAGAGATGTGGCTAAAAACGATATTTCATGTGATATTTCAAAAATGTATTGGGCCCGATATGTTCTCGTGGATCAGGCATTACGTGGCAGAGGTATGCGCTCTACTGAGTGCCCTTCTCGTTGTTATTATTATTATGATCATCATTTACTGAAACAGTAAAGGTCTCGTTATCAATAAAGCACTGAAGTTATCCCTGAAATGGGATTCCCAAACTGTATTTGTAAAAGCAAAGATCTAGTACATAAGACGTCACAGGGATGTTCACGACCATAAAGTCACCATATAGCGCCCTCACATGGAGACCAACATGACTTACACTAACACTTATTGAAGACTTTTCAAGCAATCGTGCGTTCTGTTTCTTGTGTTATTATAACGAGAAACACCCACTCCCTATGGGTGGTGGGTCATGTGCATGTGCATCCCATGCAAATGGCCATGTGTTCACATTGTTATCCTGCGCTCGCAAGGCGGAAAGCAGGATTAAGCGATCGATAGCATATGTACGTGCGGCGTATATCATACGTACGTATGGCGTATGTCGTGTCTGCATTTTGTTAAGAGCGTACATCGAAAAGCATTCAATGTATGAAATTGAAACTATCACATGTTGCATGACCATGTGAGATAGCGGTCAGTTTTTTTGAGGTCAATATAGGCCAATCATCTAAAATCCTCACATTTCATCCAATTGACTTGAAATTGGAAAATGATTTGCATATCAAGTCACTGAATTCAACCACCAAATATTTTTGAGGTTAACATAGGTCAAAAGGTCAACATCGGCCGAATTTCTAAAATTGTCAATTTTCATCCGATTCATTGAAATTTGAAGAGGATTTGAATGTATGGTCACTGAATTCAACCACCAATTATTTTTGAGGTCAACATCAGCCAAAAGGTGAGCATCAGCCAAAATTTCTAAGACTGTTAATTTTCATCCGATTCAGTTGAAATTTGAAGAGGATTTGCACATTTGGTCATTGAATTCAACAACTAATTATTTTTGAGGTCAACTTACATAGATAGGCCAGAATTTCTAAAATCGACAATTGTCATCTGATTGACTTGAAATTTTAACAGGATTTTCATATCAGCTGATTGAATTCAACCACCAATTATTTTTGAGGTCAACAAAGGCCAAAAGGTCAACATAGGCCAAATGTCTAAAACTGTCAATTTTTATCTGATCGACTTGAAATTTGAACAGGATTTTCATTTCAGCTGATTGAATTCAAACACCAATTATTTTTGAGGTCAACAAAGGCCAAAAGGTCAACAAAGGCCAAATGTCTAAAACTGTCAATTTTTATCTGATCGACTTGAAATTTGAACAGGATTTTCATTTCAGCTGATTGAATTCAAACACCAATTATTTTTGAGGTCAACAAAGGCCAAAAGGTCAACATAGGCCAAATGTCTAAAACTGTCAATTTTTATCTGATCGACTTGAAATTTGAACAGGATTTTCATTTCAGCTGATTGAATTCAAACACCAATTCTTTTTGAGGTCAGCAAAGGCCAAAAGGTCAACATAGGCCAAATGTCTAAAACTGTCAATTTTTATCTGATCGACTTGAAATTTGAACAGGATTTTCATTTCAGCTGATTGAATTCAAACACCAATTATTTTTGAGGTCAACAAAGGCCAAAAGGTCAACATAGGCCAAATGTCTATCACTGTCAATTTTTATCTGATCGACTTGAAATTTGAACAGGATTTTCATATTAGCTGATTGAATTCAAACACCAATTATTTCTGAGGTCAACAAAGGCCAAAAGGTAAACTAAGGCCAAATGTCTAAAACTGTCAATTTTTATCCGATTGACTTGAAATTTGAAGAGGATTTGCATATATAGGTCACTGAATTCAACCACCAAATATTTTTGATGTCAACATCGGCCAAGTTTCTGAAATACTAAATTTTCATCCGATTGACTTGAAATTTGAAGAAAATTTGCATATCAGATCACTAAATTCAACCACCAACTATTTTTGAGGTCAACATCGGCCAAAAAGTCACCATAGGCAAAAAGGTCATCGGCGAAAAGGGAAACATAGGAAACATAGGCCAAATGTCTAAAACTGTCAATTTTTATCTGATTGACTTGAAATTTGAAGAGAATTTGCACATCAAGTCACTGACTTCAACCACCAATTATTTTTGTGTTCAACATTTTCCAAATTTCTAAAATTGTCAAATTTCATCTGATTGACTTGAAATTTGAACAGGATTTTCATAAAAATGACCATATGTCATGTGGTCTGGCAGCCATATTGGATTTAATGGGAAATCTTTCAAAATCTTCATAGGAGAAACCACTTAAATGATCAATGCAAAATTTAACTAATTGATTAACGACCCATGGGAAATATGGTTTGATAAAGATGATGTTGTCAGTCACATGGCCTGGCAGCCATATTGAATCAAAGAAAAAACAAAACAAAAAAAAACAAGAGTTGGCTCACACCAAGTCCTTCTAACGACTGCGCAGGGTATGTATTCTATGAATACTACTGCGTTTTTTTTTTTCTTTAACAGCCACAATTATTCCCATGTTCTTTGGAATTGGCCAGGGGAAGCTTGGCCCAAATCTTTCACGAACCGGCTGGCCAGATGTGGCGTTTGACTGAGTTTAGAGCAGTAATTTGTAATTTGCCATGGTGCCAGTGATAGCTCACCTACTTTTTTTCAAAGTTCACCGTGGAATTTTTTATATCCACTAACTAATGTCTACCAATGGGACACACATTTTAACATCCATCCAAGGGATGGCACTCACATTAATGAATCACTCTGCTTGTGAAACACCTGGATGACAGTTTATGGCTGGATTGAGATTCGGACCCAGGCTGGGCCACTTAGAGGTGAGTGCGAATACCTCAAGGCCATCCTGCCAGCGTCTGTATTAAGTGTTATTAGCTTCTCTGGAATTTCAATTCCAGTTTATCTGGTACAGTATTGTCATCGCGCACCATCCGTCCATCTGCCTCCTATTATGACTTCTCTGGCCAAACCGCTGGACCAATCAGGCTGAACCAATTTTAGTTCTGATCATGCTGATCACATACCCGGAAATGTATCAAAATGGCCTGCTTTGTCAATTTTTGGAAAAAATTGTGTAAATTCCTTCAAAAATCTTCTCCAGAACCACCAGTCAGAATGCTACCAAATTTGGGTTGCAACATGACAGGGTTATGATGTTAAATTGCGGAGGCTATGCCGATCACATGACCGGAAGTGTGTTAAAATAGCAGTCACGCAAATTCCTTCCAAAATCTTCTTTTCCAGACCCACCAATCAGGATGCTACAAAATTTGGGTTACAACATTAGGCCAGGGTAGGGATGTTAAATTGCAGAAGTTGTGCCGATCATGTGACCAGAAGTGTGTCAAAAATGGTCAACTTTGTCAACTTTTTGGAAAATCGCATTAATTCCTTGAAAAATCTTCGTCTCCAGACCCACCAGTCAGAAGGCTACCAAACTTTGGTTACAACATTAGTACAGCATTGTGATGTTAAATTGCGGAGGTGATACTGATCATGTGACCGCAAGTGTGTCAAAAATGGCGGACATAGTAAATATTTGGGAAAAATCACATAAATTCACTCAAAAACCTTCCTCTCCAGACCCACCAGTCAGAATAATACCAAATTTGGGTTACAACATTATGACAGGGCCCAGATAAGCTGCAGGTCCAGTGGTCCCTGTTGGTTCACGAAAAAATATTTTCACGAAAAAAATAAGTGACCACTATATTCGTTATTGGTGACTGTCTGTCTGTCTGTCTGTCTGCCTGTCCCGAGCAAAGCTCCGTGGGTTTTGATCCGATCCTGATAAAATTTTGGTGGGAGGTTTATATCATGATCTAGTTGTGTTTTCCGAAGAATGGGCATGGTGCGCCCATTATGGGCGAAGCCACGCCCAAAAAACATGTGTTTTTAGGGGGTAGCCGATTTCAATTTGCATCTTCTCCTAGGGGGGTTGTCGAATCTGACAGGGGTTTCGGTATTTGGTTAGCCCAATGGCACCTGCATAACCCCACGGAGCTCGATTTTTCATTTTCGTCCCAAGGTCAAGGTCACAAGGTCACGAACTTAGAAAATTGCGAATTTTGACATAAAAATCATACTACTGCCCAAACTTTAAGAGCTCGGATGGCAATATTTTTTATGCATAATCTTGAGGTCATTCCCCACCTAAAGTCTTGAAACCATTTTGCTCTATCTGGAACACCTTGCCCGTGGCACCCCCTTCAAGTTTGTTTTTACGCTGATTTCATCAAAGTATGGATAATCCGAGGAGTGCAAATGTCATATAGCCGATATGACGTTATATTGTTCCTGGAATGTTCCAGAGGAAGTTTTGCACCAAAGGTCATAATCCTTGACCTTTGACCTTTAAAGTTCACAAAGGTCAAATTTTCAAAGTTGTGGGAATCGAACCGGGTTTTCGACCTTCTTCGACGAACTAACTCCATTAAGCTATAGCACGTATCCTGTTTCCTTATTTTAATGTCCACAACATTGTTTTGTGACCTTTAAAGGTTATGCAAAGGTCAAATTTTGAAAGTTGTTGAACGAAACCCGGTTTTCGACATTTTGCAACTAATAACCTGTCACTCTTACCACATCATGTTGAACATTTTTATAACTTGGTCAAACATTATCACATTGTCTCATCCTTGACTTCTGAAACAATCTACATCGTCAAATACCGCTCGTGAACCATCGTCGTCTTCAGACTTGTTTTTTATTATAATCATTTTGCCATTGTCATTGGATGGAATTGACTGATCAATTTGTGGTTATAATTATTTTGACGAAAATCTAACTTGGATGACATATAGGCTGGAGTCAGGGAATGGAGGGAGACGTATCAGCAATCTAAGGTATGCTGACGATACCACTGTGTTGGCAGAACATTCAGAGGGATTGATGAAACCTCTGCAGACAGTGAAGAAGGAAAGTAAAAAAGCTGGTCTTTATTTAAATCTAAAAATGATAAAATCTTGTCAACTGAGAAGATCGACTTGTTCAGATTGGAGATGATCACGTGGAAATATGGAAAGATTCATTTTCCTGGCTTCTAAGGTTGGAGTAAAGAGAAAATCCGGAAGACAATTTAATAGATGATTAGCATTGGGGAGAACAGTAATGTCAGGATTGACAAAGATCTGGAAAGACAAAAATGTAATAATCCAAACAATGAGAAGGCCGGTGAATGCTCTAGTATTTCCAGTTGCAATGTATTGATGTGAGTCATGGACAGTGACGAATAAAGAAAGGAAGAAGATTGACAGTTTTGAAATGTGGAGTTGGAGATGATTGTTTAACGTTTCTATGAAATGGCAGAAGAACAAACAAATCAGTGATTGAAGACATGAGGCCAGTGTTTCTCAACCTTTTTTGTCCCACGCCCCACTTTGATTTTCAAAAAAAATCGTACGCCCCACCATGATTGGAGGCACTACAGTATATACTACATATGTATTCAAAAGGCTTCATTAAAACTTTTTGCAAATTTTCTTCAATTGCTATTCACTTCAATGGGAGCCCTGCCCTTGACGCTGGCTGCAGATTTGTTTGATTCGAGGAACCAATTTTGTCAGTTTCAGTCTTAAATCACCACGTTTCGTGACTTTCCAGTCGATTTCTCTTCCCTTGACAAAAATTCCCCTTGACGAAAGCGAATCATAGTGACGTAACAGCGTTGAATTGATCAAGGGCATGCCTTACCGGCGGATTGGCTAACAAGGGTGCAGTGAAGCAGTTTTTAGTTAGGACGCTATGAGGGATCAGTCGCAGCTTCAACCTTTTGAAAATTTGAAAGTGCAAAGCTATGAAAGCGATCATTTATTAATTCATTAATTCTAAATCCTCTTGCCCCACCAAAATATTGCCATGCCCCACCTTGAGAAACACTGCATTAGACCATCATAGACATTAGAAGAACTGATGATAAAACAGAAACTGTCATACTTTGGACACTTGTGTGCAAAATACAAAAGTCTGGAGACATCAGCCATGCTGGGTATGGCTGAGTGAAAAAGAGGACGAGGCATACATTTTAACCTGAAACCTGCAACACAGCTATCGCTGTCAGAGCTTCAAAAGTCGTGCAGGATAGGGATTGTTTGGAGACATCTGATCATGAATTTCACTAGCTGGCCACAACTTGATGGAACTGGATAGCTGGTTATAATAATTTCTACTTCGGAAGATGTGCAAACCAGTGATGCTATACACTACCCATGCATAAGTACATCCAATTTTCTCCAAATTTGCCTTGGGCATTTATTTAAATAATGCCAGTGACCGTTAGGAATGGAGTTATGAATCACACAATTGAGCTGTAAGTGTGTCGTGGCAATATTGCATTTCACACTTTAAGCGATGTGTGGGAGAATTCACATACGAGACCCCAATATACAAGTCATAAGCAATCCATATTCATTTCACATATAATCTGATGGCTAGACAAATTGGAAAGGCAATGGGATACATAATTTATGTGTAAAGACTCATTTCAGCACCTTTACCAGCTAAAGACCATTACAGCATAGCAAGCAGACTACCTTGAGGCCGAGCAAGTCGAAATGGCTCAGATCCATTAATCTGTGGTGGATGCGATAAGCATATGTAGAATGCCTCAAGGATGTTGGTTTTCCTCTAAATATCTTTCAGTTTAGAGTTGAACAATAACAGTGACTGTTTAAAACGGTAATCGTATGTTGGGCAGAATTGACTGACTAGTTTGTGATTATAATAATTTTTACTTCTGGGAGGTGTGCCCCATGAAATGTCACAATGACCTCTTTATATACACCTTAACACAGATTTCATCCAAGGCAACAAACCCCCTTGGGAAGGGGGGCAAATTAAGTTGCTACAACCTCCGTCGTGTGACCCAGAGTCCCCTGAACAGGTTTGGTCGAGATGGAATACGTAATGCCCAAATGTATCGTGGTCAGATAGAGAGACAGACAGCAGACACCAAATTGGGTATTTTACTATGATAGGAAGGAATAAACAATTGGAAATTCGTTTGCAGGGATTACTCTGAGTTTTACTTCATATTTTGTTTCTGGAGTTGCAGAGAGTGAGGAGGTGAATACCATGACTATCAGACCTGCTGAGTAGACACAGTTACTGAACAGGCGTCATGAAAGGCCACCTGGGTGTTCCAGGGTTATACTCGAGTGCAGATGTTGGACCTCACTCTCAAGTGACTGTTTGCAGGCTCGAACGTTCATAGCAATAATGCCGACAAGATGCAGAACAGGCCTCCTGGTACGACTGCTCACAGATGCACAGAGGTTAATTTTCACTAACTGGA
>NC_140961.1:12016531-12034031 GCF_056783735.1 Eptatretus burgeri | reverse complement strand
CGTGGAGCCTTCGTGGGTCCCGTCCGCGACCCTGATCTCCACCCGGGGACTCCGACTGCTCCACGCGGGTTCCCCCAAGGGCACGAGCCCTGCGCGTGTGACTGTGGGCTGATCCGCACCACCATTGACAGGTGCTGCACCACCATTGACAGGTGCCGCACCACCATTGGCAGGTGCCGCACCGTGGAGCACCCCCTACCTCTAGCGTGCAGGTACCCCGCCGAACTGTGATCCCCAGCTCGCCTCTCCCTCTCTGGCTGCGGGGTCTTCTAATAAAACATCTGAGTGTGCGTCTGAGTGTGTGGGCCCATCTTGGAAGTGGAAACTGTGTCAGTGCTTGAATCCTTGTAAATCTCGCCTGCCTTGTATTCCCACGTAAGTCCGCCCTGTGTCCTTTTTCTCTTGTAAATGATTTGTAAATAAATGATTGTAGAAATGTTCCCAGTTCGTTTCCTTCTTTTCCTTCATTGGCCCAGCATGGTTCTGATCTGAGTTTTAGCCGGGTTTTTATACCCGATAATCTGTTCATCTTAGCCAACACGGCTTTGGCAGTTTCCGCTCGACTGCACCCGAACCGGAGTTGGTAGTCGGTAGTTCGAATTCTACCGCAGCCGGTAGAGTGACCTGATTTGAGCAAGGCATGCCGAGGGCATGGTTCCTTGGTAGTTGAAATCACGTAGTTAATTCGGTAAATTGGTTCTAGACAAAAAGACCCTACGCGATGCGGTTGAGATATTGGCGACCACGGTCGGTTCTGCGACCCGCCGCCTCACGGAGTTATCCGGCTCGACAGCCTACAATTCCGGGGATTCTGCTGGGAGATGGCGTAACCTTCCCACCTTGCGGTCGTTCTCGCCACAAAAAAATAAATAAATATATATGTATGGATATATACATATATATGTATGTATGTATATTGTATATATTGTTGTGGTTGAGGAAATTCGCAGACCACCATTCAGGTCCCGTAGGTGAGATATCTCTGGAAGTACATGTGTAGTTAGCCCCAAACCCGTTGTTTAGAGGGAATAAATGTCATTCATTCGGGCTGCGACCCTTTAAGATAGCCGTTTTTCTGTTCTATCCATATTTTGAACCAACCACGTCTCAACCGCCATCACACAACAACCACCAACCGCAACGCCGCTTCACAACAACAACGCCAACAGCCACGACCTTTACCTTCACAACTCGCTCTCGCAAACATCGCATCACCACCATTCCAAGCGTCACCATGGCCATCACCGCCATTTTAGGCCCTCCACCACCTTCACCTCTCCTCCTTCTGCAGCCATTCCCGTGCCGCTTGTGAACGCCGAGCGTCAGGCTGTCCTGGCCTCGTGCGGGACGCGCACTGAGCCGCAGGTACTAAGAGCGGCCTTTCCGAGGGGAAGTCGGATCAGGAATGATTCACGCCCACTTCCGATCCGTCCAATCATTAAGCGCGGGGCGATTTGGCCCCGCCTCCATGCGCGTCGGAGTAGAATCGATATATGCAAATTCGAGGATCAGGGGAGGTTCAAGCCCACTTTTCCTCCGTCCAATGGGCGAGCGTGGCTCCGCCCCCGAGTTCATCCTGATCCGGAAATTTGCATATGGTTTCTCCTGCCGTACTATAAAGCGCCGAGCGCGGGGCGAATTCAGTCAGTTTCTGTTTCGGGCTCGGGCGAGTTGGAGAGGTGTGGCGGCGGCGAAGTGTGGCAGCAGCAGTCAAGACGGGTCTAGAGGAGAGTCGGTCTGTCGGGGTTCGGAGTCTGTCGAGGAGCTGCAGAGAGGGGAAGCCGGGAACGCGGTCGAGGGCGCAGTGGAGTCGCTCGTCGCGGGACCCAAGCAAGCCAGCTATCCTCTTTCCCCAGAGCATCAACAACCCCCCCCCCCTGTTTCCCCCCGCGCTGAGATAGTGCGAAAAGGGGGCCCCGTTCCCACCCCATTCCAAGCAGTGCCAACGAAACCCGCGGAGGAGCGCGGAGTCGGGGCACTGCCGCCATTTTGCGGCTCATCACAAGACGGGTAAGGCTCCGTCCGATCTCGCGCCCACAGACCACGTCTGCCCCCTTGTCGTTGAGGGTGGCCCTTTTTCTTTTGCTTTGGAGTATATGTGTTGTTGGCGCCGTCTGTAAAGTAAAACTGTGTAAGTGTTGCCGTGTGCTCGCGTAGTCGGTAGTAGATCTGCATTGTGTTTCTTTTGTTGCAATTGCTTTTGGTGCATAATTGTTGTGTTCCTTTTGTTACATTTGCTTTTGGTGCATAATTGTTGTAATTGTATATGTGTGCTTTCCGTTTGCCACGGAATAAATGTGCCTTATGTTGAACTGTTTTTCCCGTTTCGCTTCGTCTTTTCTTTAATTGAATCTCCATCTTACTTCACGTAAAGGGTTGGTCGTGGGTTAAATATGCCCGATAATTAATCGGAACCGTCGAGGTTGACGATAACACCGCTCGGTTATCCCGATAGTACGGAACGGGTCGGTTAAAGTGGCCCGTGTCCGAAGTCGACCTGCGGCGAGGTGCGATCGCCCGGTCTACCCTCCATGTGGGTACTTAGGTAGGTCGAATTTGGCGAACAACCCTATCCCACGCGGGGGGCCGATTGGCACGATCGTGGTGAGGACGAAAGGCCCACCCGTGACTAGTTCCCGGCGTTAGTCCGAGAGGGTCACGACGGAATTGTCCGTCCGGTGGGCGACGTGCCGCGATTCGAGTTACATGGCCGCTCGCACGCCGGCGGGCGCGACTTCGCAACAATATATACGATTCATTGACGGCAAATTGTTCCAAAAGGTGAAGGTACAAAATATATAATTTTGGTAAATGTATATATTTGTAAGTGTTCATAAAACTAAATTTAAATTCTCACACATGCTGTTTATGGTATATTGTACGTAACCATACGTAATAATAGTTTCAATAATAGTCAACATCAGTCACAACGCTTATAAACTTAACAAAGCTTTATTTTGAGTCGTAAAGCAGCGAAGATCAAGAGGTAAAAGTTCAGGGTGAAAGTTGCACTGAAAACAAGAACCAACCATCGAGGACAAGTGAGTGAAAGAGTTTCAAGCTGTTAAGAGGTGCACGGTGGGGTCTAAGTTTGCCTCTGGACGAGTCTCGGTTCCCTGGAAAGGCCCGAGATTGCTTCCGTACACTTATACCATTTGTGCTCGAGAAGGGTAAGTCTTTGATTAACCTTCGACCCCCGAAAGGCAATATTTGGTCGTGTGAGTGATGGAAACACTGCAGTTGCATTGAAGCTGGATTCCCTGCTGAACATTCCCGGTTCCTTCAGCTCTGGGTCTGCTGACTGTTCACAAGTTGAGAGTTCAAGATCCACTTTTTCCAGCAAACTGAAAGATCGCTTGTAGGTTCAAGAGGCTAATACGGAGACTTTATTTGAGGGTTTTTCGTTTTCATACCAAAGAACAAGGTTTTGCAAAATTGGTTGTGAAACTTCTTCTTCAGGAAAATGGTTTATGATGCGTAAAGAAACACTATGGAGATCAAGTGGCTGATAGGTGTTTTATAATTAGTGATCTTCGTTAAATTATATTTACAGCTATTTATAAAGGATATTGCAAATGAAAGGTGTGTGTGTGTGTGTGTGTGTGTGTGTGTGTGTCTGTGTGTGTGTGTGTGTGTGTGTGTGTGTGTGTGTGTGTGTGTGTGTGTGTGTGTGTGTGTGTGTGTGTGTGTGTGTGTGTGTGTGTGTGTGTGTGTAGGTTGGGTCACCTGATGGTTATTTACACTTTAGTACATGTCGATCCAATTGGAATCACAACTGACGCCAGCACTTGTTCGGCTAATACATTGTGGACAATGTGATACCTTTGATGAAGGTGCATGGAGAGAGCTTTGGGGCGTCTGGAAGAAAGCACAATTAATGGCATTCTCACACCTGATGTATGTAATCATAAATACGACTTCCCTGACAAATAACTTCAATTTATGTGGGGACTTCTTGGTTGTGGGTATTGGCGTCTTTTGTGTACATTGCTTGTGTTTTATTTGAACCTACTCCTGAACATCCAACTTAAAGCTGGCCATCTGCGAAGCAGGAATCATAGCATATACCGGCCGACATCGTAGGCCCATCCAAGCTTCCCCCCTCTTCCTTCCGAGGAAGTGATGCACCGCCGACCAAGCCAATGTGAGATGAGCAGCGGGCATACGTAATGTGATGCATGATGCTCCCTCACCAACAACCACAGTTATTTCATGCTTTTACATCAACTTCATGGAGAATTGAAAGTTCTTATTGTGATGTTGACCTGCGTATGAAAACAATGCGGTACAGCAAGTCTCAGGCAAATTTGCCCAGGGGGTAGGAAACATATCAGGAAGAACCAAACACACAAATAAAGATGTCATGCAGAGCACAATCTTTGCAAAATCCAAATAAACAATAGTTGCCATGGAAACAGCAATTTGATAATGTGTAAAATTTCACCTATCAAGTGTTTTACATGAGTAAATGTTGTGCATAACAAATTTGGTTGATACTTTTTATAATTGCCACCTCATAGGTGTTTTGCATGCTTTGGATGGCCTTGACCTTGACCCTTGACAAAGTTTGACAAAACTTGCCTCACACACAGCACATACAGATAAAAATAAGCTTTGTAAGTTTCTGTTTGATATCTTGTGAAATTACTGAAGTATGGTAATAATAGTTTCACAAAAGGCCCATTTCATTATAATGGGATGAAATTGTTGTCAGGGAAACCATTGACAAGCCAAAGAGGCTAAATCGATTGTTTTGATTGTTGGTGAACCAAGTCTGTGAATCAATGTGCAAATCCCCGTTTGAGTAAGGGTTGTTCCCTGTCCATCCCTGCATCCATTTACAATGTAATAATTTGTCCAGTGAAATATTAAACAGTACACACACACACACACACACACACACACACACACACACACACACACACACACACACACACACACACACACACACACACACACACACACACACACACACACACACACACACACACACACACACACACACACACACACACACACACACACACACACACGTACACACACACACACACACACACACACACACACACACACACACACACGATCAACTACCAGGACCTCAAAAATGAGATCAAGAGATCTTGGAAGCTGAATAGCACCGAAATTGCACCACCAGTGATAATTGGAACAGGCAGTCCAGGATTCGGTCACGATCCTGAAAAGAGCCCTCAGAACAAAACTCTGAGAACAACAAAAATTCAACAACTCGGTCCATGAATACAGTACCTTACCACCCACAAATGGAAATAACAACCAACAACACACACAGACATGATTAAGTCAACCAACTCGAGAGAGATGTTTGGTATCGTTTGCAGAATTGCAGGTGCAACCATTTTTCTAAGAAAAATGTATGGGTGATTTGACGTGGCGAAATGTTGTGAACATCCCTACCTTATCACTTCTGCCACTGAAGGGAAAGGAGATTATGTTTTCACTCCTTTCTGTCTGTTTGTTACATTCAAAATCGAAGATTTTTCAAGTATATTGGTTTGTCGGTTTTGTTATTCTGTCTGTTTGTTTGGCTGTCAGTCTGTTTGTCACTGACAGGGCACAATTTTCAACTGATATTCACGGAACTTCACCACATGGTAGAGTTTGGCATAAGGAAGAAGCCTATTGTTTTTGAGGCCAAAAGGTCAAAAGGTCAACATCGGCTAAAGGTCAACAACTTAGGTGGGATTTCTAAGATCCTCAATTTTTATCCGATCGACTTGAAATTTCAAGAGGATTTATATTTCAGATCACTGAATTCAACTCACCAATGCCTTTTGAGGTCAACATCAATCAAAAGGTTAACATAGGCCAAAGGTCAACAACTTAGGTGGGATTTCTGAAATACTCGATTTTTATCCGATTGACTTGAAATTTGAAGAGGATTTATATTTCAGGTCAATGAATTCAACCACAAATTATTTTGGAAGTCCAGATAGACCAAAAGGTCAACATCGGCCAAAATTCTAAAATTTTCAATTTTCATCCGATTCACTTGAAATTTGAAGAGGACTTGCATATTTGGTCATTTAATTCAACCAGCAATTATTTATGTCAAATTTGTTTTATGGATTTTGCATATGTCGTGTTCTACATGACGTCTTCTTCTTTTTCATTTGTTTGTGTACAGGATATCTCAAAAAAAAATTGGACGTATCCGGATGAAATTTGGTGGACAAGTTCGGTGTGTCACAAGGACAAACTGATTAGATTTTGGTGAAGATCCGAATCTGCATCCGACTACTAGAATTTTAAGTGATTCTTCACCACCATTGACACATTGGGCTAAACTGATATATAGTACGACAAGCCGGTAGGCGGCGATGAGTCGCCGAGCATGGAAACTATAAGATATAGAGCAAAATGGATGTCATATAGCGGATAGGGAATCACCTTAAGATTGTGCATATCAAATCTCATCCAGTCCCATCTACTGATAACTACTCGGTATCCATTTGAATGAAAATTACTGAAAATGCGGTTTGAAATCGGAAATCCCCAAAGTTCGAGGGGGTGCTGTGGGTGAACAAAGATCTAAGTCGAAAATCCGGCTCGATCGTTTGTGTACAATGTATTCCAGACGATTAGTGTGAATTTTCATGACCATCCGACCATAACCCGAGGAGGAGTAGCATTTGGCATGAAGGCACCTCCAGCCCTCGCATGTTATCGATTTTTGCACTAATTGACCTTTGACCCCTGATCGAAGTGAAATTGGTCAATATGTCCTGAGGCAAAGTTGTAGTTCTCATTGAGTACCATGAACCTGCAAAGTTTCATTCGTATCGATGCACTCACCTGGTCGCTAGTGGGGCCTTCAATTTTCGCCAATTTCCGTGCATACCCTAATTGTAGGGAGCGCTGTGGGTAAAGGATTCCATATATCACAAAAACGGGAATATATTTGATAGAGCATCACCTGTAGATCATTTGTGCCAAATTTCGTATCCCGATGTGGGATAATAGCTTTCGGAATTGATTTCGCGTGAACGGTACCGATTTTGAAGGTTTTGTGGTTGTTGCTATGGAACCAAAGCGTCCCTAGCAACCATCACAATTTTCAAAGCACAAGGTCATAAGATGTACCTACCACCCGAGTTTGGTCAAAATCCGCCCACGTTTACTACCAATTATGCTGATGACAAACGAACAAACATCCAAACAAACAGACAGAATTACTGACAATAAGGGTCACCTATTTCGGCGATGCAATATCTCAAAATATTGTCAACGGATCTGGATGAAACTTGGTGGACACGTTGGGTGTGTGGCAAGGATGAATTGATTCGATTTTGGTGAAGATCCAAATCCGCATACGAGATTTATTTAATTTTGAAAGTGATTCATCACCATTGAGAGATGGGGCCAAAAACGATATCGTACTGTATAACATGATATTTCAAAAATGTATTGGGCCCGATATGTTCTCGTGGATCAGGCATTACGTGGCGGAGGTTTGCACTCTGCCGAGTGCCCTTCTCCTTTAAAAATGTGTTTACATTTTTACTCAACAACTTTATTTCATGTCTGTCGCACTTCAATGATTATAAGTGAATGACAAACTGCCTCGGTGTGTGCATGCGTGCAAGCTTTGCAGACAGAAGAAAATTCCTGCACTCTGTGCACATACCATCACGCCTGTGATAATTATTGTATTTATATGACTGTAATTGCCGTAGTGTGGCATCATTGGTTGGAGGACTGGACGTAATATTTCACCATTAACCCCACCTCTCTTTAAAAGTGTTTGTCTGTTGTTGTTACTGTCAGACTGTATGTAATACAGTAGCTTCACCTACAAAGTCATTAATGTGTCCCTAAAAAGTGTGACGACGTTGGAAATGAAGTTTCCCATTTCAATTAATGTCAATAACATTTACTGTGTCAAATCAGATTTCTTTTGCACTGAAAACACCTTTTAATGAGTCCAATAAAGCATATTTTGTATATTTACATTGAACAACATTTTAATCGTAAAATAAAATACGAAACAAACAAAAATAACAACAAACAAGGAACACGTAAAGTCAAGTACAGCATTCACCGATGATGGTCGTGGATAGAGCTTGTGGAGGTGGAGTGAAAGGGAAAATGGTGGAGGAGAGAGTGGGCTATTGTAAGGAGGAGGATTATGGAGCAAAATCCACCGACCCCAAATGCCTCTACGTTGTGATGTTGAGTGGAAATTCCCTTCATAAAAAAAACTACAAGGGCACACTTTGACATCGTGACGTTGCCAGATATGCTTCCGCTCACATTATTACATCATTATACATGCTTTTATCAAATTTGATTTAAATCCCTGAACCCAGATTCAAAATATTAAATAATTCTGGCTGCCAAACCACGCATCCGATGAGGTTGACATTTAAAAATTATATTCCCCGTGACTACTAGATCATAATTGACGTTTCACATCGATTGATGAAGCGTTTCAAGAGAAATAATTTTTTTAAGTTTTTCATTCAATCAAAAATGGCTGCCAGACCCTGTGACCTATTAATTATTTGTCAGCACTCTGGTATTCCCAAGACTTGGGGAACGTGTGTGAAGTTTCACCTCAATCTGTCCAGCCGTCCTGGAGAAGAAGATTTAAATTTTTGTTTGGGTAAATCAAATACGAGTGCTATACCATGTGACCTATAATATCATAGGTGGAGAACTTTTTGTTCCTCATGAATAGGTGATCATACCTGCAAAGTTTCACTTCGATCTCTTTAGTTGTTTCAGAGAAGATTTTTGAAGGTTTTTATGTTATAAACAATATGGCTGCCAAACCACGTGACTGATGACATCACACACACACACACACACACACACACACACACACACACACACACACACACACACACACACACACACACACACACACACACACACACACACACACACACACACACACACACACACACACACACACACACACACACACACACACACAATTTAGCCCAAGATGACCATCAAAAGTTTTCATACTGATCGGATAAAGTGTTCGACGTATGCAATTTTGATGTCATAACGAAGTCACCTCTGACATCATCAAAAAAAAATCACTTATTTCCCATGGAAAGTACTTGACATATACCAAGTTTCAATTTTTACAATGGAGTGGTTTGACAGATACAGAGGTCCAATTTTTCCCTTTTTTGCAACGTGGCTGCCACACCACGTGACCTATGACATCATAATTATCATTAAAATATTCTACACTAGCAAATACCACCGGTCACTCCGCTGATGGTAATACTAAAGGGGGGAAGGGAGAAAAAGAGGGGGAAGAGGGAGAGAGGGTGGGGGAGAGGGAAGAGGTGGAGGAGAGAGGCGGGAGGGAGAGCAAGGAGGGGTGGAGGAAGGGAAGAGAGTGTGAGGTGAGAGGAAGGGAAGCGAGACGTGCGGTGGAGCGTTAATTACGATGCATACCGTCTCATCAAAATGATTCTGCATAGAATAACAGTGAATATGGAAACAAAATAATGTCTGAAATCCATTTTCTTCCCCTCATACGATAAACACGGCCCAGAGACAAATTCCCGTCCAGACATATATACCACCCGGATGCGTCTGGAGCCAAGCTGACCGGAGACAAACACCGCCCGGATGTGTCCGGAGACAAATTCCCGTCCAGACATATATACCGCCCGGATGCGTCTGGAGCCAAGCTGACCGGAGACAAATACCGCCCGGATGTGTCCGGAGACAAACACCGTCCAGATATAACCACCATCCAAATACATCCAGAGACAGAGAGAGAAAGAGAGGGGGGAAGGGAGATGCAGGAGTAGGATACTGCAGTGTATTGGGAGGAGGTGGAGCAAGGGTGGGAGAGAAAGAGATGGGGGGGGGGTAGGGGAGTTGGCAGAAATAATATATGCTCAATGAACACACAGACACAGACACAGACACAGACACAGACACAGACACAGACACAGACACAGACACAGACACAGACACAGACACAGACACAGACACAGACACAGACACAGACACAGACACAGACACAGACACAGACACAGACACAGACACAGACACAGACACAGACACAGACACACACAGACACAGACACAGACACACACAGACACACACAGACACACACAGACACACACAGACACACACACACACACACACACACACACACACACACACACACACACACACACACACACGCTTGGCTGATGTCAGCAATTTTTGGGGAATTGGCATGTTGGAGTCAGTGTGATTAGTAACCACAGTACTTTATACAACCAAGAAACCTTGAGTAGCTTTCACCAAAAAACAACGTTGCATTTATATCGACGTTTCAGGGAGATGATCACAAACATTATTCTTTATAAACAACTGCGTGTGATGGGTAGAAAATAATTGGGTTCGGTAATTTAGAAAATATGTTAATACTGCAAATGGCTTGGAAATTGGGTGTTATTTCAAAACAACTCACTCAGAGGTGACGGAGCACGTACCACTCGCTCAAGGTGATGGAGCAGGAACCACTCGTTCAGGGTGACTGAGCACGGACCACTCGCTCAGGGCGACGGAGCACGCACCACTCGCTCAGGACGACGGAGCACGAACCACTCGCTCAGGACGACGGAGCACGAACCACTGGCTCAGGACGACGGAGCACGAACCACTCACTCAGGGTGACGGAGCACGAACTACTCTCTCAGGGTGATGGCGCACAAAGCTCTCGCTCAGGATGACGAAGCATGAACCACTCGCTCATGGTACTGGAGCACGAACCACTCACTCAGGTTGACGAATCACAAACCACTCGCTCAGGGTGACAGGTTGGGGAACGTTTCTGTGAAGTTTCCCCTCGATCTTTTCAGCCACTCGGGAGAAGATTTTTTTTCGGTTTTGTGGTAAATCCAATATGGCTGCCAAACCATGTCACCGATGACGTCATACTTGTGAACATTTTTTTCCTCATGGATCGGCAGTCATACGCATGTTTTGCCTCGATCTTTTGAGCCACTTCAGAGAGAGATTTTTGACATTTCTTTTTTAAAACAATATGGCTGCCGAATCACGTGACTGAGGACATAATCAAAAAAAAATTCTGTGCACCATTTTATCCCTAGATGACCCTCAAAACTTTTCATACTGATCAGATGTAGTGTTCTACATATGCAATTAAGACGTCATAATGAAGGCACCGATGACATCATTTAAAAAAATCATGCTTATTCCCCATGAGAAGTACTTGGCATGTGCCAATTTTCAATTTTTTCCTTGGTGCGGTTTCAGAGATGGGGGTCCAAAGTTTTTCCATTTTTCCAACATGGCTACCACACCATGTGAACTATGATGTCATAATTATCAATATAACATTCGAAATGAGTTGTTGCTCCTATTGTGAGAATTTTGTCTCAATCTGCCAAGCAGTTGTGGAAACAAACACTAAAGTTCTGTTCGGACAAGCAAACAGACAGACAGACAAAACAAACGAAAAAGCACTCAGAGAGTGACACTTAGCAAAACAGCATTAAGTAGAACTGCACTCGGTGGATGCATACCTCTGCCAGGTTGAACAGTTCACGTTTTTGTATCCCACTGATGGCCTGCATCTGAACCAAAATTTTATCCGCTTGTTCTTGTCACCAAACGAACTCATCCACCTTGTTTTGTCATAACTCGTCCACAACTTTTTGAGATATAAGGATATAGTTTTTGACCCTATCTATCAATTTTAGAAATTTGTCCTGTGTTGACTTTTGACCTTAAAATTAATTGGTGGTTGAATTCATTGATCTGATATGCAAATCCTGTTCAAATTTCAAGTCAATTGTGGCCCTAAACGTGTGGCCCTAAACGGAGTTCTTTCATCCCCTCTTCCTGTGCAGGCTGGAGTTCCTCAAGGTAGCGTTCTGGGCCCTGTTCTTTTTCTGGTTTTCATCAATGATCTCTCGGACTCTCTGGAAAATCCTCTATTTCTCTTTGCCGACGACTCCACCCTCTGCCGTACCATCTGTCATCCCTCAGACCGGCAAGCAGCAGCTTCTTCGCTCACTGCAGATCTGGATAAAATCACAAACTGGTCCAACACGTGGAACATGTCTTTCAATCCACACAAATCTCACACTCTCACTATGTCTCTTCGAAAGGACCGTTTACAAAACCCCCCCATCCACTTTCTCAACAATCCTCTGGAAGAAGTCTTTTCTTTCAAGCTTCTGGGTCTCACTATCTGCCATGACCTTTCCTGGGAAAGTCACATTTCCAACCTTGCCTCAAAAGCCAGTCGCCGACTGGGAATCCTCCGTCGTGCAAAGTCCTTCCTCGGCCCTCTTGAGCTCCTGACTACTTACAAAGCTTTTGTCCGTAGCCTGATGGAGTACTGCTCTCCCCTCTGGGCTGGTGCTCCTGCCTCCCACCTTTCTCGACTTCACGCTGTCGAAACCAGGGCTTTTAAGATCATCGGCATCTCCCGCAATGAAGCTGAGTCTTTGGGCCTCTCACTCAATCACCGCAGGTTGGTCGGTGGTCTTTCTGTCTTCTACCGACTCCTCTCCAGCCTTGCCCCCCTGCTCTCTCTGCGATTTGTCCCAACCACATTTCCACAGGGCGCTCAAGGTCCGCCAACAACCCCCTTCTGGTAAAACTACCAAAATCACGAATCACTGCTCATCTTCACTCTTTCATTCCTCTTTTTCCCGCCTTTGGAATAAACTTCCTCACTCTATTCTTTCCCATTCTTCCCTCCAGGCTTTCAAAACAGCTGTTCACCACCACCTCTTATCTTCCCCCATCCAAATCCTCGATCTTTTCTACCCCGATAATCCACCCAAGCCCACTTCCTTCAATTCTCCTGCTTTCCTTCCTGAAAGTCCCTGTAATGTCCATCTTCTCCTCGCCATGTTCCCCGTCCCATCCCCATCCCTCTCCCTTCTACAGTTCACCTGTGTCTGTTCCCCAATGTTTTGTCCCTTCCACTCCCACCCCTCTTGTCTCATGCCTCCTTGCTGTGAGTTGTGTGTTAGCTCTCATACGAGCCTCGACCAAGGTATACAAAAAAAAAAAAAAAAAAAAAAAAAAAAAAAAAAAATTGTATGCAAATTGAGGATTTTAGAAAGTGATCCAAAGATGTTGACCTTTCGGCATGTGCTGACCTCAAAAATAATTGGTGGTTGTATTCAGTGAGTGGATGTGAAAATCCTGTTTAAATTTAAAGTCAATCAGATGAAAATTGACAATTTTAGAAACAATTTTTGGAAATTTGGCAGATGTTGATGTTTTGGCCGATGTAGATATTTTGGCCTATATTGACCTCAAATGTAATAGGTGCTTGAATTCAGTGACCTGATATGTCAATCCTTTTCAAATTTCAAGTCAATCAGATGAAAATTGAGGATTTAAGAAAATTTGGCCCAATTTGGCCCATGTTTATCTCAAAAATAATTGGTGCTTGAATTAAGCGATCTGATATGCAAATGGTCTTCAAATTTCAAGTCACACACACACACACACACACACACACACACACACACACACACACACACACACACACACACCCACACACACACACACACACGCACACCCACACACGCACACACACACACACCCCCACGCACACACGCATTTAAAGGCCATTTTCCCCGCTAAAGCAGGGGTTAGCCTTGCGGGCCCCATGACAATCTTCTCCACTTTACCCTGTCTTCTGCATCTCTCCTTCTTAATCCCCTTGCCCACATTTCCTCTTCCACCACATTTAGCCAAGTTTTTCTCGGTCTTCCCCGTCCTCTACTTCCGGCTACACTCATTTCCAACACTCCTCTCACCCAGTCACTTTCATCCTTCCTCAACACATGACCCAACCATCTCAACCTGTTTCTCTTCACAACCTCCATCACAGACTCTATTCCCATCATCTTCCGCAGGTCATCATTTGTCTTCCTCTCTCTCAACGATACTCCACACATCCATCGAACCATTCGCATTTCCACCCTTTCCAGCCTTTGTTGCTGCTCCATGTTCAGTACCCATGTCTCACTCCCATAAATCATCGTACTCCTCACACATGTAGCATACACCTTTCCCTTCAGCTTCAACGACACTCCCCTCTTTGTCAGCATGCCACTCAGTTCCCGAAACTTCTTCCATGCACATCTCACAAATTGACAAATTTCAAGTCAATCGGTTGAAAATTGAGGATTGTAGAAAATGTGGCCCAAATTGGCATTTTAGCCGATTTTGACCTTTTGGCCTTTGTTTACCTCAAAATTAATATTTGGTTTAATTCAGTGACCTGATATGAAAATGCTCTTCAAATTTCAAGGTCATCGGATCAAAATTGGGGATTTTAGAAATTTGGCCTTTGTTGACCTTTTGTTCTCTGTTGACCTTTTGACCTCAGGTGACCTCAAAATTAATGGGTGTTTGAATTCAGCGACTTGATATGCAAATCCTACTCAAATTTCACGTCAATCGGATGAAATTTGAGGATTTTAGAAAACTTGGCGCAAATCGACCGAATTTTACGAAACTTCAATACGGGACCGTCGCAGAGTCGGTGACATTAATCTCCGAAAATTTCAGAGCAATCGGTTGAGCGGTTTGGGCTGGAGGTGAACGGACAAACAAACAAGCAAACAAACAAATGAAAAATCGTGCCGAGCACGACACTTGGCGAATTAGTTGACCTTTCCGTGTGGTGGTCCAAGCTGTAATGTCATGGAATGCGTGGTGTTTATTTGTTCGTACATTAATAAAATGACACGACGTCACAAATAACAATTATCAGGCACGCGTTGTCATGGTAACGGCAGCAGATTGAAAATTTTCACAACTCATTTAAAGCCACCATGTGACATTCAACAGCTTATCATCCGTGCTTGTTGCCTTCATTCTGATCGTAGAAAATATTTGAAAATACCAAGGAACATTGCTTTTCAACGAGCTTTACGATCCCGTTATCAGGTTTGAAATATGTTGGAAAACAAAAATATGTATTTTAACAAAAATATGTAATAATAACAAAAATATTCATGTCTTGGGTGACCCTGACCTTGACCTTGGGTCAATTTTGATCAAACTTTGTACACATGTTAATATTACATGCATAAATAGACAGTATAAGTTTCAATATAATAAGTGCAAAACCGTTTGAGAAATAGCCATGTTTAATTCACAAAATTACCCATTGGTTTATAATGGGCGATAATATAAAGTTATGCAGAATCCAGATCCTCATCTTGAACATCACCAAAAGTCACATATCTTTTTGCACCTTGGATTTCTATCAGCTGTTAAAATTTCATCCAAATCGGTTAAGAATTGTGACCTGTAGAACGAATAGAATGTTTTTTAAATCACTCCAACAGCAAAAAACTTTGACGTCATACGCTTGCGTAAACTGTGCATAATTTGTACTAACATGCATGTTAAAACATTTAGATATTCCATTGAAGTTTGTTTTGGCGTCAACAGGAAGTCGCTACGACTTCCGGTTACTGAGTTATGTCCAAAAATGTGTTTTCACGTTGTATGACGTCACGTCGCGACATTTAGTCCGATTAAGACGGGGTTTGAACGCGGACCGTCTCAGGTGGATTGCCTCTCAGGTGTAAAAATTTAAGAACGACTGGTCCAGCCGTTTGGGCTGTAGACGACTGGACAAACAAACAAACCAACAAACGGAACAGACCAACATACTTGACAAAATCGAAGATTTCGCCAAGTAACAAACGGAGGCGATCAACATACTTGTCAAAAAAAAAGAATGGACTACCGTGCTGATCTTGAATGGGATGACTTTGGAGTTCCTTGGAGTCCTAACTAAATTCTTTAAATTGATGAACTGAATACAAACCTCTTATCGATTGAGGTAAGATTTTCTTTTCATATTTACAGAGTTTGATTTAAACATATAATAATTTAATAATTAAATCACTTGATTAATACTTTATTATTTTGTCTTGCAGGTGATTGTATCTGAAATGCAAAATGAAAATACTGCTTTTGCCACAACTTAGGGTGAAATTGGTGATTTGGTTGAAGACCTTGTGAGCGACCAAGACCCACAGAACGAGCTCTGCCATGTTGACCCAACCAGAGTTATATCTTAGAGACCCACAAAATCCTGAAAAAGAGTTTGACATTCATGGTACTCATTGTGACTTATCAAGACAACACCCACTGAACAAGTTCCACCTCGGAGACCTCACAAATTTTGAAGAAAAAAAAAAATCAGTGAATGAGTTATCTCTTGGAGACTTGAAACACTTTTTATTTTGAACAATTGGAATGTGCGTTTTGGCATGATAATGCACAATGTGATACCTATCTTGGAGATTCAACAGGAATCTGGTTAGACCTTGGAAACTTTGAAAGTTGGTTTTATTTTGGAGACTTGAAATGCGGTTTCTACCAAGAAGACTCTCGGGGTTCGAAACCTATTGATGTGGTTCTTTGTTGGATGGTGCTTGATGGGAGGTAAGTTCAGTTGATTATAAAGAAATAAAATTATATATTATTTAATTCAATACGAGATAAGTAATGTATTTTTGGGTAGTCAATCTAGTCTACCCTTATTATCAGTATTTCCGTCGATATGTTTATCTGTCTGTCTGTCTGTATGTATGTCTGTTCGGTCCAGTGCTCCGTTAATACAATGGTGATTTTGATGAAACTTGGTTGGTAGGTTTATACCATGACCTAGTTGTGTGCAAATGAGAACCGTTGCTATGGACCCATCCGTTGCCGAGCAACGGACCTTTGAAATTTTCAAAAAAAAATCGCAAAAATTAATTTTTTCGAAAATCAAAAATCGGGCCACGAGCGACTTTCGGCAGTACATTCAGCCATATTGTCAAAATTTTCCAGCCGGATCCTATGAAAACTGTCAGAGAAGATAGACCTTGAATGAACCCTGGTCGAAAACAATAAAAAAACGAAGTTCATTATATCTCAGAGACTGTTGTTGTTCGTCTTTTGCTGCTCCCGTTAGGGGTCGCCACAGCGGATCATCCGTTATGATCCGCATACTGATTTGGCATAGGTTTTACGCCGGATGCCCTTCCTAACGCAACCCTGGTCACCTTTTACGACACAGGGATAAAGATTGGGTTTCGCCATGATTCCGGGCTTCCCTACACCCTCTCATAGCACAGCCAAGCGCAGAGCTCCCGTCCTCAAGCGATCCTCCAACCCAAGCCTCCGAGTAGCCGGATTACAGGTGCACGCCACTACGCCCGGTAGTTATATCACAGAGACTATGAGTCAGATATACATGAAACTGGTATGGTAGGTTCATGGTATGTCCGAGTTATGTGTGAGAAAGAACCGTTGCTATGGACGCTTTTATTGGCTTGTAACTGCTGAAAAACGACTAAATTCGACTTGATCGACTACCCATGTCCGCCTACCGGCTTGTTTTATTTATTGGTCAGCAATATCAAGAAAGTTCTGGGAAGAAAGTGCTTGAAAATTCTTCCTCCACATTTCTACTTCTTCAAACTTTAAAGGCTTGAAA
>NC_140961.1:11971531-12009031 GCF_056783735.1 Eptatretus burgeri | reverse complement strand
TGAGTGCACCCGACATGGCCCAGCTATGCGCCATGCTGGCGGCAATGAATGCGAAGATGGATACAAACACAAATGAAATGAAAAACGAAATAAAAGGCATGAACAAGCAGATGGATACGAATACTCAACAAATGAAAAACGAAATAAAAGGCATGAACAAGCAAATGGAAACAAATGCGCAAGGAATGAAGGAAGAAATGAAAGAACTGCGGGGTGAGATGCAGAACATGGGCCGAAGCCTGCAGGCGGGCATGAAGGCAATCACCTGGGAGCTTAAAATGGCGACGCCACGTGTGGGAGCGAACGAGCTGGGAGGGGGTGCAACGGCTGTAAGGCCCGCGGTGGAGGCGGGTGAGGACAAAATAATTTGGGGGACGTGTTGGGCGAGAAGCGTGACGGTGATCGAGGGGGAAAAACTCATTGGGGTGACGGAGACGTGCATGAGGGAGATAAGAGACGAGGTGAAAGGAATTGGGAGGGAGAGAATAGAACAGTTAAGACGGAAAGCAAGGATGAGGTACGCGGAGATCGTGAAAGAGCAAGGAGTGAAACAGAGGGAAGGACGGGAGCGACTTAAGGCGAAAGCAAGGTTGACCTACGTAAAGATAAGGGAAAGATGCCAGAAAGAAGCAGAGACTAATAGACACGAGGAGACAACAGAAACTAATAAATGTACAGAGACACGGGAGATAGAGGGTGAATTGGACGGGGTTAGAGACGCACACACACACACGGAGTTAGTGGAGGACGATGAGGGGGAGCTGGCGGAACGTGTAGGGACCCGGTGCGAGCAGTTGGATAGCCTCCTCCAGGAACGAGGGGAGGGAGTATGCCCCCTTGAGGCGAATCACGACCAGGTGGGTTCGGTCGTGCTTTGCGAGGTCGAGGGGAGGAGTGCTGTGGACGGGTGCACAGAGAGCTTGGGGGGTATAGAGGCCCTGGAAACCCTTGTGGGGACACGAATCCCCAGTGTGGTTGTCCCTGTGTGTGTGGTGAAAGGTGTGAGTGCGCCCCCGTGTGTGGAAGCGACCCCGTGTGTGAGTGGTGTGGTGGCGAGTGTGCCAGGATGCGTGCTTCCCAGCACGCCGTGTGTGGGTGAGGCATCGCGGGTGAGTGCCTCCGCGTGTATGAGTGGTATGGTGTGTGCAAGGGAAATGGCACGAGTGAGTGAGTGGCCGAGTGTGAGGGCGACAGCGTGTGTAAGGTCGCTGTGTGTGAGGGAGATGTCGGTCGGCATGTGGGAGCATGCAGCCGCGTCTCCTGGTGTGAATGTGAGTGTAATGGAGTTGTGTGTGAGCATCGTAACACGCAGGTGTGCGTGGTTGGAATGGAGACGACGACTGCGACAGAGGGACAAAAGCCGAGTAGCGGCTGTAGATGTTTTGGGCACCGCGCCGGGTTTACCCAGCAGCGAGCGCGAGGTCTGTGCTGTGCAGGCCCGTAGCCAGGACTCAGTATTAAGGGGGGCATATGAACTGGATGGGGGGGCACAATTATTATATTTCATTTTTTGATAACTCGGTATACTGTTGTATTCATGCAGCATTGACACATCTATACTGAGGTTGCCGTCACATACTAACCAAATTGATCTCAGCGAGATTTAATATGTTCCGATGTTTTTGGCCTAAAATTATTCGAATGCAGGAGAGCCGCAACAAACTGGCACATTCACAATCCAGATATTCAATGATTAGACAATTGGCACCAATTCAGGTGCACTTATACAAGGTGTTGTGAAGAATTGGCATTAGAAAATTAATATACCAGAGATAAAATGACTAAACGGGGGAGGTTGGCACCAGAATCAGTGCACTTTGAAATAAGATACAGTAGGCTATGACCTGCGATCATCACGTTAAACTATCAACAGCAAAAACGACCAGCCTGAAGATACCACAAAGTCCGCATTTAAATCAGTCAATTACACAAAGGTAATGTTATGTACAAAGCACTTCATATGGGATATGCAAGGCACCAAACACAACATTTAACTGAAACATCAGAAGTACAAAGCAGCCGACCATAGCGGGTGCTGACCACAACCACACTGCATCCACAACCACACACGCATCACCAGCAGTCACACACACAATCTGAACTCCTTGTATCGTTTTTATACCGTTGTACTCACTGTCAGAAGAGCTGCAGGCGACGTGTCTCGGTGTGGAATCTTCTGAGGACCTTCTCCTTCCATTCATTCAGGCATTTACGTGTGAGGTCTCTCTTGAAGGCCAGCTGTACCAGTTGTGCCTTGCGTGCATGGCGCATGGACCGTCGATGGTCAATAAAGACATTCCTCAATGTTGAGAATGAGTTTTCACACGTCAGTGGACGCAGCAAATGTTAGTCCAAGTCTCATAGCAGTCACGACACTTGGCATGGCTTCCAGCGTTTTGTGGTATGTTGAGAGGAGTTTTTGTGTTGTCCATCTCTCGTTTGGATGATTTTCTGTCTGTGAGCGAATAAACTGCTTTGCAACCACACACTGTTTCACTGATGGTTGACTTTGTTAATGTCATGATGTGCTGGAGCAAGTGGGGATCCAAAAACGTGCCATTTTCAGGATTCAAGGCAGCGAGTGAACAGGCGAGTTGCGCTCACTGAAGCGCTGAGCGATCTCGCCAAGCACAATGTCAATTGCGCTGTAAAAAAAAACCCTCTGCAGTTCCGTCTTGTCATTGTCGTTGCTTTGTCCTGTCGTCTCCAAAACTACAAACTGTTCCAAGTTCTTATGCATTGTGCGTGTCCGTTTTGGTGGTGCAGGTGTAGAAGTGCGAGCATCGTTGGCCTTGTTCCACAGATCAGTGAACTCATCCTCAGAGTGGAGTTTCTTCACGCACTCTGTAACACTCGCCACCAGTTCCAACCCCGTTAGCAAGTCCATGTCCTCTGCCTGCAAGAGTCTGTTAGGGCCATCCGACAACATCAGCAGTTTTTTCACAAAGATAGCAATGAACATGAAGGCAGGCCCAGAGACTTCTCGCAAAAGCACAATAGCCTCCATCCTCATCTCTGCACCGGAGGCGCGCTCTGCATCAATCTCCGACAGTAAGGAAGTGATCTCCTGAAAAGATCATATGATCACAGACACGGTGGCTAAATTTCCCGTCCACCTTTGATCAAGAAGTCGTTTTAACCGCTCACCTTTATACTGTGCAGCAACAGTGGGCTTTCTGAAGAATTTGTACAGGCAACAACAAACCTCGAGGAAATCAGTGACAGCTTTCTCTGCTGCCAGTGCGTGGATAACTACCAGATGGAGTTGGTGATTTAAGCAGTGCACATCGGGTGCACAATCTTGCATAGATTTAAGCAGTGCTCTTTCCAATATCTCTTGCAACAACTTTTGCACCCCACCGTGCTTCCCAGCCATTACCGAAGCCCCATCGTACACCTGACTTAATATTTTTGACGTGTCAAGTCCTGTTTTTGTCAGCTCTGCAATTATTAGGTCTGTCAATGTTTTTGCATCTCCAGCGTCGGCTGTAGATATTGTGAGTAGACGCTCTGTTGCTTCATTTGATGGCAATACAAAGCGAATGATGATTGATATGTTCTCACACTCAGTGGGGTCCCTCGTCCCATCCACCTTGATGGTAAACCACGATGTGCCTACTTCTTCCATGATGGCATCCGTCACAACATTACTCAATGTGCAGATCAGTTCATTCTGCATTTCCGGACTAGTATAGCTTGCGTTTCGTGGGATATGCTTTATTATTTCGGCTAGTTCGGTGTCTTTTTTTGAGTGTGTAGTTTAAAAGCGAGAGGAAGAGCCCACTGTGCCCGTCTGACATATCTTCAAAATTATCAAGGCTCCCTCTAAAAGGTATCTGATTTTCGGCGAGAAATCCCACATCTATAAGAGCAGACACATAGTATCGGTTTCTATTTAGCTGGTCAGCATTGAGGAGTGTGGAAATCTCACCACAATCGATGCGCCTCTCATTCTCCTTCCACCTCAAAACACAAGTTAAATGTTCCTGTGAAGTTGCGTGTTTGTGAAACCCCCTGCCTTTCTCAACGGCATGTTTCCAATTCCGGGAGCCTCGCACTGTGAAAGTCGAGTCCACTAGGCCGCGTGCGGTGGTAAACTTCCTTCATGGATAGCAGAATGCTGCATCTGTCTGCACACTGTATTCCAGCCATTCATTATTCTGGTACCACGAGGACACAAACGAGCGACTCTTGTTCTGCAACAGATGGCCGGGGTACCGCTGTAGAACAACTTGATTCGGTCTCTCACTTCCAAGATCATCGGGAAGCGGCTTGACAGTCACACCCGACCCCGAGGCCGCCGCCGAGCGTGGAAACTCGGCTGTCTGTGATGGGGCTCCACTCCAGCTGCAGGGCTGACGTTGCTGGCTTGGCCAGGTTGGCCAGCTTCTGTCGGTATTTCATCGACATGATCGTCTTTTCCTCCTCCTCCTCCTCCTCCTCCAACTCCTCCCACAACATGTCTTTCATCATCTTCTTCATTTTCGTCGCTTGCATTTTTTCCTTTTCTGAGCCATTTTCGTATATCCATCATCCAAGTCTTTTTCTCCTGCTGCGAGCTCGTGCTCTGTGATTCGTCCCTCGTGACTCGCGTCACTAATCTCGCGTCTCGCGAGATTTCACGGTTGACGGTTTTATTTATTAAATGATCCATGCATCAAAAACAGGTTTTATCTGCATAATTTCAAATGGAAGCACGATTGCAAACACACATTTTAAATTTTGATTATAAAATTACTTTTGTAAGATGGAGGGTTGACGGGTTGTGAAGGTCACGTGGTGCACGTGCACTTCATCTTTAATAATGTAAATTTATGTCTTTTCCTTTATCATATTATCATATTATGACTATATTACATTTATACCTAACTTACAACCAATCAGGTAACCTGCTCAATCGGGTCTCCATATCGAAGACGCCGATTGGCTATTCCTTAAAACTAAATGATCCACGATATATATATATATATATATATATATATATATATATATATATATATATATATATATATATATATATATATATATATATATATATATATATATATATATATATATATATATATATATATATATATATATATATATATATATATATATATATATATATATATATATATATATATATATATAACCACCCACAACATCGACATTCGACACGAGGCCTTGGCTGCTGGGGTTAGTGCTTGTGTTATTATCTTTTATCTTGTGGTCTTGGACTGTATTGTCTTGCCAATTGCTTTTGGAGATGCGCTGGGAAGCGCACCCTTATCTCTTGACTGTTATTCAAAGAAGGATATTATTAAAGAACAGTTTATCCAAGAAGGCCTTATTAGTCACCACGTTGAACATCTGGAATAAGGGTTTTAGTTCACACAGGTGAACTCTTAAACAGCAAGTTCACAGTGGGCGCTCGTCCTTAAACACGAAGTTGTTCACAGGGTGCAACAGAACATAAATGGGTGGCGTACAAGTGGGGGGGCACCAGATGCGCCATGGGGGGGCATTGCACCCAAATTCCCCCCCCCCCTCCTAGCGACGGGCCTGGTGCTGTGCAACGCACGAGGCCGCCACGTGCTCGCTTGCGGGAGTGAAACCCGGTCCGGAAACGCACGAGGTGGATTTGCCGATCCCGAGGATGGACAAAGTTAAAGCAGGATAACGGATTTGGACCGGACGGGTTCTCCACGCGGGCGTGTGTGTTGAGCTCCAACGGGCAGAGCACATGTGTTCGCGTGGGGAACCCCTCGGAGTGCGAGGTTTGCTTTTTGTGGTGCGCACGGTGACGTCATGGCTGCACGTGGGGTTGGAATCCGGCAGGAGGGGTTGAATCCCTGCCGGATGGTACCGTCCAAGGAGGGACGAGGTCCACGTGCAGCTGCATGACGTCACGGGCAGGTGCAAAGTGCGCGAGCTGTGAGTTGCCGCGCTGGTGCTGCGCAAAAAAAAATAATTTGAAAAAAAAATTAATGAACAAAAGCAAGCCTCGCTTTCGGGTGAACAGGATTCCTGGGCAGGGGTGCAAGACCCCCTGGCCAGGGCACAGGATGGAAACTAGTTAGGGGGAAGGGTTAGCTTCGCTGGACCGGTCTCATGGGGCAGGGGTAAGTCCTCATGGGGCCCGTGGAATGGATTAGTTAGAGGGATTGTTAGTCAGATTTAGGATGGGAGATGGAAATTGTTTTTTGGGGGGGAAATTTTGAGGACAGAGACAGACAGTGAATGTGTAGAGGGGACGTAGATTAGCTACGTAGTGTTAAATGGAACGTGCTATAGTTGAAGGGACGACGTGGGAGCACGAGTTAGTTCGGGGAGGTAGTAAGCAGGATGGCAGAGTTCAGCGGTGGGTGTGTTGAAGAGTTGGTGAGTTGAGGTGGAACGTGTGCTTGTTGAGTGAGTGAGGCCAGCGGGTCTGTGTGAATGGAGCGAATGGGGAATGCATGGTGCGATGAGTGATTGGGAGGAGTGACTCCCGCCCAAGGGACCCCGGGGTCAATGTAGATTCAGTTAGGGGGTTAGTCAAATTGACAAAATGGAGGTCGTTTTGCTGTTGGTGGGAGTGTAGGCTCGATACCCATTTGGAGGGGTGCAGGAGCCCTGTTGACGGGCTGGGAGCGTGGCTGCGAAAGGTGAGTATCGCTGAGTGGGTACCCCGGGCACCAGGCGAGTCGGCCGTAGTAGGCCAAGGGCCCATGGGGGCCGGGATAGCGTAGTGGGCACGGGTGCGTCCACTTGCTGCGGGGGCCCGGGGCGCCATTAGCCGCGTGGGCAGTGTTGTGGGCACGGGTGACCCTCGGAAAGGGGCCCGGGAAGCCAGCCTGCCACGTGTGCGTTTCAGGGGAGTTGCCATGAAGGGCACTCCCTGGTGTTTTGGCAGCTGGTAGGCTCGGAGGCAGTGTAGTGCCCGGGGGTGCCATCGTAGGGGAATCTGCAGAGGGTGGTGCCTGCCAAGGGAGCCACGCGTCCCAGCCATGAGACCGTATGAGGGCATGGGAAGAAAATTGGGGGGCGAGGCCCGAAATTGTGAGGACACCAACACAGGCGACGGGAATCTGGGTTTTTAGAACCAATAGCTGAAGCGAGAGGCGCTTGTTGAAAGCCCCGGGGTAGTTTAAAGGTAAATGGAGAGGGTAGATTAGGAAGTGTACCCCTCCGCACCATCCATCCCTTCGCTCTCATTGTGGGCCGCTGGACCCACTTTGGGTTCAAGATCGCTGAACTCTGGGGAGGCCATCCTGAGGCTTCGTTGGGCCTCGACACAGGACGCTAGCTCTCCCTTATTCCCCTCCGGGAAGGGAACGTAGGGGTTGGGAGTAGGCTAGTAGACGATAGGTTAGCCGAAAAAGGACGATAACGGGGGTTAGGGGACGATTTATAATGGGGAAGTAAAAATAAAAACAACAAAAAAATAAGTTGGGGCTAAATTGGGTTTTACAAATTAAGGGAGTGGGCAGGTACAGTGACAGGCAAAGGCGATAGGTGGGAGGGAGACAGTAGGCAGGTCCGAGCCCGCCTTCTGAGTGGCTGGCACCACCGCACTCCCTCCACCAGCCTCCACTGAAAGGCAAAGGCCGGCCAGCTTCATCTGCTGGCTGTGTTACTTCAAGGCCTGTGCCGGCCAACTTCATCGGCAGCTGTTGTGTTGCTGCAAGGCTTGGGCCGGCCAGCTGTGTTTGCCTGCTGCCTTTGCCATGCCATGCCACTGCCCCTGTTAACCAGGCCCGTTCAATTTTGCTTTGCCCCCCCCCCCTCCTGTTCATTGCCATGTGCGCCAGGATCAGAAAGCAACAGTTTGCAAGCTGCGAGAACTGCCCTGTTGGCAGCTACAACACGGGCCTGCAGTGGCGGCCCGTGCACCGTGTTTGCGTCCATCCATTCATCCATTCATCCATCCATCCATCCGTTGTGTTCATTGTGTGTGCCACTTGAGCTGGCACGGAGACTGCGTTGTGCAGCCCATGCACCGTTGTGATTCACTGCGTTCATTTCAAAAGGGAAGGCCTTGGACTGCGTGTGAGCAGCCGGCCACGTTCCCTGTCACCTGCATTGCATGAGCCAGAGACTGCATGCGAGCAGCCTGGCTCCATGCGAAATGCTTTTCTCTTTGCAGAGTCCATTGATCCTGGGCCATGGTTTAGTGTAAACTTTGTAAGTTAAGATGTATTGTACTGTAAATATGAGTGCGCCCCCGGCATGTCTGTCTCGCGCCGGCAATTTTATTTAAGTCGTCCGTGTGAGTGGGTTTGTTTAATTCGTTACTCAGCCCTCAGGTTATTTATTTTGGGGACACGAATACCATGAATGTCGCACTCAGGGATCCGTAGGTAAAACGTACTGGGGAGAACTACACATGATGGCACACGAGAATTTGACGACTCGGGACAACAACGCCAACAGCCACGATCTTTACCTTCACAACTCGCTCCAGCAAACATCGCATCACCGCCATTCCAAACAGCACCATGGCAATAAACCACCACCATAAACCCTCCACCACCTTCACCTCTCTCCTTCTGCGGCCATTCTCGCACCACCTGTGAGCACCGAGCGTCGGGCTGTCCTGGGCTCGTACAAGATGCGCGCCGAGCCGCGAGTGCAAAATGCGGCCTTTCCGAGGAGAATTCGGATCAGGAATGCTGCATGCCCACTTCTGATCCGTCCAATCAGCAAGCGCGGGGCGGTTTGGCCCCGTCTCCAGGCGCGTCTGTGTGGAATCGAGATATGCAAATTCTAGGATCAGGGGAGATTCACGCCCCTTTTTCTCCGTCCAATGGGCGAGCGTGGCTCCACCCCCGAGCTCGTCCTGATCCGGAAATTTGCATATGGGTTCTCCTGCCGGCCTATAAAGCGCCGAGCGCAAGGCGAATCTGGGCAGAGTCATTTTTGGAAGAGCGGAGAGTGGCAGAAAAGCGAAGAGAGTTTTGGGGGCAGAGAGAAGGAAGAGTTGTTGCGCAGGAGTTGTTGTTGCAGAGTCCGTTTGGAAGAGCGGAGTGGAGTCGGGAGGCGAGGGCGTCCCGGTGGTTTTCGGCAGTCGGCTGAGGAGAATTGGGGGAAGAGTCCGAGGAGCTCGGGTCCGAGGCAAGGAAGACGGCGGTCGACGACGAGGTCGCGGTGGAATCGCTCGTCACGGGACCCAAGCAAGCCAGCTATACTCTTTCCCCAGAGCATCAACAATTCCCCCCCCTTTTTCCCCCGCGCTGAGATAGTGCGAAAAGGGGGCCCCGTTCCCACCCCACTCCAAGCGGTGCCAACGAGACCCGCGAAGGAGCACGAAGTCGGAGCAGCGCCGCGCTGCCACATTTGCGGCTCAGCACGAAGACGCGGGTAGGACCCACCCGGTCTCGCAGACCTGACCGCTCTTTCAGGTCCCGCGCAAATATTGGCCCACAGGCCCCGTCTGCCCCCTTGTCTTTGAGGGTGGCCTTTTCTTTTGCTTTTGAGTAAATGTGTTGTTGGCGCCGTCTGTAAAGTAAAACTGTGTAAGTGTTGCCGTGTGCTCGCGTAGTCGGTAGTATCTCTGCGTCATTGTTTCTTTTGTAGCATTTGATATATGTGCATTCTGTTTGACTATATGTGTGCTCTCTGTGTGCCGCGGAATAAATGTGCATCACGTTGAACTGTTTTCCCGTTTCGCTTCGTCTTTTCTTTAATTGAATCTCCATCTTGCTTCACGTAAAGGGTTGGTAGTGGGCTTAATACGCCCGATAATTAATTGGAACCGTCGAGGCCGACGATAACACCGCTCGGTTATCCCGATAGTACGGAACAGATCGCTTAAGCGGCCCGTGTCCGGAGTCGACCTGCGGCGAGGTGCGATCGCCCGGTCTACTCTCCGCCTGGGTACTTAGGTAGGTCGAGTTTGGCGAACAACCCTATCCCACGCGGGTGGCCGATTGGCACGATCGTGGTGAGGCCGAAAGGCCCACCCGTGACTAGCTCCCGGCGTTAGTCCGAGAGGGTCACGACAGAATTGTCCGTCCGGTGGGCGACGTGCCGCGATTCGAGACATGTGGCCGTTCGCACGCCAGCGGGCGCGAATTCGCAACAATACATATATATATATATATATATATATATATATATATATATATATATATATATATATATATATATATATATATATATATATATATATATATATATATATATATATATATATATATATATGGTTGCGGATCCGGGGTGGCAGGATTCTCACTCGACTCTTGGCGCCACCCTCACCAGCGCCGTCTCCGGGGTTTATCACGCCGGCTGGCTCGGCATAGGCCTCGGGACACGCGTCTTCAATCGCGATACCAACGTAATCCTGGACCTTAACAGTTGGGGACATAGAAACCCGGTTACAGACTGGTTTTGTCAGATGCCGAGCGTTTTCTGCCAGTCTAACCATTTTGGTTTTATATACCAATCGAACAGATCGTTCCTCGACGTGACACAAATTAATCCATAGCGGCAACTTCATACGAACCAACCAGATTTATTGGGGAACATCGGGGAACACAACACAAGCAAAATATTCACGACAATGTTATTAACAATCTTTAACCCGTTCTTAACTAGGGAACTACGGATTACGGGTTTCGAGGGGATCCCTACCGAGATATGCCTTAAACAACATGCAGACAAGACAGACAGACAGCATGCAGACAAGACAGAGTACTTGGTGATGTTTCATGGACGAGAGGAAAGTGTCAAAAGCACGAATGTCGCTCGTAACAAGCCGATGTCCACGGATTCAAGCCCAAGCTCGAACACGCTGCGTGGTGAGACGGCACTCACCTTCCCCCTTCGCACCGCACGCGGTCTCCACGCGCTCTGACCCCGCGTAAGGTCGACGGCACAAGACCGTTAGATCGACGATGGGTCCCAGCTGGTTTCTCTCAAGGTCCAGCATACAAGTCCAGGCCTGGCCTGTTCACCAGAAAAGGCCAACTCGAGGTGCCGGGCTCCGCAGGCTGGGTCCATGGGATTCCAAAACGTCGGCGAGCCGTGAGGTGAGCAGGGACAGTCAGAGGCTCCGTCGACAGACGCAGGCCGAACCTGTCGATGACCTCCGCTCGAAGCCGACTCCAGACTCACACAGCAGCCAGGTCCTCTCGAAACAGATAGCAGCTTCGGCGCTCTCAGTTCCACCACCGGCCGGACTCGGCCGACTGCAGTTTCTCTCTCGGCAGAATCACCCGTCTTTCCTTTTCTACGCTCACCCCTCAAAGCTGACTGCCGTTTCTCTCACGGCAGAATCACCTCCGTCCTCCCAGTTTCTTACCACTTTTTTCCTTTCCTTCTCGCCTCGAAACCCGAGTACGCCTCAAAAACCGACTGTTCCGCCAAACTGAACCACTCCATGAGGTCTTCGTTCGCTGCTTCAAAAAAAACACGCTCCTCCCCCTTTACGAAGCCGACAAACTCCTCCCCATAGTTTTACTTCCTCTTTTTGGCCACTCCCTCTCAGCCGACTGGGCGGGGCCTCGTCCGGAGAGGGGAAGGAAGAAGAAGAAGCCCTCGGCACACCACCACTGTACGAACAATAACATGCATCCTACAACTCCCGACACACATGTAACGTCCATTTTACTGAGCAGCCTAGCTAAACATGCATTTAATGGGGGATCTGAGCTAATCCTATATTTAGTAGCCGACTAAAGCCTGTATCTCACTGGGCTGCGACAGCTCGCGACTAGTTGGAGACACCAAATTGCGATAAAACAGCGATAATTTTCACTTGGAATCACACTGAATTTATTCTAAAACACATTTGTGTATGTCTCACGAATATCGCACGAATCTCCCACGAACTCCCGGCGAAATTTGGGATGAATTTCGCCTGGAGTTCGCATACATGTCGCACGACATTCGCGCGATGTTCAGGTGACAAAACTGAGATTTTTTTGGCACATGCAACTGTCGCGCGACGGTCACATGACGGTCGTGCGACCATCGCGCAAATGTTGTGCAACAGTCGCACGACAACTGTGCGTGACAATTGAGAAATCGGGACTATATATATATATATATATATATATATATATATATATATATATATATATATATATATATATATATATATATATATATATATATATATATGGCCTCTCCCTTCCGGCAATCATATTGTCAGTTGGGAAACGAGTAAGCGAGTACCTGACTGAGTACTACAATGGTGTGGGAGCTGTGCCCTGGCAGAACAGGATGGTGGGATTACAGGAGCATGCTGACCAAGCCTGATTGTTCAGTGTTCTGTTGCTTGTTAACGTTGCACCCACAAACATTGTGTGTGACCCAATTGTTCATCTGCCTTGATTGGGGCTTGTGGGTATGACCATATTTTGTGTGTGACCCAATTAATGTAAAAATATGTGTGACATGATTTATGAATGATGGGAACCGTGGAAAGGAATGATGGGAAAGTGAAAAGTTTGCATTGAAGGCCATTACTCAGAACAGGAGAAAAAGAGGACAGACAATGCTGGTTTTACAATATGGACTATGAGGTTTTTTGGGGTTTTTTTTAAAGTCATATCTGGATTGAACTATTGTGAATCTATCTACATTACATTGCATGTCACATTTGTCGCACCTTCTGACTCACGGAAACTAAATTGAGAAGGGTTCGAGACAACCGTGATGACTCAGTGACTATTTGGAGATAAAATTTGTCGCACGAATTTTTTGAACATGTTCAAAATTCCAGCGACACCAGAGCGACGTCCTGCAACTCACGCGAGGAAATTGAGAACCACCGCAAACGTTTTCAGACGTTTGGAGAATTCCGTTCGCATTTTGTCGCGAGCTGTCGCAGCCCAGTGAGATACAGGCTGAAGGGCCATTTCCGTAACACTACCCCCCACCTTTCTCCCGAGCCTCTATCTGGGCAGCCCACGGCAATGGCCCTGTCTAACGTACAACACAGATCTCCCATTTACTCTAACCCACAACATGGGAAGCACTTAACTCCAAAAACCAGTGTCACAGTAAGATTGGCATGTCCCTATCCTAGTGTGTCGGGTCACCAATCTAACAAACAAATTCACACTCTATGCACACTAATTAACATTCTAATTATGGATTTGAATGGGAGGGCATTCAATTTTACCTTTAAAACCAATATTGGCATAGGAGCAGAACATTCAAAGATCAAAGTTCTTTCACGTGTTCGCTCCTTCATGCCCCCTCCCGGCAGGATTGTCCATTCACCCCTGAGGGTTTCTTCACTTCGTGGCCTTATTGGCTTCTCACCAGGTGAGTTCAGTCGGCCCAGTGGCCTAATCTCACAAAGAGTTCTTCGGCCCACTGAGCCCACAAAATGACATGAATCTTCGGCCGCAACGGCCCACAAAAGCACTTTGGCCTCAATGGCCCACAAAAGCACTTTGGCCTCAATGGCCCACAAAAATGCTTCGGCTCATATGGCCTACTCACAAGCAGCAGCAGGCAACAAGCCCTGCATTGGACAGCAGGTGACACAGCAATGGGGGCACGGTGATATCGATGGTAAACAAATGCAGTTCGGAGGCGTTCTTGAGGATGCAAATGGGTGTGATGACCTTTGACCAGGTGAGATGGAGTGTACCCTTAACCTTCGTTGCCTGACTTGTTTTGGTTAAGTTCTTTTTTTTTCTCTCCTTTCTCTTTTTTTATTTTACAGACAGGATGGTGTGTTTCTTACTCAACATTATCTTCGTGGATGTGTGATCATGACACACTGGTGGCCTCTCTGGCACTTGGAGAGTGTGACCTAGCCTGGCCCTTGTAAACAAATTCTCCCATCAACACTACTCGTACCAGGTTTCACACATGAATGGTGCGGAGGAGAGTCCATGGAACCTAACCATTCACTTTTAGCTCTAGATAATGCAACAAACCCTGCTATGGCTAGAATGATCCTGATGTGACAGGATGGGGATTGTGACAACTACTAGGCCTCTTTGCCTGCTTCCAATCGGGGATGGAGGACACCCAGCGACCTCGGGGTTCACCTGAGCGTGCTTCTGGCGCTCCTAACTAAGGGGTGGGTCTCTCTAGCCCCATACTGTACCCTCCTAGCACCCACACTGTGCCCTCATAGCACCCATACTGTGCTCTCATAGCACCATTACTGTGCTCTCATAGCACCCATACTGTGCTCCCCTCACACCTACACTGTGCTCTCATAGCACCCATACTGTGCTCTCATAGCACCTACACTGTGCTATCATTGCACTAAAACCTACCGTGCTCTCCTGGCACTGAACCTACCGTGCTCTCCTGGCACTGAACCCTACGGTGCTCTCCTGGCACCTCTGACAGCCTTCACCTGCCAGGAACCCCCAAAGCCCTACTGACCTATTTCCCGACTCACCAACTTCCAATACCATGTCACACGACCAGCCAGTATCCCCATACCTTGGCCTGCACCTACCCCTCGCAGTCCGCCTGCACAATGGAACAGCAGCCAGACTCCATGTCAAATCCTCAAAGTCCCCCTAACCTACACTAACTTGGTTAAGAGACTCCTACCGACAGGGTATGTCGTTCGCACTCACTCTCCTCATTTGCACAATCACGCCATTCACCCAAACACTTTAGTCATTCATTCCACAGTGCCACACACCCAGTACACAACACCATCCAACACCTTTCACGTTTATGTGAAAACAAAAACACACCAGTCCTTCGGATCCCACTTGGTCATCAAATTTAACCAGTACACTTTTTCATCAAACCCCAATTAATTTGTCACTACGTCCGTCGTCCGTTGGCCTCCTCCATACTGCCCTAATCGTTTATTTCCAACAATTTAAACGAAACATCAAAATCTCTTCACCAGCCCCATGGAACCTCTGCATGGTTCCAACCAGGCATTTCAATCCTTCCTCAAACAAGCCACTCATTGTCATCCACTTGTTTCAGGTGCGTTTAACGCTCTGTCCGTAATGTCTCCACCACTTTTTTCCAATAATCACCCAAATCCACTCGTGCCACTCTTATTAGGGTTGGGCACACATCAACTTTTTCTCTGTTGTCCCGTTGAAAGGAGTGTTGTTTATGGACATTTTTCGCGCTGATCACGAATCTGTTGAAATTTTTGACCTAGGATGATGTCTTGGGTTGGTAAAATGCAAAAATTCAAAATGGCCGCCAAATTTACCCACTTTTCAGGTAAAATTTGATAATTATGGCTTACTAGGGCATGTATTATTAGGGTTGGGCACACATCGACATTTTCTCTGTTGTCCCGTTGAAAGGAGTGTTTTTTTATGGCCATTTTTCACGCTGATCACGAATCCGTTGAAATTTTTGATCGAGGATGATGTCTTAGTAAGACGGAAGCTTTCAATGGGGAATATTATTACATGCCCCAGTAAGCCATAAATATCAAATTTTACCTGAAAAGTGGATAAATTTGGTGGCCATTTTGATTTTTTGCATTTCACCAACCTAAGACATCATCCTTGGTCAAAAATTTCAACGGATTCGTGATTAGCGTGAAAAATGGCCATAAAAAAACACTCCTTTCAACAGGACAACAGAGAAAAAGTCGATGTGTGCCCAACCCTACTTTTAGTAAGCTTTTTGCTTCAGCTTGGCTTTTAGCAGGCCTTCGGGTTCTGCTTGGCTCTGTTCACTTTTTCGGCTCGGAGTTCTTAGTTTGTGTTGTGAGAGGCTTTGTTCATCGGAAGAGAGTTGAGCTGGTTGCTCGGCTCGGAGTTCTTGGTTCGTGTTGTGAGAGGCATTGTTCATCGGAAGAGAGTTGAGCTGGTTGCTCGGCTGGCGCTTCTTGGTTCGTGGAGCTCTTTGTTCTCCGCTTGTTTCCTGGCTTGGTGCGACTCATCCGCCTCATCTTGGAGGTGGTTCTTCGAGATAGTGACGCATCGACAGGAAGGATCGGCGCCTCGTCTCACCAGCATGTGTTCGGAAGCGTGAGAGGATTCGTTGGAGCTCGGGAAGGATCGCGGCTCACGGCGGTTGGATCCAGCTCGCTCTCGTTGGAGCCCAGGTCCGAACAGCTTGAAGACCAGACGAGGTGGAGAGGTTCGAGATAGGTTCTGAGTTTCAGCTCATCTGTCCCTCCGAGCTGGAGTCCGTTATTAAAGGCATCAGCCACCATTTCTTGGGTGTGTGTGTGTGTGTGTGTGTGTGTGTGTGTGTGTGTGTGTGTGTGTGTGTGTGTGTGTGTGTGTGCGCGCGCGCGTACGTGTGTCCGTGGGCCCATCTAATAAGTAGGAAACTGTTAAGTGCCTGTGTTGTATTTGATTCACATTGGAATAGAACTTGAATGTAGGATTTTCTGCTCGTGTCTTTTTCCCCATCACCCCATTCAATGCATTGCCTGTGTTCAAATAAATGTCCCCATTGTTAAATGTCACCTGCTCGTTGCGTCCCTTCCTCTCATTGACTTCCATGGAGCGTTCGGAATGTTAGCTGGTTTTTAACACCGATAAGATAATCGGGTCCGACGGGACTTGGCGATATATAACCACTCGGCAATCGCATACGAAACGAGCTGCGTAAAGCGGCTCGTTTTCGTGCGGGTCTCGTTGAGGTGTTGATCCCCGGCATTTCTGGCTGCGCGAATAATTCGGTATATCGATAATTCGGCGATTGACCCTGCAGCGCGTGGACAGAAGAGTTGGCTGATCTATGGTGTTATAAAAACACCCGTAGCTGGGTTTCGGCGTTGATCCAGAAGCTACGACTGGATTGCTCGTTCGGTGGGCGCGTGCGGCTGCCATTGGGCTGAGGCGGTCGTCTGCACACTGAACGGGCGGAAATCGACAACAATATATATTGTTACGAATTCGCGCCCGCCGGTGTGCGATCGGTCGCGTAACTCGAATCGCAACCGCGTCGCCCACTGGTCGGACAATTCAGTCGTGACACTCCTGGAACTATCGCCAGGAACCAGTCACGGGTGGGGGTTTAACCTCACCACAGCCCAGTCCGCATTCTACCCACGCGAAAAAGGGTCACTTGCCGAATATCGAAATACTTAAGTACTCGCGTGGGTAACCTACCGAGGGGCTGCACCGCGCCACAGGTCGGCTTAGGACACGAACCGCTTAAGCGGTCCGTTCCGTTTTACAGTGATAACCGAGCAGGTATTATCGCCAACCTCGACGGATCCGATTCTCTGACCCGGGTGTTTAAAACCCAATTAATTATTCCACAATGCAAGATGGCACTTTCAATGGGGAAATAGGACGCAACGAACGGGATACATTTCACACAAGGACATTTATTATTTACACACACATCACAAGCAAGGCAGTCATGCACGTATGTACAACCAGGCAGTAATGATGCAATGATACAAGAAAGGAAGCAAAAGCAATCCCACCGAATACGAGCAAGGATCAACGTACATGCACAGTCACTTATACAGTCGTTACTTCACAGGACACGGCGCCATAGCATTCATTCAAAAGCAAAGGAATGGCCACTCCCAAAGACGAGAGAGGCAGACAGGGTCCGCGCACCTTTATAACGCGGGACCTAGAGGACCGTGGCAAGTTACCTGCCCCCTCAAGATGCCTCTGAGGTCGGCGAGTCGCGACGTCCAGCTCCCACGACCATCATTGTGGTCGCGTCTGGTTACGGGCCTCCCACGTGGCCGGCAAGCTCTCTCCGGCACTCCTCGTCTGGACACGCAGGTACACCACAGAGACGGCACTGCTGCGCCTTCCGTCCGCGTCTTCCACCAACAGGCCGCTCACAGGACCACGAGCGCAGGAACCAAGTGAGGAAGAAGACAAACTGTTATTATAACTGTTAACTGCCCGTACTAGTTATTTTTAAATTTAAGAGGTGATTTTGAAGTATATTTTTGAATATCAGTAACAAAACATTTTTGATTCATTACCTTGTTCTTTCATCAGGCGAGCAATTTCGGAAGATATTTGGGAAATCTCGTATGCTCTGGGTGAAACTGTTGTCGTTTTGTATCTGCTTCCCAGATTACAATTAAACTTGTCATTTTTCTGTGATATTAAACAAGGTATTGTAAGTTTCCATAGACAATAAAGATGCTTCACATTCTTTTGTGGGGTCCAGTTGTAGTGGGTATGGGAATTAAGCTGTTTGGGCACTCGTGAAATTCAAACTAAGGATTGTACTTCTTCTCATTTATAACTCAAAAAAGTCTGTATACAATTATTAAAATGGAATAGGCAAAGCCTAGAAGCGAACGTAGAATTCTTCTTACATCCGCTTCTTAAATATATCAAATTAAACAGTCTTTTTGCTCTGAAAAAAGAATATTATCTTAACATTACCTTCACAACAACAACTACACCGCCTCGAGCAGGATCTCATCTGCAAAAATAAATATTACCTCAACATTACCTTCATAATGACAACTACACCGCCGAGAACAGGATCTGATCTGGAAAAATAAATATTACCTCAACATTACCTTCACAACAACAACGACACGGCCGAGAACAGGATCTCATCTGAAAAAATATATTACCTCAACATTATACCTCAACATTACCTTCACAACAACTCCACCGCCTAGAACAGGATCTCATCTGAAAAAAATATATTACCTCAACATCACCTTCACAACGACAACTACACTGCCGAGAACAGGATCTCATCTGAAAAAAAAATTCCTCAACATTACCTTCACAATGACAACGACACCGCCTAGAACAGGATCTCATCTAAAAAAATTAATATTACCTCAACATTACCTTCACAACAACTACACTGCCTAGAACAGGATCTCATCTGAAAAAAAAAATCCTCAACATTACTTTCACAACTACAACGACACCGCCTAGAACAAGATCTCATCTAAAAAAATAAATACTAGAAGCGAACGTAGAATTCTTCTTACATTCGCTTCTGACTTTACCTATAACTTGTTCACAACTGTATACGCAATTTCCGGTTACTTCAGCCTGGATTTGGGATCAGCGATCAAATAACGTAAATCACGATTAAAAATTATTTTTTGATGATGCGGAAGATATCTTTATTAAAATCAGTGGAGGAAATAGACACCATGTCTGATATTATTTGGGTATTTCATGTCTCCGACGATGCCTTTATCTCCCGGCATGCATCATTCCCCATGACAAAAACCGGAAACAAAAAAAAACAGAAGCAAAAAAAAAAACGGAAGCAAAAGGGTCATAGGCAACGACACAGATTCCAAATTGCCATGGTATTGTGTTGTTGTTGTTTCCTATTCTCTCATGTGCACGCGTTAAGTAATATTCACAAGATAGAAATAAAACCCAATCATGTTTATACATCACACAGCGTTTAAAAACAACCGGAAGCAAAAGGGTCATAGCCAACGACACGGATTTGAAATCGTCAGGGGCATTGTGTTGTTGTTGTTGTTGTTTCCTATTATCTCATGTGCACGCGTTAAGTATGAAGCTCACTGCGTTCGCTATAAATCTCTTTTTTATTCTCTGAAACACCATACTTGTTAAATAATCTTGAAAAAAGATAACACAAATCATTTTCCTTCCAACATTTAGTGGTAATAACTCCACCGTTATCTTATCTATAAATATAAACACTTCTTTGTCATCTTTCCACAACAATTAGTAATTCTCATTCGCATCTACAATAGATGATATTTTTTCATTTTCATCGTGAGAGAGAATTAAACTCATTTCATATAGGTTAAATAATGTTGCAGTTCTGTAAAACTGCATGCCTCCAAGGCAATGGCACATAACATACAGCGATCCCAAGGCAGTTATTTCAATTGTATGCATCTTTAGTTAGTCCCTTCCAAATGTCTAGTGGGTAAATGGGAAAGATTCATTGTGTGGGACTGTTGTAATTGGGTCTCTTATATCTTCTTAACTGTTACTTTTTCTTTGCTACATCTCTTTCTTTGACATGAAATATGCAAGCAAGCATGCACGCCAATCATTAGGAAAGAAGCAAACATGCAGTGAGCGTCTCCAGTATGTTTGTGCTGCGCAACAGTATGTTTGAGCCCAACTGACCCAGTGAGCAACTGACCCATTTTTCACCTTTGAGACCTGGCCGGGCAGGGTGTGGCTATGACCGTGATGGCCCAATAGGGGAGCGTGATTTCGTCTACAGCTCGTTTGGATCTGATTCTTGGCCCCTCCCCTCGTCCAGGCGCATAAAAAGGGCAAAATGGAGCAGATCAAGGTCCTTTTTTGTCCTTTTCATTGGTGCATCGCTGCTGCTGTTCGTCCTTTCATCCATTCCCTCACTCATCATGGTCTGGGCTGTTGGTGGTGCTGCAGAGGGAACCGCAGAGCCAGACAAAAATGTCGAATGGAGCTATCGGCGAGTCGGTAGATCATTGGTGCAGAGCGAGAGGCACTGCCAGTCCCCGTGACCAAGCGGGGTTAGGGGGGTGGGGGGGGCACACTGCTGCAACAAGGCAGGCCACTCCATTGCAAGCGATCCTCATTAGGTTACAGATTCTTACATGGATAGGATAGAGACTTTCTTCTCACTCACCTTTTTCGACCATATATCTCTATCTCTATCTCTATCTCTATCTCTATCTCTATCTCTATCTCTATCTCTATCTCTATCTCTATCTCTATCTCTATCTCTATCTCTATCTCTCTCTCTCTCTCTCTCTCTCTCTCTCTCTCTCTCTCTCTCTCTCTCTCTCTCTCTCTCTCTCTCTATATATATATATATATATATATATATATATATATACTGGATTCGCTAGATATCCTATTGTCGGGTTTTCCGTGTGTGTGTGTGTGTGTGTGTGTGTGTGTGTGTGCGCGTGCGCGCGCGCGCGCGTGCGTGCGCAACACGAGGCTCTACAGCACAAACCAGCAAACCGATTTCGATGAAACTTGGCGAAAAGGTGCCAAATAGGCTGGGAATGTGCGCGTTTGAGTTTCGTTGCTATGCAGTGGCTGAAAAACCATGTTCACTATTTTCAATACTTGTCCTACAGTTTTGAATGTGGAGAAACGAGACTTCGGAATTAAACACTTCGAGATATTTAGAAAATTTTACTCGAGCCGATTTTTTATTTAGGTTTTATTTTTCAAATGGTAGTCCTTCAAAAATAGGGTGTCTATTTACCGTCATTTTTTATGAGGGGCCTGGGAAAGTGGGCGGAGCTTAGGGAAAGTGGACGTGGTTGATGAAAAGTGGGAGTGGCATAGGAAAGTGGGCGTGGCTTATAAAAAGTTGGCGTGGCTTATGAAAATAATGTGTGGCTCGAGAGGTAGTCAAACAAGAGCATTGAGAGAAGTTTTCGGGTGTGTGTGTGTGTGTGTGTGTGTGTGTGTGTGTGTGTGTGTGTGTGTGTGTGTGTGTGTGTGTGTGTGTGTGTGTGTGTGTGTGTGTGTGTGTGTGTGTGTGACGGCACTTGCCATAGCATAAGTTAAGACTGCATAAGATCTAACAGGACAACTCTACTCTGTCTCCTTTTATAATATTGTTTGCCTTTTGCCACAACCCACAAATTCCTTGCTTTCCCTGCTGAACATTGCAATAAATCCCATTTACTGTGCCACATAACTTTCCTTGCATTCTGGTTTTAAATAAATGTGCTGTTTAGAAATGTTCCCAACTCATTTTCGTCTTTTCCTTCATTAATCCAGCATGGCCCGCACCCTTGCTTAGCCGGGACGTTATTCCCCAAAGATTTGGTTTGTAGCCAGTACGTACTTGGCAGTTCCGCTTGGCAGCACCTGATCCGGTCGATAATGTGGTTAACCCAAGTATGTACCGAGGGTGTATTCCCCGGTCAGGAGGTCATGTGACTCAAGGTAAACGGTTTGTTCAACGGAGGACCCTAAGTCACGTGGTCGAGTTATTGACGTTCACAGTCGATTAGTGACCTGCTGCGACACAAAGTTATTTGTGTGTGATGGTACGTGATTCCGGTGAGTCTGGAGAGGAACCCGAGACAGTCCCTCCCTCGTGGTTTCCCCCGCGACACCGGCCCGCCACAATATCTTTGTGTTGAGATTTGTTAATTATTTTCAGATTCATGAGCTGGTCTAAAATGCTAAGGCTTCATGAAAAACAATTGTTGTTTCCAGCCTCCTTACTACCTAACAGCAATAACAATTGATTAACTTATTGTGATGGGTCATTTGGAAGAAAACCAACACCTGAACCAAGCCTACTTAAGGCTTTAATAATGTGTTTTCCTTCTCATTTTTCTTTCCAGTTTTCCCAGACACATAAAACCCATAAACAAGTGAGTTTAGGAAATTAATATATTTTCTTTCACCTTCTTTTTTTGTATTCAACGGTTTATCAAAATAATGTGAATCAATCCTCATACTTGTTGCTTATTTTCCATCTTTGGTCAGAAGAAGCATTAATCTCGGAGTTAGTTTAACATTTGGTTGGGCAGAACTCAAGAACACCAATTCATCATTGTTACCTTTTCTTTAACAAGATAGAACTGTACCATTTCCTTTGTTGCTATGAGTCCTGCTATGGTTTTTGAATCCGCTGAATATTCATTGTTTTGAAGAGCCTTCACAATATAATCAGGAGGTTGATTTGTCTCCCTCAGTTGTTGAAATAATCCTTCATCATATTATTCTAATTCTCTTATATCTCCAATTTTTTCCTCCATCATTTGACTAAAATCATCTAACATCTGAAATTTTTTTTATAGGAGTATATTCTATCACAGGAACAGTAGAAACATCTATCATTTTTGTAGGGAAGTTTTTAAAAGTGGTTAAAAAAAAATTCTCTTCTTTTCTCTCAAACGCTTCTTCACCCGTTAGTTTCTGTCTGCGTTTCTTCTTTATGTCTTCCTGTTGTTTTACAACTTTTGAATCTAACTCTTGATGCTCTTTAAACCTTGCTCTTTCTTGCACATTCATTTCATGTATTTATTTATTAGAAAATATAATTTAGTATCTCATCTTGTTTCACAACAATGTAATTATATTTTCCAATTATGTGTTTCATGTACTCCTCAAATTCCTTTTTACTACATAATGTAGAACCAATTATCTCCCCAAAATTTTTTTACATCTGTTGAATTTAACTTGAATAAAATAAAAGTATGAGCATTGTTTCTTTCTGAGCAAAGAGGGAGTTAAAAGAATGATAGACGAAGATAAATACAATTACAAGAAGAATATCTCCCTCTTGTGTAGTAGCTATCCATAACCGTTTAGTTTCTCTCATTAACACAATCGTCAAAGATGACGAGGTTCCTTTTTGATTTATCCAAATCTTGAGGTGAATGTGTATCATCTGGATTTTCACTGAGAATACAAGTCATGGGTTTTGATTTGTTTTTACATTTCTGTGTCTTACAAAATAGTTGTATTATATCTTCATTGTTGTAATCATTTAATTTGTTTGGAAGTTTAAATAAACCAATGATGTCTTATTTTTGAAGACCCACATTAAAACCTTGTGAGTGTAGTTGATACTCAGGTTGAAAACTTGACTTTATGAAAATTATTATATTATCATAATCTAAAAAATTGGGAGTAAGGAGTATCTTTAAAAGTAAGCAGGTTTTTCCACATCTGCTTGAACCAACTATGAGACATCTTAATGAATATGGAAGATTTTTATGGTTGTTAAATTTTATCCTATTTTCCCAAACAGGTAAAAAAAAATTCATTTTTATATTTTGAAAATAAATTATTTTATTTTTAATCGGCTTTTTTGAAACTATATGTTTTATCCTGAGCTCAGGTTTAATTTTAAGATAATCCATTATTTTATTGAAACAATATCTTGTGTTGATATTTCCCTGCAAATGACAATCGTGAATAATAAATAACATCAATCCTTGAAACATTGCCATAATTTGATCAATCTACTGTTGTAAGAAAAGGTGTACGATCACCCTCATACTTGACATTCATTGCTCTTATTTATCTTGTAAAAGTAATTCATGTTTGGTGTAATTTTGAAATAATTATGTTCCTTTTTACATTTTTTATTATCATTAATTGGAAGATAATTACAGAATATACATTGTCTATAGGCTTCTGTCTCTCTGTTTAATCCCACTCGATCACATGCAGGGAAATTCCAAATTTATCGTACGGATTATCAAGGAATTCAAGAGGTTCAATATCTGGTGTATCATTTGGATTCAACGTATTTATTTCGCATATCTTTATTTAAAAATAAAATTAATCTTCACGATAATCAGTGCCTTCATAATCATCATCTATAAACTACTTTCATAACTATCGTTTGAACACAAACTCTAAGTATTATAACTGTCTTCTGTTCCAATAGAGATACTATCATCGCTATCATAATCCCCAAAATCTTTGGCTGTATAATGACTCATTTATAAAGAAAAAAAATCTTGAAGGACTATAATAAAATATATCATACTATCTTGAAACACCATCTTTATCTATATATTTCTTTGTGCTACCACAATTCAGTCTTTTGTTTTTTTAGCAGTAAAGGTTATTTTAAAATTAGTTTTGATGACGATTGAACAGAAAACCATTTCTCCTGATATCTTAACATCTTTCAATTCCCCGACCTCAATTTCATTAAGATTACCTTGATAAGAATTTCCTTGAGGATTACTAACCTAATATTCCACATCTTTTAGATTATTAATATAAAAACAAATTCCATCTTGATTATTCCTAACAGTTCTATCTTCTCTTTCCAATGCTTCATTCATAATCTATTTTGATCCTCTCATTTGAAATTGTTTCATTGCCTTCTCCAGTTTTTGGATATATTGCTAGAAGGAAAGGAGAAACTTTTGTAAAAATTATTCATAACTAGTGCGGGCCTGTAGGTGCGTGCCAGGATGTGCAGCTTCGTTCCTTCGCTCTCGTAAACGACGAGTGGATTGGGGCATTGTTTCAATTAGATCAAACCAACCGTATCATAAATGGCCATAACTTGGGAAACACCTGGGAAACATACTCAGGTCCCCAGCTTCAATTGTGACATCATATCAAACAAAGAAGAAGAAGAATTGTGATGCCCCCTCTCTCTCGCCTCGCCTCTCTCATCCCCCTCTCTGTTCCCCCTCTATTCCCCCCCTCTCTCCCCCATAGTCTCGCCCCTCTCTCTCGCCCCCACTCTCACTCCCCTCACCTGTCGCCCTCCTCTCTCCCCCTCTCTTGAATTGTGACGCCCCTCTCTCTCACCCCCCACACTCTCCCTCCCCTCTCGTCCACCTCTCTCGCCCCTCCTCTCTCGCCCCTCTCTGTAAATGTATTCACAAATGTCTACCAAGCACAACAATTAATTCAAACCTTGGGAAAAAACAGCTTTCAAACCCTTGGGAAACAGCTCTTTCATTTGGGAAAATTCAAACCTTGGGATTAATTAATAATTTGAACAATTAATTCAAACCTTGGGAAAAAACAGTTTTTAAACCTTGGGAAACAGCTGAAACGGATGAAGAACGATAACAAACCTTGAAAAGGCACATACTCAGGTCCCCAGCGTCGATTGTGACGTCATACCAAACGAAGAAGAAGAATTGTGACGTCAATCGTGCAAAAAAATAATAATAATAATAATAATAAATAAACATTAATTGTGACGTCATTCGTGACGTCATAGCACCGTGTCTTGTCATTGGTTGACAGATAAATGGCCGTAACTTGGGAACCGCTTGTCCGATTAATATCAAACCTTGAAAAGGCACATACTCAGGTCCCCAGCGTCGATTGTGACATCATACTAAACGAAGAAGAAGAAGAATTGTGACGTCAATCGTGCAAAAAATAAAAACATTAATTGTGACGTCATTCGTGACATCATAGCACCATGTCCTGTCATTGGTTGACAGACGTTATTGGTCATTATTGGTTGACAGACAATATATAGATCGTTATTGGTTGACAGACATTGGTCATTGTATCACGTTATTCTTTTTATTACTGCCAATTATTGTGCTATTATTATTATTATTAATATGCTGTTATCGTTATTCTGAGATATCTTTGGGAAAAATGGCATGATAAGGTGGACCGACACTTCAGCTGCGATATATACACCTTTCCAACACTGAAAAAAGCAATAAAATGGCTGTAACTTAGGAACCGCTCGTCCGATTAGTATCAAACCTTGAAAAGGCACATCCGCGGGTACCCGGCAATATTCCTGGCAAGTTTCAATCAGATCGGACCGGCAGTTGTCGAGAAACGGCAATCGCAGACAGACAGACAGATGCGCGCATGCGCGCGCGCGCACACACACACTCACACACACGCATACACACACACACACACACACTGCTGGAATTATAGATAGATTAGTGCGGGCCCATAGGTGCGTGCCCGTACGTGCAGCTTCGTTCCTTCACTCTCGTAAACGACGACTGGATTGGGGCATTATTTAAATTAGATCGGACCAACCGTATCATAAATGGCCATAACTTGGGAAACACCTGGGAAACATACTCAGGTCCCCAGCGTCAATTGTGACGTCATATCAAATGAAGAAGAAGAAGAAGAATTGTGATTCCCCCTCTCTCTCGCTCCCCCCTCTCTTTCCTCCCCTCTCCCCCCCCCTAGTCTCGCCCCTCTCTCTCGCCCCTCTCTCTCGCCTTCACTCTCACCCCCTCCTCTCCCGTCTCCCTCTCTCGGCCCCTCCTCTCTTCCCCTCTCTTGAATTGTGATGCCCCCTCTCTCTGTCTCCCCTCTCTTGCCCCTCTCTCCCCCTCTCTCGCCCCTCCCTCCCCCCTCCTCTCTCGCCCCTCTCTCTGTAAATGTATTCACAAATGTCTACCAAGCACAACAATTAAATCAAACCTTGGGAAAAAACAGCTTTCAAACCCTTGGGAAACAGCTGTTTCCCTTGGGAAAATTCAAACCTTTGGAGGAATTAATAATTAAATAATAGATTAAATAAATAAATAAATAAATAAATAAACATTAATTGTGACGTCATTTGTGATGTCATAGCACCATGTATTGTCATTGGTCGACAGATAAATGGCCGTAACTTGGGAACCGCTCGTCCGATTAATATCAAACCTCGAAAAGGCACATCCGCAGGTCCCCAGCAATATTCCTGGCAAGTTTCAATCAGATCGGACCGGCGGTCGTCGAGAAACGGCGGTCGCATACAGACAGACAGACAGACAGACAGACAGACACACACACACACACACACACACACACAGAGATTGCTGGAATTATAGATAGATGAAGGAGAATAATTAAATTATCTTTTTGGAGAAAATAAAGAAGCTTTCCCACAAAAGGAGATTGTTGAGTTACGATTATTATTCATTATTGTTCTTATCCAATAATTATAATATTTGTCTTTATAAATAAACAGGATACAATAAGCATGATAAAGATAGGTGGAAAAATTATGGGCCCAGAACAGGAATCAAACCCAGGTCCTCTTGGAATCTATAACAGTACTCTGCCATCTGAGCTATCCAGTGATCCAGTGGGTGAGCAACGCAATTCCTTCACATATAGAAATGACACTCTCTTTCCCCCCGCTGCTTCTGGGGCACTCGCATTATAAACAGGATAGAATAAGCATTATAACCAACCATAGGAGCAGCGAGGGCCTGTTCATGAGAAGGTCTTCACCACTTCCCCATGGGGGAAGACTCTCTTCTGAAGAGACCCTCGCTGCTCCTACTGTTGGCAAGTGCCCCGGAAGCAGTGGTGGAAAGAGTGGCATTTATTTTTGTGGAGGAATTGCAGTGTTCAGTTTATGGGTCACCCAGATAACTCAGATGGCAGAGTACTGTTATAGCTTGTCAAAGGACCTGGGTTCAATTCTCTGTCTGGGTCTGTAATTTTTCCACATATATTTATAATATTTGTTTTTCTTCAATTCTACATCTCTCACACATTTTTTCAATATCTTCTATCAAGCTATTCTCTTCTGAAGTGATGGAATGAAATTCATCTTTTGTTTGTTCATAGGTTTTAATATCTTTTTCTTTAACTTGATCCATTTTTCTCAATTTATCTAGTCATAATTTATTGCTTAAAATAAAAATTAACCTCTAAATAAGTTTAAATTTCATCAAGAAAATATTATTTTAATTAAAGTTATATTGTATAAATATGGTGAATACAACATATTGTGATGTTTGCAATCGTGAGGATAAATATCATAACAAACATCTTCAAACCAACAAACATACTGTTGCGAATTCGCGCCCGCCGGCGTGCGAGCGGCCACGTAACTCGAATCGCGGCACGTCGCCCACCGGACGGACAATTCCGTCGTGACTCTCTCGGACTAACGCCGGGAACTAGTCACGGGTGGGCCTTTTGGCCTCACCACGATCGTGCCAATCGGCCCCCCGCGTGGGATAGGGTTGTTCGCCAAATTCGACCTACCTAAGTACCCACACGGAGGGTAGACCGGGCGATCGCACCTCGCCGCAGGTTGACTTCGGACACGGGCCACTTTAAGCGACCCGTTCCGTACTATCGGGATAAACGAGCGGTGTTATCGTCAACCTCGACGGTTCCGATTAATTATTGGGCGTATTTAGCCCACGACCAACCCTTTACGTGAAGTAAGATGGAGATTCAATTAAAGAAAAGACGAAGCGAAACGGGAAAAACAGTTCAACATAATTCACATTTATTCCGCGGCAAACGGAAAGCACACATATACAATTACAACAATTATGCACCAAAAGCAAATGTAACAAAAACACAACAATTATGCACCAAAAGCAATTGCAACAAAAGAAACACAATGCAGATCTACTACCGACTATGCGAGCACACGGCAACACTTACACAGTTTTACTTTACAGACGGCGCCGACAACACATATACTCAAAATCAAAAGAAAAAGGGGCCACCCTCTACGACAAGGGGGCAGACGAGCCTGGGCCGAAACCGCGTGGAGCCTTCCCGTCTTGTGATGAGCCGCAAAATGGCGGCGGTGCCCCGACTCCACGCTCCTCCGCGGGTTTCGTTGGCACTGCCTGGAATGGGGTGGGAACGGGGCCCCCTTTTCGCACTATCTCAGCGCGGGGGGAAACAGCGGGGTTGTTGATGCTCTGGGGAAAGAGAATAGCTGGCTTGCTTGGGTCCCGCAACGAGCGACTCCACTGCGCCCTCGACCGCGTTCCCGGCTTCTCCTCTCTGCAGCTCCCCGACAGACCGCCTCTCCTCCAGACCCGTCTTGACTGCTGCTGCCACACTTTGCCGCCGCCACGACTCGCCCGAGCCCGAAACAGAAAAACCTCCCCCTCACTCGCCCCGCGCTCGGCGCTTTATAGTGGTGTAGGAGAAGCCATATGCAAATTTCTGGATCAGGATGGGCTCGGGGACGGAGCCACCCTCGCCCATTGGATCATTCCTGATCCGACTTACCCTCGGAAAGGCCGCTTTTTGCACCCGAGGTTCGGCGCGCGTCCCGCACGAGGCCAGGACAGCCTGACGCTCAGCGTTCACAAGCGGCGCGGGAATGGCCGCAGAAGGAGAGGCGAAGGTGGTGGAGGGTTTATTGTGGCGGTGATGGCCATGGCGACGCTTGGAATGGCGGTGATGCGATGGTTGCGAGAGCGGGTTGTGAAGGTAAAGGCCGTGGCTGTTGGCGTTGTTGTGAAGCGGCGTTGCGGTTGGTGGTTGTTGTGTGATGGCGGTTGAGACGTGGTTGGTTCAAAATAAAGATAGAACAGAAAAAGGGCTATCTTAAAGGGTCGCAGCCCGAATGAATGACATTTATTCCCTCTAAACAATGGGTTTGGGCTAACTACACATGTACTTACAGAGATATCTCACCTACGGGACCTGAATGGTGGTTTGCGAATTTCCTCAACCACAACACTACCCCCTCCCCTTTTTACAGACTCGTCCCGAGTCGTCAAATTTTCGTGTGCCATCATGTGTAGTTCTCCCCTCGTACGTTTTACCTACGGATCCCTGAGTGCGACATTCATGGTATTCGTGTCCCCAAAATAAATAACCTGAGGGCTGAGTAACTACCGAAACAAACCCACTCACACGGACGACTTAAATAAAATTGCCGGCGCTAAGACAGACATGCCGGGGGCGCACTCATATTTACAGTACATCTTAACCTTAACTTACAAATTTTACACTAAACCATGGCCCAGGATCAATGGACTCTGCAAAAAGAAAGCAGTTAGCAGGGAGCCAGGCTGCTCGCATGCAGTCTCTGGCTCAAACAATGCAGGTGACAGGGAACGTGGCCGGCTGCTCACACGCAGTCCAAGGCCTTCCCTTTCGAAATGAACCCAGTGAACCACAACGGTGCATGAGCTGCACAAACGCAGTCTCCGTGCCAGCTCAAGTGGCACACGCAATGAGCACAATGGATGGATGGATGGATGGATTAATGGACGGACGCAAACACGGTGCACGGGCCGCCACTGCAGGCCCGTGTTGTCGCTGCCAACAGGGCAGTTCTTGCAGCTTGCAAACTGTTGCCTTGATCCTGGCGCACATGGAAATGAACAGGGGGGGGGCGAAGCAAAATTGAACGGCCTGGTGAACAGGGGCAGTGGGCATGGCATGTCGAAGGCAGCAGGCAAACACAGCCCGCAGAAGAAGGCCGCTGCAGGCAAACACAGCCGGCAGATGAACTGGCCGGCACAGGCCTTGCAGAAAACAGCTGCAGACGATCCGGCCGGTACAGGCCTTGTAGCACAGCAGCTGCAGACGATCCAGCCGGCACAGGCCTTGCAGCAAAACAACAGCTGCCGATGAAGCTGGCTAGCCTTTGCCGTTCAGTGGAGGTTGGTGGAGGGAGTGCGGTGGTGCTGGCCACACAGAAGGCGGGCTCGGACCTACCCTACGGTCTCCCTCCCACCTATCGCCTTTGTCTGTCACTGTCCATACCCACTCCCTTAATTTGTCAAAAACCAATTTAGCCCCATCCTTTTTTTTTCCTTTCTCCCACTATAATTCGTCCCCGAACCTCCTTTATCGTCCTTGTTCGGCTAACCTATCCTGTCACCTAGCCTACTCCCAACCCCTACGTTCCCTTCCCGGAGGGGAATAAGGGAGAGCTCGCGTCCTGTGTCGAGGCCCAACGAAGCCTCAAGATGCCCTCCCCAGACTTCAGCGATCTAACCCAAAGTGGGTCCAGCGGCCCACAACGAGAGCGAGGGGATGGATGGTGCGGAGGGGTACACTTCCTAATCTACCCTAACCATTTAACTGTTAAACTACCCCGGGGCTTTCAACAAGCACCTCTCGCTTAAACTATTGGTTCTAACAACCCAGATTCCCGTCGCCTGTGTTGGTGTCCTCACAATTTCGGGCCTCGCCCCCCAATTTTCTTTCCGTGCCCTCACACGGTCTCATGGCTGGGACGCGTGGCTCCCCTTGGCAGGCACGACCCTCTGCTGAATCTCCAGCGATGGCACCCCCGGGCACTACACTGCCTCCGAGCCTACCAGCTCCCTAAACACCGGGGAGTGCCCCCCATGGCACCTCCCCTGAAACGCACACGTGGCAGGCTGGCTTCCCGGGCCCCTTTCTGAGGGTCACCCGTGCCCACAACACTGCCCACGCGGCTAATGGCTATCCCTGCCCCCCATGGGCCCTTGGCCTACTACGGCCGACTAGCCTGGTGCCCGGAGTACCCACTCAGCGATACCTTTCACAGCCACGCTCCCAGCCCGTCAACAGGGCTCCTGCACCCCTCCAAACGAGTTTCGAGCCTACACTCCCACCAACAGCAAAACGACTTCCATTTTGTCAATTTAACTAACTCCCTAACTCAGTCTACACTGACCCCGGGGGTCCCTTGGGCGGGAGTCACTCCTCCCCCCAATCACTCCTCGCACCATGCATTCCACATTCTCTCCATACACACAGACCCGCTGGCCTCACTCGCTCACCAAGCACAACACAACTCACCAACTCTTCAACACGCACACCGCTGAACTCAACCATCCTGCTAACTCCATCCCCTAACTAACTCGTGCTCCCACGTCGTCCCTTAAACTACAGCACGTTCCTTTTAACACTACGTAGCTAAACTACGTCCCCCTCTACACATTCAAAGTCTGTCACTGTCTTCTAATCTCTAAAATAACTTTCCAACCTAAATCTGACTAAATCCCTCTACCTAATCCATTCCATGGACTCCATGAGGACTTACCTCTGCCCCATGAAGTCGGTCTAGCTGAGCTAACCCTTCCCCCTAACGAGTTTCATCCTGTGCCCTGGTCAAGGGGATCATCCACCCCTTGCCCAGAAATCTTGTTCACCCGAAAGCGAGGCTTGCTGTTTTTGTTTTGTTGTTTTTTTTTTATTGCGCAGCACCAGCGCGGCAACTCACAGCTCGCGCACGAGCGCGGCAATTCACAGCCGCGCACCTTTGGCGTGACGTCATGGCAGCCGTTCGCGTCCCTCGTCCCTCTTGGACGGTACCATCCGGCAGGGATTCACCCTCCTGCCGGATTCCTACCACACTCGCAGCCATGACATCACCCGGCGCATAAAAAACCCACAAGCCCCACGTCTCGAGGGGTTCCCCACGCGAACACATGTGCTCTGCCCGTTGGAGCTGAACACACCCGCTCGCGTGGAGAACCCATCCGGTCCAAATCCGTTGTCCTGCCTAAACTTTGTCCGTCCGCGGGATCGGCAAATCCACCGCGTGCGTTTCCGGACCGGGCTTCACTCGCGCAAGCGAGCACGTGGGGGCCTCGTGCGTTGCACAGCACGGACCTCGCGCTCGCTGCTGGGTGAACCCGGCACGGTCCCCGAAACAGCTACAGCCGCGACCCGGCCTTTGTACCTCACATGTCGCCGTCGTCGCCATTCGACCCACGCACACCTGCGTGTCACGACACTCATACACCACTCCATTACATTTACCCCGGGAGACGTGGCTGCATGCTCACGCATGCCCACCGTCATCTCCCTCACATACAGCGACCTTGCACACACTGTCTCTCTCACACTCGGCCGCTCACTCACTCGTGCCATTTCCCTCATACACCATCCCTCGCACACGCGTGCAGTTTCTGGCGCACACGCGGCTCCACTCACTCGCGGCCTTCCACTCACACACGTGGGGGCACTCGCCAGTGGTGCCTCATCCACACACGGCGTGCTGGGGAGCACACCCTTCGGCACACTTGCCACCACACCACTCACACACGGGGTCGCTTCCACACACGGGGACGCCCTCACACCTTGCACCACACACACCGGGACAACCACACTAGGGATTCGTGTCCCCACAAGGGTCTCCGGGGCCTTTATACCCCCCAAGCTTTCCGTGCATCCGTCCGCAGTACTCCTCCCCTCGACCTCGCTCGACACGACCGAACTCACCTGGTCGTGACTCACCTCAAGGGGGCATACTCCCTCCCCTCGTTCCTGGAGGAGGCCATCCAGCTGCTCGCACTGGGTCCCCACACGTTCCGCGAGCTCACCCTCACTATCCTCTACTACCTCTGTGTGTGTGTTCGTCTCTAACCCCGTCTTCATCGTGTAGTCTTTCCTCTATCGTTCCCATCTCCCGTGTCTCTGTACATTTATTAGTTTCTGTTGTCCCCTCGTGTCTATTAGTCTCTGCTTCTTTCTGGCGTATTTCCCTTATCTTTATGTAGGTCAACCTTGCTTTCTCCTGAAGTCGCTCCCGTCTTTCCCTCTGTTTCACTCCTTGCTCTTTCACGATCTCCGCTACCTCATCTTTGCTTTCCGTCTTAATTGTTCTTTTCTCTCCCTCGCAATGCCTTTCACCTCATCTCTTATCTCCCTCGTGCACGTCTCCGTCACCCCAATTAGTTTTTCCCCCTCGGTCACCGTCACTGTTGCTCTCTCCGTCACCTTTACACTTCTCGCCCAACACGTCCCCCGAATTACTTTGTCACCCGCCTCCACCGCGGGCCTGACAGCCGTTGCACACCCTCCCAGCTCGTTCGCTCCCACACGTGGAGTCGCCATTTTGAGCTCCCTGGTCAATGCCTTCATGCCCGCCTGCAAGCTTCGGCCCATGTTTGTGGTATCGCCTGCGGGCCTGCGGGGCAGGGCATGATTATGGGGGGAGTGGTCGTCGTGAGCATCGGGTCTGCCAGGGATATAAGGAGTGCGCGCCGCCTGAGGCGTTGTAGTGGTGCCGTAGTGCCACGGCTCGTGAGTGTGTTGAGTACGTAATAAAGGAGAGCCGCGGGCAAAGTACGCCCGCGCTCGCGCTTGTACACCACAGCCGGGCTCGACTGTTCCCTCGCTCGTGTCTGCCTGCTAAGCATCTCTACCACGACACTACAGTTGGCTGACGAGGATCTTCGGATCGGCGTGTGCAGGGTGGTGGCGTTCGGATCGGCAGCGAATAACCCGTGCGGTTCCAGGCTACGGAGCCAAGGGTCTCGCCAGCACGAGCATGGCAGAAGGTTGGGGCACGACGCACGGGCGCGTGCCCGTTTTCGGGGAGATGACTTCGAGTTGTTTTCTGAATAATTGGGTTGCTACTTCCGCGCGAATGATGTAGATGATGGAGAAAAACGCAAGTCGATCTTGCTCGCCTCGCTATCAACGGAGCACTACCGGCTGCTGAGTGATTTGGTGGCTCCAGATAAGCCCAGTGATGACGGGCTATCGTTTCAGGACATCGTGGCGAAAATGAAGACCCACTTGGTGCCAGAGAAGTCGTTGCAGCTCGCGCGGTTCCAGTTCGATCACCTCGCGCAGGGTGCCGAGGAGCGCGTTGCAGATTTCGTAGCACGGGTGAAGCATTCGGCCGTGCCTTGCAAGTTCACGGCAGAGGAGCGTCCGGCACGACTCAGAGATCGTTTTATTTCTGGTCTGCGAGACGCGAAGATGGTAGCAGCCATCCTGCGGATGACCGACGTCACATTCGACTCGGCGGTCGGGACTGCTTCGTCTGTCGAGCAGACACTCACGGATGTCCGCACCATCGCTGGCCAGGACGTAATGAGTAGCTCCAGCTGGGGCATGTCGACTGATCCCGAGGTCCACACGGTGACCCAGGTGCCGCAGGTCGCACATCCCGGAGTTCACGCGATGACCCAGGCGCCACAGGTCGCGCATCCCGGGGTCCGCGCGATGACCCAGGTGCCGCAGGTCGCACGCGCGTCTGGCGGTGCGGGACGAGGGCGCGCACCGCAGCACGGTCGCACCGGGAGCGAGGTGGATTTCCAGGGGTGCTGGGGGTGTGGTGGTCCGCACCTGCGACGAATGTGCCCGTATAAGAACACCGTGTGTTTGCATTGTCACAAGCTGGGACATTTGAAGCATGTGTCGGATGGCGGGGGCCTCCGTTGGGGTCTTGGATGGCGAGGTGCGGGAGGACCCCAGTGACCTGGAGATTGGCCTGCAGCCGGGGCATGGCGATGCCGGCGGGCCGGAGCAGGAGATGCAACCACGGTTGAGTCTGTTTTCTGTTGGTCCGGAGGTGACGACACCGTTCACGGTGGAGGTCGAAGTGAATGGTGAGCCGACCGTGTTTTGCGTGGACACCGGGGCTGCAGTGTCGGTCATGGGCGAGCAGGCGGCTCGTGGTCTTCGCGGCGTTCGCCTAGTCGAGACGACCTTGTCGCTGTACACGTACACCGGTGAAGCGATTGCACCGCTTGCGATGGCCGACGTCTCGGTGCGCTACCGAGGTCGACGCGCCTTACTCTCGGTGTTCGTGGTGCGAGGGGAGGGGCCCGCCCTTTTGGGTCGGGACTGGCTGGCGCACCTCGGGCTGGATCTCCAGTTCGTACCTCCAGGTGTGCCGGTGCTCTCTTCGATGCTTTCGTCGAGACCCGAGGGCGAGATTCTGGCGGCGGGAGCCGCATCGATGCAACGGGAGCGGCCGTTCGTTGATGCCTGCAACGGTGATGTGCGGTTCGGGAGCAGCGGGAGCCGTGCCAGCTCTCGCGATGAGTTCTCGCGCTTCGGCGGCGTTCATGAGGCAATGCGCGCCTGTGTTGTTCGGGCAGCTTCGACGGCGAGTTGCGGCGGGGCCGTCGCGTTCAGGGAAGTCACGGGTCGCGACATCGAGTCGACAACCAAGAGATGGACTCGTGATGTGGGTTATGGGTTGCTGTTCATTGCATATCTGTTTTTCATTGCTCTAGTGATGCGGTTTAACGTTGTTTGAATAAATGCCAACAGTTCCTGTGTGAGAGTGGGTTTGGCGGAGATCACTCGATGGGATTTGCGTCATAATCAATGTGATGTGAAGGCTTTGGGAGCGGTGGTGGCAAATAAAGAGGTTTCATTGGCCTCCAGTTGCCCCAGGCCACGGGTAGTTGCTTTGTCATGTGCAGGGATTTTGCCGAAAGAACGCGCTGTACGGAAGAATGAGTTTGCAATGGTTCCAATGATGTTCCTATTGATTTATGACGAGCCTATGGTTGAAGTGTGGTTTGAATGGAGTTGCTACCGTCTAACTGCCGTGTGGGTCTCGGAGATCCACTCGGAGCCAGGGCTGGTGCGCTGGTCAGCGTTACCCCCACCTCTGGTTTCGGCAAGGTCAGACGTGCCTGGCGCCGGGGGCGCAGCTCTCTGTGTTCGCTCAAGGCCGTTTAGGCGGGCGTTGGCATCTCAACTGATTGTGGTGCGTGGGTTGTTGTGGGGCATTGGTTGCATCCAGCCAGCAGCGCTGTTCAGCGCCCCCATCCAAGGTCAATCGAGTCTGGCGCTGGCGCCACGGCTTCCAGACAGCGGGCTTCCGGCCTCGGAATGTTTATCCGCTTCGGGTCTGGCTGGGGGAGATGTGCCGCCTGGTGGGCCGGAGGCGTTTGATTGTGCCGGGGGAGGTTTGCTCGGGAGGTCGCCGCGACCTCGCCAAGGGCCATGTAAGCGTGAGCCGCCTGGGGGCGTTTTTGCTGCGTAGTGCTGCTGTGCTTCTCGCCTTGCTGCTTCATATCGGTAACGCGGTCAGAGTTTGGTAGGTGCTTTGTGCAACTCAGTCTTCGGAACCTGGCCGTTGCTGCTTCTCTCGCTCGCATCCACACGTTATATGATGTGATGTGCTTTTATACTTTGCTGTTTTCTTTTTTTTTTTTTGCACCTTGTCTGCTTTGATACCGTGGTATTTCGTGCTACTTATGCTTATTATAATGCTGATCATTTAATAATCATGGTTTTAGGAGGGAGGAGTGTGGTATAGCCTGCGGGCCTGCGGGGCAGGGCATGATGATGGGGGGAGTGGTCGTCATGAGCATCGGGTCTGCCAGGGATATAAGGAGTGCGCGCCGCCTGAGGCGTTGTAGTGGTGCCGTAGTGCCACGGCTCGTGAGTGTGTTGAGTACGTAATAAAGGAGAGCCGCGGGCAAAGTACGCCCGCGCTCGCGCTTGTACACCACAGCCGGGCTCGACTGTTCCCCCGCTCGTGTCTGCCTGCTAAGCATCTCTACCACGACACTACAATGTTCTGCATCGCACCCCGCAGTTCTTTCATTTCTTCCTTCATTTTGAGTGCGTTTGTTTCCATAGTCGCCTTCACTTCGTTCATTTGCTTGTTCATGCCTTTTATTTCGTTTTTCATTTCATTTGTGTTTGTATCCATCTTTTCTGTCATTGCCGCCAGCATAGCGCATAGCTGGGCCATGTCGGGCGCACTCAGCTGAGCCGATTCGGCAAGGATCGGGGGGTTTTGGCGGAGAGGTCGAGGGAGGTGTCATAC
>NC_140961.1:11929063-11961563 GCF_056783735.1 Eptatretus burgeri | reverse complement strand
TCAACAAAAGTGAGATTAATGTCCCCGTGACATGCTCCGAACCACTGCGGACGAGCCATCGACATTTTTCCACGATCTCGTCAAGAGGGGAATTAATTATCTGGAAAAGAACTGACAAGCTCGAGGGTTTTGAAGTGGTTTTTGAAATTGGGTGTCTGGAGACACCGGGTCGTGACAGTTTCACCGCAACTCGTTCACCTGGTACCTCGAGCTGCTTGGCCCGTCGCCCTGAATACCTACCTGCACGTCGTGGCAAGAGTGATCGATAGCTTATGCGGTTCGTGTGGATGGCCTTTCAAAGCACATACTTAAAAACGAGTAAATAATTACTATCATTCATCCTGGAAGGACATGAAACAGAACAGTAATGTGCAAAGAAAGAAGCAAATGGATGCAGAACTTGTGAAGAAGTGACACATTGCAGTGATTTGGTAAATGAGTTCACCAGTTGCCGATTGAAAGATTGTAAATAAGTAAGTTGGTTATTTTACTTTTGCCCTGGGCTTTACATATCGCATGCAATGAAGGGAAAACATTTTACATTTCCATATAATTTACGAGCAATATAAAACAAGCACATTTTCCTTTTATCTCTCATTACAGTAATCCATTAGTTCACACCATTGCTTGTACGTTGCTGATTGAGACCTCTCGAAGGATGAATACCATGTTCGCAATCCCACTGTAACGGAGCAAACGTGCATGTTACCAAAACGCCAAAATTGACTTTAACAGTTATTGGGGGCCCAAGTAGAGGTTCCAAGTCCAGTTCTAACTCTGTTTACAACCCAATACTGACCAAAGGTGATCACCTTAGGCCAGCAGACGAGCACATACTTTAGCCTTACTCCGGTTTAGCACATACTCTAGCCCAAGCTCCGCTAAAATGAGAAGGATACAACCGCCCTAAGGAGAGTGCCTGCTAGTTATGACAGTGGTGAATACGTGACTTTTGAAGTGATGTGTGAATGCTAGAGGAGGCATTTTGCACATGGTGTGTGTGTGTGTGTGTGTGTGTGTGTGTGTGTGTGTGTGTGTGTGTGTGTGTGTGTGTGTGTGTGTGTGTGTGTGTGTGTGTGTGTGTGTGTGTGTGTGTGTGTGTGTGTGTTTACATTGATTTGGTTCCGTTCCATCCATTGGTTGGACAGTTCGCCTGACACCACCCCCAATTTCAACCTCAAAAAAAAATCATTCAGCCACCATGTTGGTGCTTACTGATATGCGAAGCCAAAGACATTTTCAAGCTGTCATATTCACAATCGCCATGCCCTCCCTTTAAGTTTTCCCTTCAGTGTAAAATGACCAAAGCAACAGCTAAAAGGATTTTGAGCCAAAAGGCATCACAGGCCTTGTGAAGATAGGTCTCAGTGATTGAGGAAGTGGTCTGTTGTTTAAACACCGCCCAAATAACTCTGTGACATTCTCTCAAGCATGGCTTTACTGCGGAGGTGACGCAGGTCCTTGCTATTATTTCCGACTATAAAGGTCTTTGTCCAAGGCGAAAGGAAAAAAAAAACCTTGCGACATTGTGAGCAAAAACAATCTATCATTATTTACTTTTTTCAACAATGTGTATACGTATATGCATCAGGAAGATAATTGGTTTTAGGTCTCATAGTCACTTGAGAGTTGCATTTCCACAGGGTTTCCGCATATCTTGCAGGATTGGGAGTTGGACAGGTGATTGTGACAGCCCATGACATGTCGGAGCTGTTTCAATTGCAGTTTCTGTGAAGTCGGTGATAGCATGAGAGGAGGTGAAAACATGAAACATTCCCCTGTTTCGAGGTAGGAATGGTCTTTCCCTTTTTGAGCAGGAGGAGGGTAAGGAGGGGAGGACAGCTTTTTTTTTGGTATACCTTGTCGAAGCTCTTATGAGAGCTAACACACAACGCACAGCAGGGGGGGGGGGGGATGAGACAAGAGGGGTGGGAGTGGGAAGGACAAAACAGTGGGGAACAGAGACATTAGGAGAACTGTGGAAGGGAGAGGGATGGGATGGGGAACATGGGGAATACAAGATGGACATTACAGGAACTTTCAGGAAGGAAAGCAGGGAATTTGAAGGAGGTGGGTTTGGGTGGATTATCGGGGATTTGGATGGGGGATAATAAGAGGTGGTATGATAGGATGATAAGAAAAGATCGAAGATTTGGATGGGGGATGATAAGAGGTGGTGGTGAACAGCTGTTTTGAAGGCCTGGAGGGAAGAATGGGATTGAAGAGAGTGAGGGAGTTTATTCCAAAGGCGGGAAAAAAGAGGAATGAAAGAGTGAGGGTGAGCAGTGATTCGTGATTTTGGTAGTTTTACCAGAAGGGGGTTGTTGGTGGACCTTGAGCGCCCTGCAGAAATGTGGTGGGGACAAATCGCAGAGAGAGCAGGGGGGCGAGGCTGGAGAGGAGACGGTAGAAGACAGAAAGACCACTGACCAACCTGTGGTGAGAGAGTGAGAGGCCCAAAGCTCCGCCTCATCGCAGGATATGGGGTTGTGAGAATGAGGCTGGGGAGGGGGGGTGAGGTTTGAAATGGGGAGAGCAAGGATGCATTAGGGTTTGGAGGAGGAACCTGAGGATTTGGGGCTGAGGGGTGAAGAGTTGTGGTGGGGTGGGAAAGGGTGTTGAAGGCTTGGAGTGATAAGGGGATTGATAACATCGGGATTGGATGGGGAGGGTTCGGACTGATGGTTGGGAGGCAGAGGCAGAGGTTGAGGATTTGAGGTTTTGGAGGGGAGGTTGATGACTTGGGGATTGAGGAGGGGGGAGGGGGAGTTGAGAACTTGAACTCACATTTTACATTGAGCAGATATTCCATGATTCCCTGCGAGAATATTTAAAATGACCCTCAGCCCATACAGCTCCACACTCGCTTCCCCCCCACCCCCCAAAAAAAAAATGATTAATAGTAAATGTCATCAGATTAAACTTACCCCATACATGTAGAAGTCCCAGATATGTCCTTCCCACAATGTTCAGAAGAACCCAATCCAGATACACAGTCCATTCACTGGTAGTGATCCATCACGGTTTGTGTCACATGCATCCCTCCACTCGGGCCTTCCACCGACCCATATGGTCGGGAGTTTGCACTACCAGCAGGTGCCCACTTGACGAGCTGAGGAACCTCTCCAAATCTTTCTTTGTGCAGAGGCACAACCTATTCTCTCAGGTACTTTTCCAAGTATTTTTGGCTTCTTTGGGAAGCTTGGTGAGCCATTCCAAGTTACAATTCTTATCCCAGACATAATGCATATATTTAGCCCCAAACTCTTCAGCTTCCTGGGGTTTCTGCGCATGCACACCAAGCATTCTGAGTATGTGCACCGAGCAGATTATGTCATTTTGAAACAGCCGTATTGTCTCATGTTATCCAGATGATAATGGGACATTCTCATGTAAGGTGGGGCAAGGCATCGCTGTTGGCAAAAGTGGGACAAGTTGTCCCTCCTTTTCCCCCCTTCTCTACTCCATCCTCTTCCAACACTACCACTCCTCCCCTCCCCCCCCCACCATTCTCATCCTCCCCTCCCAATCCCTCCTCCACAGTCCCCTCATCCTTACTTCCATCCCCAAATGTATCCATGGAGCATTCAAATGTTCTTGGAATGAACTGCATTAATCCAGAGTTTCTTTTTTAAATTATTTTCTATACGCAAGTACAATACTGTACATAGAAAAGTCGGAAAATTTTTCCCTCATAACTATCAACGCTCAGATGTTAATACATTTTTAAAAGTTGGTGTTCCTTCGACTATTGTATCTCGGAATGCCATCCTGGCCATTGGCTTTGTTGGTGAGAAGGGAGAGCATGGTCTGGTGAACGTTGCGAGTGGAAAATTTGATGACCGGCATTAGGTGCTTGGATTTAGGAAAAGAAGGAACAGTTCAAATGGAGTCATCCAGAGCAGAGTTGGCTGCAAACGGAGAGGCAAAGGTGTTGGCTTTGCATTGAAAAGAACTGGAGAAGGACCCATCAGGGTTGTTGAGAGGAGGAAACAATGACTGACAGATCTTGGTGGAGATGAGCTTGGCCAAGGACCACAAGGCAAAACCTTTGTATTGAGATTTTTTGTTTCATCAATATGATTCTCCAAACAGTGGAAAAAGATAAGTTTCATGCTTTGGAAATTTCACATTTTCCTGTGTATGAATGACGAATGGAACATACATAGCCTTTCTTAAAGTAAAAAGGTATATCGGCTTCGTTATAAGACTCGTTATTTCTTTAAATTATCAGATTTCACAACAGATTTTGACATTTATTTAGTCCGGACGATATTCCATCCTCAAAACCAAAATAATATTTCAATGATATACTTTAATTCGTCCGTGAGAGTAGATCGTGGAAATTCGTATCATATAATGCATGAAATCGCTCCAAGCTCATAATGTGAAAACTTGAGGACTTACAAAAGTGATGTATGCAGCGATTCGTAGCTATAATGAACAGTCATTCGAGTGAATGCATTCAATCAAAAAGCTCAATGAAGCTGGTTCCCTGAAATAAACATTGCAGAAATCTGCCATTTTGCCTGCTCATCTGTGCACGTGTCACATGGTACATCTGATCGAGGTCCGCACAAATGTTTTCGCTTATTTTTTTTTTTAAACATCCATTTTTTTTTACCAGATTTGCTTTGATTCCCTGTATAAGACCTCACAAAACCTCCAAAAATATAGACACAGATCTAGCAGACGCTATGGATCGACAGTCCCTCTGGGGGACAGGGTGTGAGGTCTTACAGTGAGTATTTTAAATCATGGGGGGGGGGGGTGCGCCAGGAGACTTGGCACGAAAGAGGTGGGGGCGGAGCTATGTCTGCCTCCAAAAGGGGCAGAGCGTGGTCGAGATGAAGGAGAGGGAGGAGCCAGAGCGGCAGTTGTGATTGTGAGTGTTGGAGACTGCTGAGGAAAAAACGTCAAGGTCTGGTTTGAGGAGAACGGTGCAGTTGGTTGGAGGAGAACAGGGAACTGAGGAGTTTGTGAGGGGAATCGTCTCTGAGGAGAGGAGATCGTCCTGTCTGCCTGCTTCTGCCAGCCTCTGTCTGTCTTCATCCTTTTCCTGTGCATCCTGCCTGTGGCCATTTCGTCGTTCCTGTCCTGCCCCGTCAGTGGAGCCTGCCATGTGCCATCACCACCTGTTCGTCTCCTCGCCTCATCATCGTCCTCCTCGTCCCTCATCACCTGTTCATCCCCGCTGCCCCAGAGCTGAATCCCCCGGTTTTTGTTCCCTTCCTCTCCGTGAGGCACCTGAGGCTCAGTCCAGAGTGAGGCACCTTAGTTTCTTTGGATGTCTTTTACCTATTACTATTTGTACATAATTATTTATTATCAACAAGCAAGGTTACCCAGCGTTGCTGGGGGGGGGGGAGGGGGTACTGAGAAATGGGAGAAGCAGGAGAACCAGCAGGGCTAAAAATGGGGCAGGTGGATCGGGGGCAGGAGAACCGATGGGGTGAGGGTGGGAAAACTGTGTTGGGGGCAGGAGAGCCAGAACACCAGTGGGTAAAGTGGTCTTAAGGGAACACTAATAGGTAAGGGGGTCTTCAAGGGTCTTTGGGTCTTAAATGTCTTTGAGCTCTTAAGGGTCTTTAAGATCTTAAGGTTCTTACAGGTCATTGGGGTGTTGAGGGTCTTTGAGGTCTTAAAGGGTCTTTGGGGTCTTACAGTTCTTAAGGGTCTTCGAAGTCTTAAGTGTTTTGTGGTCTGAAGGGTCTTCAAGGTCATCCGGCTCTCAGGGGTCCTAAAGGGTCTTAGGAATCTTCAAGAGTCTTCGGGATCTTAACCGTCTTTGGGGTACAAAGGGTCTTTGGGGTCGTATCTCCAGATCATGTGGAAAGTCTTCTCAAGCGTGTATTCTAATCACTCAAGCATGTAAAAACTAGAAGGGCAATCGGTAGAATGCATACCTCTGCTCAGTAATACCTGATTCACGAGAACATATCTGGCCCATTACGTTTTTGAAATATCATGCTATACTGTACTATGTATATCGTTTTTGAGCCCTATCTCTCAATGGTGAAGAATCGCTTAAAAAATTGTAGTAGTCGGATCCGGATTCGGATCTTCACCAAAATCTAATCAGTTCGTTCTTGTCAGACACCGAACCTATCCACAAATTTCATCCGGATCCGTCCACAACTTTTTGAGATATCCTGTACACAAACAAACAGAAAGGGATGAAAACATAACCTCCTTCACCTTCATTGGTGGAATTAAAAAAAAAAAGGTCTTATGGTTCTTCAGGGTCTTTAAAGGCTGAGGTCGAGGATGAAAATACACTTTTTAAAGACTGAGGTTGTGGATTCGAACCCCCGGATCGGACTTGGTCTGTGCGCCAAATTTGGTGGTTGTCAGCCCAGCGGTCTTTGCAAAAAATGCAGACAGACAGACATCTGATAAATCTTATTTATTTGATTAAAATGCCATGCCAAGTTGGTTTATATATTGTTGCGAATTCGCGCCCGCCGGCGTGCGAGCGGCCACAAAACTCGAATCGCGGCACGTCGCCCACCGGACGGACAATTCTGTCGTGACCCTCTCGGACTAACTCCGGGAACTAGTCACGGGTGGGCCTTTCGGCCTCACCACGATCGTGCCAATCGGCCCCCCGCGTGGGATAGGGTGGTTCGCCAAATTCGACCTACCTAAGTACCCACACGGAGGGTAGACCGGGCGATCGCACCTCGCCGCAGGTCGACTTCGGACACGGGCCACTTTAAGCAACCCGTTCCGTACTATCGGGATAACCGAGCGGTGTTATCATCAACCTCGACGGTTCCGATTAGTTATTGGGCGTATTTAGCCCACGACCAACCCTTTACGTGAAGTAAGATGGAGATTCAATTAAAGAAAAGACGAAGCGAAACGGGAAAAACAGTTCAACATAAGGCACATTTATTCCGCGGCAAACGGAAAGCACACATATACAATTACAACAATTATGCACCAAAAGCAAATGTAACAAAAAGAACACAACAATTATGCACCAAAAGCAAATGTAACAAAAGAAACAATGCAGATCTACTACCGACTACGCGAGCACACGGCAACACTTACACAGTTTTACTTTACAGACGGCGCCGACAACACATATACTCAAAGCAAAAGAAAAAGGGGCCACCCTCAACTACAAGGGGGCAGACGGGCCTGGGGTCGAGACAGCATCGAGCCTAACCGTCTGGTGATGAGCCGCAAAATGGCGGCGGCGCCCCGACTCCGCGCTCCTCCGCGGGCCTCGCTGGCACTGCTTGGAATGGGGTGGGAACGGGGCCATCGGGCCAACGGTGGAATCTCAGCGCGGGGGGGAAACAGGGGGGGGTTGTTGATGCTCTGGGGAAAGAGGAGATCTGGCTTGCTTGGGTCCCGCGACGAGCGACTCCACTGCGACCTCGACCGCGTTCCCGGCCTCCCATCTCCGCAGCTCCCCGACAGACTCCGAACCCCGTCTTGACTGCTGTTGCTGCCACGCATCGCCGCCGCCACAACGCGCCCGAGCCCGAAACAGAAACTCTTCTCTCTGCCGCTGCCGCTGCCGCTGCCACACCTCTACTACTCGCCCGAGCCCGAAACAGAAACTCTCAACTCGACTCGATTCGCCTCGCGCTCGGCACTTTATAGTGCGACAGGAGAAACCATATGCAGATTTTTGGATCAGCATCGGCTCGGGGGCGGAGCCACGCTCGCCCATTGGACGGAGGAAAAGTGGGCGTGAATCATTCCTGATCCGCGAATTTGCATATATCGATTCAACTCCGACGCGCCTGGAGGCGGGGCCAAATCGCCCCGCGCTTAATGATTGGACGGATCGGAAGTGGGCGTGAATCATTCCTGATCCGACTTCCCCTCGGAAAGGCCGCTCTTTGTACCCGCGGCTCAGCGCGCGCCCTGTACGAGTCCAGGATCGGTGCCCACAAGCGGTGCGGGAATGGCGGCAGAAGGAGGAGAGGTGAAGGTGGTGGAGGGTTTATTGTGGTGGTCCCTGGCCACGGTGACGCTTGGAATGGCGGTGATGCGATGATTGCGAGAGCGAGTTGTGACGGAAAAGGTCGTGGCTGTTGGCGTTGTTGTTGTTGTGAAGTGGCGTTGCGGTTGGTGGTTGTTGTGTGATGGCGGTTGAGACGTGGTTGGTTCAAAATAAAGATAGAACAGAAAAACGGCTATCTTGAAGGGTCGCAGCCCGAATGAATCACATTTATTCCCTCCAAACAACGGGTTTGGGCTAACTACACATATACTTACAGAGATATCTCACCTACGGGACCTGAATGGTGGTTTGCGAATTTCCTCAACCACAACACTACCCCCTCCCCTTTTTACAGACTCGTCCCGAGTCGTCAAATTTTTGTGTGCCATCATGTGTAGTTCTCCCCTAGTACGTTTTACCTACGGATCCCTGAGTGCGACATTCATGGTATTCGTGTCCCCAAAATAAATAACCTGAGGGCTGAGTAACTAACTAAACAAACCCACTCACACGGACGACTTAAATAAAATTGCCGGTGCTAAGACATACATGCCGGGGGCGCACTCATATATACAGTACAATACATCTTAACCTTAACTTACAAATTTTACACTAAACCATGGCCCAGGATCAATGAACTCTGCAAAAAGAAAGCAGTTATCAGGGAGCCAGGCTGCTCGCATGCAGTCTCTGGCTCAAACAATGCAGGTGACAGGGAACGTGGCCGGCTGCTCACATGCAGTCCGAGGCCTCCCGTTTTGAAAATGAACCCAGTGAACAACAACGGTGCATGGGCTGCACAAACGCAGTCTCCGTGCCAGCTCAAGTGGCACACGCAATGAGCTCAACGGATGGATGGATGGATGGATGAATGGATGCACGCAAACACGGTGCACGGGCCGCCACTGCAGGCCCGTGTTGTAGCTGCCAACAGGGCAGTTCTTGCAGCTTGCAAACTGTTGCCTTGCGGATCCTGGCGCACATGGAAATGAACAGGGGGGGGCAAAGCAAAAATTGAACGGGCCTGGTGAACAGGGGCAGTGGGCATGGCATGGCAAAGGTGAGCAGGCAACCACAGCCTGCAGAACAAGGCCATTGCAGGCAAACACAGCCGGCAGACGATCTGGCCGGCACAGGCCTTGAAGGAACACAGCCAGCAGATGACGTGGCCGGCACAGGCCTTGAAGTAAACAGCTGCTGACGATCCAGCCCGCACAGGCCTTGCAGCAAAACAACAGCTGCCGATGAAGTGGGCCGGCACAGGCCTTGCAGCAACGCAGCCAGCAGATTAAGCTGGCCAGCCTTTGTCGTTCAGTGGAGGTTGGTGGAGGGAGTGCGGTGGTGCTGGCCACTCGGAAGGCGGGCTCGGACCTACCCTACGGTCTCCCTCCCAACCTATCGCCTTTGCCTGTCACCATCCATACCCACCCCCTTAATTTGTGAAAAACCAATTTAGCCCCCACTTATTTTTTTGTTGTTGTTTTATTTCCTTTTTTACTTCCCCACTATAAATCGTCCCCTAACCCCCTTTATCGTCTTTGTTCGGCTAACCTATCCTGTCACCTAGCCTACTCCCAACATCTACGTTCCCTTCCCGGAGGGGAATAAGGGAGAGCTAGCGTCCTGTGTCGAGGCCAAATTCAAGCCTCAGGATGGCCTCCCCAGACTTCAGCGATCTATAACCAAAGTGGGTCCAGCGGCCCACAACGAGAGCGAGGGGATGGATGGTGCGGAGGGGTACACTTCCTAATCTACCCTATCCATTTAACTGTTAAACTACCCCGGGGCTTTCAACAAGCGCCTCGCGCTTAAGCTATTGGTTCTAACAACCCAGATTCCCGTCGCCTGTGTTGGTGTCTTCACAATTTCGGGCCTTGCCCCCCAATTTTCTCTCCGTGCCCTCACACGGTCTCATGGCTGGGATGCGTGGCTCCCTTTGGCAGGCACGACCCTCTGCCGAATCTCCCGCTATGGCACCCCCGGGCACTACACTGCCTCCAAGCCTACCAGCTCCCTAAACACCAGGGAGTGCCCCCCATGGCACCTCCCCTGAAACGCACACGTGGCAGGCTGGCTTCCCGGGCCCCTTTCCGAGGGTCACCTGTGCCCACAACACTGCCAACGCGGCTCATGGCGCCCCGGGCCCCCGCACCCGTGCCCACTACGCTATCCCGGCCCCCCATGGGCCCTTGGCCTACTACGGCCGACTTGCCTGGTGCCCGGGGTACCCACTCAGCGATACTCACCTTTCGCAGCCACGCTCCCAACCTGTCAACAGGGCTCCTGCACCCCTCCAAATGGGTTTCGAGCCTACATTCACACCAACAACAAAACGACCTCCATTTTTCAATTTAACTAACCCCCTAACTCACTCTACACTGACCCCGGGGTCCCTTGGGCGGGAGTCACTCCTCCCCCCAATCACTCATCGCACCATGCATTCCCGATTCGCTCCACTCACACAGACCCGCTGGCCTCACTCACTCACCAAGCACATGCTTCCACTTCACTCACCAACTCTTCAACACACTCACCGCTGAACTCTGCCATCCTTCTAACTACCTCCCCTAACTAACTCGTGCTCCCACGTCGTCCCTTAAACTAGTAGCACATTCCTTTTAACACTACGTAGCTAAACTACGTCAACTCTACACATCCAAAGGCTGTCACTGTCTCCAAATCTCTAAAATAACTTTTATTTCCCCACCTAAAGCTCATCTAAATCCCTCTAACTAATCCATTCCACGGGCCCCATGAGGACTTACCCCTGCCCCATGGAGCCGGTCTAGCTATGCTAACCCTTCCCCCTAACTAGTTTCCATCCTGTGCCCAGGTAAGGGGGTCTTCCACCCCTTGCCCGGGAATCCTGTGCACCCGAAAGTGAGGCTTGCTTTTTTTTTTTTCCACATGCGCAGCACTAGCGCGGCAACTCACAGCTCGCGCACTTTGCACCTGCCCGTGACGTCATGCAGCTGCACGTGTACCTCGTCCCTCCTTGGACGGTACCATCCGGCAGGGATACCCCTCCTGCCGGATTCCAACCCCACGTGCAGCCATGACGTCACCGTGCGCATAAAAAAAAAAAACACAAGCCTCACTTCTCGAGGGGTTCCCCACGCGAACACATGTGCTTTGCCCGTTGGAGCTTAACACACCCGCTCGCGTGGAGAACCCGTCCGGTCCAAATCCGAAATCCTGCCTAAACTTTGTCCGTCCGCGGGATCGGCAAATCCACCGCATGCGTTTCCGGACCGGGCTTCACTCCCGCAAACGAGCACGTGGGGGCCTCGTGCGTTGCACAGCACGGACCTCGCGCTCGCTGCTGGGTGAACCCGGTGCGGTCCCCGAAACAGCTACAGCCGCTACTCGGCTTTTGTCCCTTACATGTCGCCGTCGTCGCCATTCCAACCACGCACACCTGCATGTTACGACGCTAACACACCTCACCATTACTTTCACACTGGGAGACGCGGCTGCATGCTCACGCATGCCGACCGACATCTCCCTCACATACCGCTCTCTCACACACACGTCTCCCTCACACTCGGCCGTTCACTCACGCATGCCACCTCCCTCGCACACGTGGCTCCACTCACTCGCGGCCTTCCAATCACTCGTGCCATTTCCCTCACACAAACTATACCACTCACACACGCGGGGGTACTCACCCGCGGTGTCTCATCCACACACGGCGTGCTGGGGAGCACGCCCTTCGGCACACTTGCCACCACACCACTCACACACGGGGTCTCACTCACACCTTGCACCATACACACCGGGACAACCACACTGGGGATTCGTGTCCCCACAAGGGTCTCCGGGGCCTCTATACCCCCCAAGCTCTCCGTGCACCTGTTCGCAGCACTCCTCCCCTCAACCTCGCTCGACACGACCGAACTCACCTGGTCGTGACTCGCTTCAAGGGTCCGTGACTCGGACTCGGACTTCAAGTCCGTGACTCGGACTCTCTGGAAAATCCTCTATTTCTCTTTGCCGATGACTCCACCCTCTGCCGTACCATCTGTCATCCCTCAGACCGGCAAGCAGCAGCTTCTTCGCTCACTGCAGATCTGGATAAAATCACAAACTGGTCCAACACGTGGAACATGTCTTTCAATCCAGACAAATCTCACACTCTCACTATGTCTCTTCGAAAGGACCGTTTACAAAACCCCCCCATCCACTTTCTCAACAATCCTCTGGAAGAAGTCTTTTCTTTCAAGCTTCTGGGTCTCACTATCTGCCATGACCTTTCCTGGGAAAGTCACATTTCCAACCTTGCCTCAAAAGCCAGTCGCCGACTGGGAATCCTCCGTCGTGCAAAGTCCTTCCTTGGCCCTCTTGAGCTCCTGACCACTTACAAAGCTTTTGTCCGTAGCCTGATGGAGTACTGCTCTCCCCTCTGGGCTGGTGCTCCTGCCTCCCACCTTTCTCGACTTCACGCTGTCGAAACCAGGGCTTTTAAGATCATTGGCATCTCCCGCAATGAAGCTGAGTCTTTGGGCCTCTCACTCAATCACCGCAGGTTGGTCGGTGGTCTTTCTGTCTTCTACCGACTCCTCTCCAGCCTTGCCCCCCTGCTCTCTCTGTGATTTGTCCCAACCACATTTCCACAGGGCGCTCAAGGTCCGCCAACAACCCCCTTCTGGTAAAACTACCAAAATCACGAATCACTGCTCATCTTCACTCTTTCATTCCTCTTTTTTCCCGCCTTTGGAATAAACTTCCTCACTCTATTCTTTCCCATTCTTCCCTCCAGGCTTTCAAAACAGCTGTTCACCACCACCTCTTATCTTCCCCCATCCAAATCCTCGATCTTTTCTACCCCCGATAATCCACCCAAGCCCACTTCCTTCAATTCTCCTGCTTTCCTTCCTGAAAGTCCCTTTAATGTCCATCTTCCCCTCGCCATGTTCCCCGTCCCATCCCCATCCCTCTCCCTTCCACAGTTCACCTGTGTCTGTTCCCCAATGTTTTGTCCCTTCCACTCCCGCCCCTCTTGTCTCATGCCTCCTTGCTGTGAGTTGTGTGTTAGCTCTCATACGAGCCTCGACCAAGGTATACAAAAAAAAAAAAAAAAAAAAAAAAAAAAAAAGGGGCATACTCCCTCCCCTCGTTCCTGGAGGAGGCCATCCCGCTGCTCGCACCGGGTCCCTGCACGGTCCGCCAGCTCACCCCCATTATCCTCCACCACCTCCGTGTGTGTGTTCGTCTTTAGTTTCTTCCACCCCGTTTTCATCGTGTAGTCTTTCCTCTATCGTTCCCATCTCCCGTGTCTGTACATTTATTAGTTTCTGTTGTCCCCTCGTGTCTATTAGTCTCTGCTTCTTTCTGGCGTCTTTCCCTTATCTTTGTGTAGGTCAACCTTGCTTTCTCCTTAAGTCGCTCCCGTCCTTCCCTCTGTTTCACTCCTTGCTCTTTCACGATCTCCGCGTACCTCCTCCTTGCTTTCCGTCTTAATTGTTCTTTTCTCTCCCTCCCAATTACTTTCACCTCGTCTCTTGTCTCCCGTGTCTCTATACATTTTCTCTCCTTGTTCCTTATTTCTGTCTCTTCCTGGTTCCTTTTTCCTTCCCATCTGAGTCGTTCTTTCTCTCTGAGCTCCATTAGCTGTTCGTTCTCCCTCCGGAGCTCCTCAATCTCCGTTGACTCCAATCTCGCTCTCCGTTTTAGTTGTTCAATTTCACACTCATATAGTTGTTGTTTTCTCTCCCACTGTTCCTCCTGCTCTTCATTTTACAATCTCATTGTTTCTTTCAATTGGCTCATTTCCTTCCTGTGTTTCATTCGCTGTTCTCTCACTACTCTTCCTCGTTTCCTCTCCTGTCCTTCCTTCTCCAGTTTCATGGTTTGCTTCATTTGGTTCATCGCCATTTTGTTTCATTCGCTGCTGTCTCATTACTCTTCCTTGTTTCCTCTCCTGTCTTTCCTTATCCAGTTTCATGGTTTTCTTAATTTGGTTCATCTCCATTTTGTGTTTCATTCGCTGTTCTTTGTCTATCTCCTCGCACTCCAGCCTCGCCTTTTCTTTCAATTGGTCAACCTCGGCTTCATGTTCCTTTTGTTTTCTTTCCCATTGTTCCTCTCGTTCTTCCCTCTCCAATCTCCATGTGTCCTTCAATCTCCTGATTTCTCCTTCCTGCCTCATTCCTTGCTCCTTCAACTTCTCCTCGTATTCCAACCTATTTTTTTCCTTTTGTCGTTCAGTTTCAAATTCATACTCTTTCAGTTTTTTATTCCACTGTCTCTCTTGTTCCTCGTTCTGCAATCTCATCGTTTCCTTTAATTGACGGATTTCTTTCTCCTGTCTCATTCCTTGTTCTTTGTATTTCCTATTCCACTGTCTTCCTTGTTCCTCATTCTGCAATCTCGTTATTTCTTTCAGTTGGCTGACTTCCTTCTCCTGTCTGATTCGTTCTTCCATCATTACTCTTTTTTGCATCTCATTCTGCAATCTCGTGGTTTCCTTCAGTTGGCTGATTTCCTTCTCCTGTCTCATTCCTTGTTCTTTCAGTACTCTTTCTTGTTCCTCATTCTTTAATCTGGCCTTCGCTTCCAGCTGTTCGATCTGTACAGTGTGGTTCCTTAACGTTTCATTCTCTGTTGTCGTTCTTTCTTCTCTCACCATCCTCAACTCGTTTTGTAATTCCCTCTCTTTGTTTTGGTGTTTCTGTAACTCAGAAACTTTCTTTTCCAATTCCTTTCTCATCTCCACACACTCCGACTTTGCTTTGGCTTCTAATTGTTCAATCTGCTCAGTGTGGTTCCTTAACGTTTCATTCTCTGTTCTCTTCCTTTCCTCTTTTAACATCCTCAGTTCGTCTTGTAATCCTCTTTCTTTGTTTTCATGTTTCAGTATCTCAGAAGTTTTTGTTTCTAATTCCTCCCTCAATTTGCATGCTTCTTCACTCATTTCATCTCTTCTTTCCACCGCTTCCCTCCTCAATTCGTCACTTTTTTTTACTGTATTCATTTAGTTTTTTCTGCCATTCCTTTCCCATTCTTATCTCCCCTTCCAGGATTTCTCTTTTAAACTGGCTTGCCATTACCTCTCGCTTCAGTAGTTCCAATTCCCCATCTTGTTTGCGTTTTTCCTTTTCGAGCTTTGTTTTCCTTTCTCCTTCCTCCCTCAATTCTCCCTGCAGTTCTTCGAACTGTTCTGACTTTTCCAGCAATTCCTCTGTCCTTTCCTCCAGCTGTCTCTCTCCTCTTTTTATCTTCCATTCTAGGCTTTCTCTTTACTGATTGCCTGTTCTTACCTCTTCCTTCAATTGTTCCAACTCCCCATTGTGTTCACATTTTTTTTCTTCCAACTGTATTTCCCTCACTCTCCCCTCCAGTTCTTTGAACCGCCTTGCTTCCTCCAATAATTTTTCCATTAATTGTTTTACTTCCAAATCGTGCTCCTTTTGTTTCTTTTCAAGCTTGGTTTTCCATTCTTCCTCCCATTGTTTCCTTTCCTGGGAGATACCAATCTGCTGTTCCTCTATTCTTTTGTTCAGTTTGCTCTTCGCATATTCCAACTGACGGATATAAAACACTACCAAATTCTTTTTCCCACATAATTTGTCGACTCTATTGGCCAAGTCATGTTTTTGCCACCGAATTCGTTCCAGTAAATCGTCCAATCGCTGTGTCCCCCCGTACATGTAATTTTTCTGAAGCGCGTCTGCGTGCCGTTGTGACTCGTCCACTCCACTTTGCACCTCCTCGATATATTCTTCATAACGCTTCACCTTTTCCAAGACATCCCCCAATTGTGCCTGAAGCCTGCCAATGCTCGCATAGTCATCCTGCCACGCCTGCCATGGCACATGCCGTGACCACGTGCCTTGAAGCGGTGACTGGGAGCTCACGCCTTGTGCTGTGCCATTAATATCAGCCCGCTCCGTGCTGCGCTGAGGTGCGATCGCGCTGCCATTGTGCGACTCCATTTGCCGGCAAAGTTCGTGCTCAAGCCGCTCCCACTGACCACAGTTAGTGGTGGGGTTATAATTATAAAAAGAACCGACCTGGGCCATGGATCCTACATGACTACACATACCTAATACCCCCGGCTCCCGCTCGCCTTGAGACGCCATCTTATCTCTCGTAAAGGGTTAATTTAAATCGCTCGTAATTTGGAGGGAATCGGGGGTCGCTCCTCTCACCCCTGGACCGATTCCCGTGAATTTAGCTAGAGACAGGAGAGCCCGTTTTCCCGTTTTCCGATACCAGTGCCGCGAGGAGGGGGATGAGTTTGTATCCCACTCCTGACACCAGTGTTGCGGATTCGCGCCCGCCGGCGTGCGAGCGGCCACGTAACTCGAATCGCGGCACGTCGCCCACCGGACGGACAATTCCGTCGTGACCCTCTCGGACTAACGCCGGGAACTAGTCACGGGTGGGCCTTTCGGCCTCACCACGATCGTGCCAATCGGCCCCCTGCGTGGGATAGGGTTGTTCGCCAAATTCGACCTACCTAAGTACCCACACGGAGGGTAGACCGGGCGATCGCACCTTGCCGCAGGTCGACTTCGGACACGGGCCACTTTAAGCAACCCGTTCCGTACTATCGGGATAACCGAGCGGTGTTATCGTCAACCTCGACGGTTCCGATTAGTTATTGGGCGTATTTAGCCCACGACCAACTCTTTACGTGAAGTAAGATGGAGATTCAATTAAAGAAAAGACGAAGCGAAACGGGAAAAACAGTTCAACATGAGGCACATTTATTCCGCGGCAAATGGAAAGCACACATATACAATTACAACAATTATGCACCAAAAGCAAATGTAACAAAAAGAACACAACAATTATGCACCAAAAGCAAATGTAACAAAAGAAACAATGCAGATCTACTACCGACTACGCGAGCACACGGCAACACTTACACAGTTTTACTTTACAGACGGCGCCGACAACACATATACTCAAAGCAAAAGAAAAAGGGGCCACCCTCAACTACAAGGGGGCAGACCGGCCTGGGGCCGAGACCGCGTCGAGCCTACCCGTCTGGTGATGAGCCGCAAAATGGCGGCGGCGCCCCGACTCCGCGGGCCTCGCTGGCACTGCTTGGAATGGGGTGGGAACGGGGCCATCGGGCCAACGGTGGAATCTCAGCGCGGGGGGGAAACAGGGGGGGTTGTTGATGCTCTGGGGAAAGAGGATATCTGGCTTGCTTGGGTCCCGCGACGAGCGACTCCACTGCGACCTCGACCGCGTTCCCGGCCTCCCATCTCCGCAGCTCCCCGACAGACTCCGAACCCCGTCTTGACTGCTGCTGCTGCCACACATCGCCGCCGCCACAACGCGCCCGAGCCCAAAACAGAAACTCTTCTCTCTGCCGCTGCCGCTGCTGCTGCCACACCTCTCCAACTCACCCGAGCCCGAAACAGAAACTCTCAACTCGACTCGATTCGCCCCGCGCTCGGCGCTTTATAGTGCGACAGGAGAAACCATATGCAGATTTTTGGATCAGGATCAGCTCGGGGGCGGAGCCACGCTCGCCCATTGGACGGAGGAAAAGTGGGCGTGAATCATTCCTGATCCGCGAATTTGCATATATCGATTCAACTCCGACGCGCCTGGAGGCGGGGCCAAATCGCCCCGCGCTTAATGATTGGACGGATCGGAAGTGGGCGTGAATCATTCCTGATCCGACTTCCCCTCGGAAAGGCCGCTCTTTGTACCCGCGGCTCAGCGCGCGCCCTGTACGAGTCCAGGATCGGTGCCCACAAGCGGTGCGGGAATGGCGGCAGAAGGAGGAGAGGTGAAGGTGGTGGAGGGTTTATTGTGGTGGTCCCTGGCCACGGTGACGCTTGGAATGGCGGTGATGCGATGATTGCGAGAGCGAGTTGTGACGGTAAAGGTCGTGGCTGTTGGCGTTGTTGTTGTTGTTGTTGTGAAGCGGCGTTGCGATTGGTGGTTGTTGTGTGATGGCGATTGAGACGTGGTTGGTTCAAAATAAAGATAGAACAGAAAAACGGCTATCTTGAAGGGTCGCAGCCCGAATGAATCACATTTATTCCCTCTAAACAACGAGTTTGGGCTAACTACACATATACTTACAGAGATATCTCACCTACGGGACCTGAATGGTGGTTTGCGAATTTCCTCAACCACAACAATATCTTAACATGGCGTGCGTTTAAAACATGGGAATTCTAACGGGGTTTTTTTGTCGTATAGTCAAGTCTTGGAGGTCTTTGGGCCTTTTGGATCCTCGGGAATGTTTTGGAAATTTTGGTCATCGGGAACATTTTGGGTCCTCAGGGACTTTTGAGTCTGTGGGGACTTTTGGTTTCTCAGGAACTTTTTGGGTCCTTCGGAAGTTCTTGAGTCCTAAGGAACTTTTTGCGTCCTCAGGAACTTTTTGCGTCCTCAGGGATTTTTGTGTCCGTGGGGACTTTTGGGTTCTCGGGAACGTTTTGGCCCTCAGGAACTTTTTGGGACTTTTGGGTTCTCTGGAACTTTTTGGGTCATCGGGAACATTTTGGGTCCTCAGGGACTTTTGGGTCTTCGGGAACTTTTTGGGTCCTCAGGGACTTTTGTGTCCATGTGGACTTTTGGGTTCTCGGGAACTTTTTGGGCCCTTGGGGACTTTTGGAACTTTTGGGGTCCTCAGGGACTTTTGTGTCTGTGGGGACTTTTGGGTTCTCAATAATTTTTTAGGACATTTATGTCCTCAGGAACTTTTTGGGTCCTTGGGAACTTTTGGGTCCTCAAACATTTTGGGACTTTTGGTTCCTAATTAACTTTTTGGGACTTTTGGGTCCTCGTGAACTTTTTAGGATTTTTGGATCCTCGGACTTTTGGGTCCTTTTTGTCTTCATGGGTCTTAAGCGTCTTGGGAGTCTTAAAAGGTCTTCAAAGTTCGAAGGGATCTCAGCAGTCTAAAGGGTCAAAAGTTAAATTCCAAAGGTGCGTAATTAATTAATAGACTACGTAATTAATGGCCAAAAAGTAACACACACACACACACACACACACACACACACACACACACACACACACACACACACACACACACACACACACACACACACACACCTCATCCATCATTTATAGTAGATGCATCTTCAAGGGACGGGCATGGTGTGGCGATGGCGAATAGGAACGTACTGCGTACCACTAATTGGGGCAGATAGCTTTGGTTTTCTGCAACACAAAAACGGTGAACGTTTTATTTATTTAGTGAGGTTCCAAATGTGTGTGGAGTCAGGCCAACTGTGCAGTGAGCCAATGGGGAGAAGAGACAGCTCGACTTGTTAGGTGTGCTGGCCTTTGGCCATGTTACATGTCACGTGATATCTGTTAACCAATGAAATTGCATATCAATGAAAAAGCCAGAAAAGTTATCTTTAAAGGCTCAGGTGGTGGATGAAAATACCCTTAGGACAATCCATGGATTGGACTTGGGCTGTGTGCCAAATTTGGTGGTTGTTGGTCCAGCGGTCCTTGTAAAAAACACGGACAGACGGACAGACATCCGATGAATATTATTTATTAGATTTTGTGTCCCCTTTTCTTCCCCACCACAACCCGCCGTCGTCTCCTCTGTCACGTTGGATTGTGTGTGTGTGTGAGTGTGTGAGTGTGTGAGTGTGTGAGTGTGTGAGTGTGTGAGTGTGTGAGTGTGTGAGTGTGTGAGTGTGTGAGTGTGTGAGTGTGTGAGTGTGTGAGTGTGTGAGTGTGTGAGTGTGTGAGTGTGTGAGTGTGTGAGTGTGTGAGTGTGTGAGTGTGTGAGTGTGTGAGTGTGTGAGTGTGTGAGTGTGTGAGTGTGTGAGTGTGTGAGTGTGTGAGTGTGTGAGTGTGTGAGTGTGTGAGTGTGTGAGTGTGTGAGTGTGAGTGTGTGAGTGTGTGAGTGTGTGTGTGTGTGTGTGTGTGTGTGTGTGTGTGTGTGTGTGTGTGTGTGTGTGTGTGTGTGTGCGTGTGTGTGTGTGTGTGTGTGTGTGTGTGTGTGTGTGTGTGTGTGTGTGTGTGTGTGTGTGTGTGTGTGTGTGTGTGTGCGTGCGTGCGTGCGTGCAATATAGATCTATATCGCTCATCCTGGCTGTTATGGTGAGCATCGCCGTGGATTATGTCTCACACGATAAAACGGCATTGGCCGCAAAGAACAACAGTCCGTCTGCTACACTGACAATTGTTCCCGCTAATGCAAACCATTCAACCAAAAGGCACATAGTGCAATCGGCGAGTAAATCAAAATATGTGGAGTGTGACGAGCACCGAGCACCCCCCCCCCCAATCTCCATTGGACAAAGTCCTACATGAAGCTACAATTATGTCCATATATACTGTATCTACTGTATCTATTGTGCATGAGTTGTGTGTCTATTAATTCCGTACATTTATTCATTAGTTATGTACTATTGGAATGTACCTTTTAACCCTTGAGACTGCTGAGACCTTTGAAGACCCCAAAAGACCCATAAATAATATTATTATTATTGTGGTTCCAAGGCTTACAGGCTGGGAACCCAATTGTTTTTGTTCAGACGAACAAAAACGTCCATGGGCCCGAAGAACAATGAAAATTTGGTCCAATGGACCAATGGGCCCGCTATTTCAACAAAAGGAGCAGCACCGACCCAAAATGTGCCATGCAGAACATTGGTGCTGCTGAAGCAGTTTTTTGGTAAGGATTATATTGGGTGGTTTGCCATTGCCTTCCCAGCATTGTTTATCTGTGCTTTCTCTTTTTAAATGCTGAGCATCAAGCAAGGAAGGAGCAAACAATTTTTTTTTGAGTCTTCAGTCGGGCTCGGCTGGGTTCAAACCAACCTCCCAGACTTGGAGGATATGCTTTAACCATTACACCATCACACTTCTTCTTCTTTCGGCTGCTCCCGTTACGAGTCGCCACTGCGGATCATCCGTTATGATCTGCATAATGATTTGGCACAGGTTTTACGCCGGATGCCCTTCTTGACGCAACCCCGGTCGCCTCTTACGACACAGGGATATGGTACACCTATTCCTAACCGGGACATACACCGGACCCAGTACACTGGTACTCACTTCGCCAACCTCGGAAGTATGACAGGCTGAGTCAACCTCCTGGTGTGTATTAATTCAAGCGGCCAACGGGGCTTGAACTCAGGACCTGCTGGATCCCAAGTCGCTACCCTAACCACTACGCCAACATCAGGCTCATTACACCATCACACCACCCTTCTATAAATTACGATATAAAATATTCAAGAACTTTACTCAGGGCAAGGTGCAAAAGTGAGGTTTGTTACCTCCACCACCAAAGGTGAAGGAGGTTACGTTTTCACCCCTGTTTGTCTGTTTGTCTGTGTGCACGGATCCGGATGAAATTTTGTGGACAGGTTCAGTGTGACAAGGCCGAACTGATTAGATTTTGGTGAAGATCCGGATCTAACTACAAGAATTTTTAAGTGATTCTTCATCATGGAGAGATCGGGCCAAAAACGATATAAAACACGATATCTCAAAAAGTTGTGGACGGATTCAGACGAAACTTGGTGGACATGTTGGATGTGTGGCAAGGACTAATTGATGGAATTTTGGTGAAGATCTAAATCCGAATCTGGAGACGAGAATTATTTAATTTTTAAGTGATTCTTCACCTTTGAGAGATGAGGACAAAAACGATATATCGCACGATATTTCAAAAATGTATTGGGCCCAATATGTTCTCAGGGATCAGGCATTGCATTGCAGACGTATGCACTCTATTGAGTGCCCTTCTAGTTTTTATACGATTCCCCATAAAAAATATATAAATATATGTATATATATATATATATATATATATATATATATATATATATATATATATACACCTTCTAAGTTTTATGATTTATTCCAAATTTGAACAATTTTTAGCCTATCCAGCTGGATTATGAAGGCGGCTTTGGCTGTAGAGATGATGATGTTCTTGCAGTCATTGAGAGAAGTCGCATAAAATCACGATGACTGCTTTCCAGGCAGTGGTTAAAATTTGTCTTTTTAGCATACGTAATAAATGGATGTCTCCTTTGTCCCAATGTTTTTTTTTTCTGAGCACAAGTTAGATATTTCTTGCATGAAGAGACTAATTTCTGTACAATAAGCCAATTAACAAAATTGAAGCTTCAATAACACTGCGCGTTAATTAAGAAATGGATTTAGGTCCTCAACCACCCACCAACCTCTCTGGACCCTTGGCTTTTACAACCTGGTGGAAAGTTTACACAATTATGTTTTCTACCAGAGGGAAAACTTTTGAGCGGGCATCTCTTCATTTCAACTAACTATACCTGTTGAGTGAACTGTGTGGCTTCCATGATGTGCACTCATTATAAATGACAAGTTCAGGACTCTCTGATGGTAAAAATTGGGAATTCCAACCAGCAGGCCCTTACTGTAATTGCGCCTTGTTCGCACTATGCCAAGTATTCCCACTATGCATTCATATTTACACAAACAATAGCGACTCGTTTGAAGTTCATCTGTTTTGCGAGCACAATGGCGGTTACCTGGAGACACGTGTAAAGGCTGTAAAGGAGGCCCAGGCGGTTTTGTGCGTACCTTTTCATCAAACGTCCCGCGTGCGGACGTCATCATGTGAGACTGCCACGAAACCCGTGTTCGCTCAATGATTCATGCCTTTGTACATTTAAACGAGGCTAATCTTTTGAAAGTAAGATGTTGCGCCATTCCTCTGAAGTTTAGCATGATAACAAGATGGTCCTTGTACGGAAAAGATGCGTGCTTTTTCTCGGCAACACCGGTCTCATCGTTTGGTTCGGGCTCGGTCGGGCTCGTATCTCAGGTGCAGCTTTTGAGTAGACTGTCCTGTAAAGTGTATCTGGAAAGAGCTAGCGTGCATGTGTACTGCAAGGAGTTGAAAACGCCGAGGACTCAACATGACTGAACAATGTATTACATGAACTGTGGGACGTTGGCAGCATCGGTGCCACGTGAGAATAGCCGTTGGGGGTTTGAAGTTTAGTAACTGCGATAATTATGTTTGTGCTAATTATAATTGTGGAATTGACTCCGGGCGCATTATGCCCCAGATACTATTGTTCCCGTTTGACGTTTACATCAAAGTGATTATTGTATTGAACGTCGTAGAACAACTGGAATGTGGTTATTGCGAAATTCAAAACCACATTGGAATGCCACTTCATCGCAGATTTGGACCACTGTGCACACAGTGCGTACAATCGAGCAAAAACTCACCTTATGGGTCGGTATGTGTGGATTGTCGAGCAAATTCTGTGAGAGGTAATTATTTTGCCGACATTATTACCTCCGCCACTGAAGGTGAAGGAGGTGATTTCTTCACCCGTCTGTTCGTTTGTCTGACTATGTGTCGGATATCTCAAAAAGTTGAGGACGGATCCAGCTGAAATTTGGTGGGCAGGTTGGGTGTGTGACAAGTATGAAATGATTAGATTTTGGTGAAGATCCGGATGCGACTCCTAGAATTTTTGAGTGATTCTTCACCATTGAGAGATTGGGACAAAAATGATATATTGCATGATATCTCAAAAAGTTGTGGACGGATTCCGATAAAACTTGGACACAGGTGTGTGGCAAGGACGAATTGATTCAATTTTGGTGAAGATCCACATCCAGATCCAAAAATTTTTAAGTGATTCTTCACCATGGAGAGGGCCAAAAAACGATATAGTGCTGTATAGCATGACATTTCAAAAATGCATTGGGCCCAAAATGCTCTCGTGGATCAGGTATTATGTGGCAGAGGTACGCACTCTACCTTCTAGTTAATTTATGATTTTGTGAAAGTTAATCACTCAAATGCCCATGCAGGAATAATTGCGCAGATGATCAATAAAATTCCTACTCAACACTTGTATGGTTTGAAGAGCTGTGAGAGTAAATGCTTGCGAGTTAAAATTCGGCTTCAAGTTCATAATAAAACATCAAGAGTGAAAGAAGAACATTTCTGGTGAGCACATACATGGTGAAAAATTCAAGTAACAAAGAAGAATCCACAACCATGTTGCTTAAGAGACGAACTGGGAAAATGATGCTTTGCTGGATTTAACTCCAATTCAGTGAGAACAAGAATTGAGCTCCCTGCAAGGCCATGGTTTCATTCCGTTGCAATTGTGACATCATTCTCTCTTGATGAAGATCAACTGAGAAATAAAATAAATCGCCTTTTCTCCTTCCGAAAACCAAGCCGAAGGTTGGAAAAAGCACCCAAAAACAAAACTGATAGGTGCGTAAAACCGGTAAAACCACACCTCACGGAAAAAAACAGGCACACGACCATTGGAATGGTGTCACAGGTCGTGGTGAGAGATACTACACCCCAAAGTTTTTAGTGACATTAAAGCCCCTTGCTTTGTTTTTCATCTCAACAAGCTCATTCCTGTGGTAGAACATTCTCCCAGAATCATTTTATTCTTATTAAGACGTCACAACAACTCATCCACTTCTCATGAGAAAATGGCTTAACAATGGGAAAACAAACAATTGGTTACCTTTACAAAGGTCTTCTTCGTCTTCCTTCGTATGCCGCACAAGGCTGCAGGGTAGCATCATTGGCTGTAGAATAACATCACATGCTGAGGGAGTGGATGTGCCACTGACAAGTGCATTGTGATCTGAACGTTTGTTACCAATGGGCACGAAGCAAAAAGTGGAGATGAAGAAATGGTTCACTTTGTCCGTCTGTCTGTCTATTTGTCCACCCACAAACGTCAATTTATGATTGAGTAACAACCTAATTTCAATTGAATGTTATATTTTGAACATGAATTGGAAAACAAACCTGTAGTTTAAGCATTCACCATTAATTTGGCTCTGAAATCCTCGCCAATGCACATAACAGTGGGAGGTCTTCAAACATATTATTAAGGTGATAGGTCATAGAGATCAGCTGCATACATAAACATGTAACTATACATATATATATATATATATATATATATATATATATATATATATATATATATATATATATATATATATATATATATATATATATATATATACATATTGGTACGGCTGTGGAAATTCGCAATACACCATAAAGGGTCCTTAGATCAGTTATGAGGCTAAGTTCATGTGTAGTTAGCCCAAACCCGTTGTATAGAGGGAATATATGTGATCCATTTGGGCTGCGATTCTTCAGTGAGCCGTTTTTCTTTTGCTGTCGTTATTTTGGTGCAACAACACAACAACGAACATCGCCACAACCAACATCTCAACAACGACGCCATTCACACCACGACGCCACCTTCAACAACTACACCACCACCATCTTCGCCACTCGCCATTCAACGCGCACCGCGCGGTCACGATCTCCGTGGGACGGGTGAAAGGAGCGGGATGGCAACAGCAAGGCCGCGGAAAGACAACTCTCGCCCGAATTTCTCTCGCCTGAATCTTGAGCCGGATCGTCGTCACGCTTCGTGAGAAGGGGGAGGGGTGGCACAGCTTGCTCCCGATTGGGGGATGCGCGGTGTGACGCGGCCAGGGAGGAGGAACGCCCCCCTTCGAGACTTTTCTGGAAACGCCGCGAAGGGGGTGGAGCAAGGAATGGGGCGGAGAGAAGGGCAGGGCCCCGCCTTACAAAAAGGCGAGCGCAAGGCGGCTGAAGAGCTGGTCGTCGAATTGGGTCTGGTTTTTGTCTTGGTCTTGCCTGGTCGGTGGTCCCGGTTGTTGTTCCCGACTGTCGAGTCAGAGGATTATCGGTGTAAGAGGGTCAGTCAGTGCGGTCTCGAGACCCCGCTGGTGGGACGGAGCGCCTGACATCCCCCCCCCCCACCCCATCCACACCGGGATAGCGGCGAAAGCTCCGTCCGTTCGTTCCCGAACCCCGTTCGTGGCGTCGAACGGCCACACATGCCGGCGCAAGGTGCGAGCTCGTAGACCACGCCAGAGGGGCTCGGAGTTGAGGTCGCGCAAAGGAGGACTCGACGACACGCTCAGGGAAGTCGCGACTTCCTTTTATTTTGGGGTTCTGTGTAAATGTGTGTGTGTGGCGCCAGTCCGTAAAGTAGAAACTGATTAAGTGCTTGTACATTGCATTTTATTCGGTTGTAGCTCTGCATTGTTCCTTGCTTGTGTTTTCTTGTTTGACTGTATACGTGTATTGTTTTGTATAACTGTTGCTTATTAGAAATACGTGCTGCCGTGTGGCACGAATAAATGTGCTTGTCCAATTGTTCCCTGTTTCGCTGCGTCCATTCCTTTGTTTGAATTTCCATCTTGCATCACAAAAGGGAGTGATAGTGGGTGTAAGTTCCCGATAAATAATCTGAACCGTCGAGGTCGACGATAACTCCACTCGGTTATCCCTGCAGTACGGAACGAGCCGCTTAAGCGGTTCGTCTCCGGAGTCGACCTGCGGCAAGGTACAACTCCTCGGTACGCTACCTGCGCGGGTACTTAGGTAAATCGACCATTCGGCGATCGGACCTTATTTCGCGCGGGTAGAATGCGGACTGAGTTGTGGTGAGGTTAAACCCCCACCCGTGACGAGCTCCCGGCGTTGTTCCGAGAGGGTCACGACTGAATTGCACGTTCGGTGGCGAAGCGGCCGCTATTGGTTACACGCGGTCGTTCGCACGCTGACGGGGCGCGAATTCACAACACTGGTGTGAGGAGTGGGATTCGAACCCACGCCTCCAACTAAATTGATGGAACCGGATCAAGGGTGAGTAGAGCGACCCTCCGTGTTCCATTTAATTACGAGCAATTTAAATGAAAATCTCTTAGGAGAAATAAGATGGCATTTCAAGGCGAGCGGGTGCCGGGGGTATTAGATATGTGTTTGAATATATAATCCATGGCCCGGGATGGTACCTCTTGTAATTTTAATCCGTGGGGGAGCTCACCCTATTCTGAGCACGAACTTTGCCGGCAAATGGAGTCGCAAGATGGCGGCGCGGCCGCACTTCAGCGCAGCACGAGGCATGAGCAGGCAGCTATTTTTAGCGCAACGGATGGCACGACACGAGGCGAGCGCTCCCAACAACTGTTTGAAGCCACGTGGGCATGGCAGGCGGACATCGGCGGGCTTCGGAAACAATTGGAGGAAGAATGGAAAACCGAGCTCGAAAAGAAACAAAAGGAGCACGATTTGGAAGTAAAACAACGAAGGAAAAAAATATTGGAGGGGGCAAGGCGGTTCAAAGAACGAGACGGGAGAGTGAGGGAAATACAGTGGCAGAGAAAAAATGTGAACACGATTTGGAAATAAAACAATTGAAGGAAGAGAGAAGAACAGGCAATCAGGAAAGAGAAAGCCTAGAACGGAAGATAAATAGAGGATATGGACAGCTGGAGGAAAGGACAGAGGAATTGCTGGAAAAGTCAGAACAGTTCGAAGAACTGCAGGGAGAAATGAGGGAGGAAGGAGAAAGGAAAACAAAGCTAGAAAAGGAAAAACGCAAACAAGATGGGGAATTGGTGCTACTGGAGAGAGAGGTAAGGACAGGCCAGATTAAAAGAGAAACCCTGGAAAGGGAGATAGAAATAGGAAAGGAACGGCAGGAAAAACTAAAGGAATCCAGTAAGAAAATGGACGAAATAAGGAGGGAAGCATGGGAAAGTTGTGCGGAAAGGAGGGAAGAAGCATGCAAATTGAGAGAGGAATTATGGGAAAAAGCTTCTGAGATACTGAAACACGAAACCAAAGAGAGAGGATTACAAAACGAACTAAGGATGATAAAGAGGAGAGGAAGAGAGCGGAAAATGAAACGTTGAGGAAACACACTGTACAGATCAAACAGTTGGAAGCCAAAGCAAAGTTGGAGTGTGCGGAGATGAGAAAGGAAGTAGAAAAGAAAGCTTCGGAGTTGCAGAAGCACCAAAACAAAGAGACGGAATTACAAAACGAGTTGAGGATGGTGAGAGAAGAAAGAACGACAGCAGAGAATGAAACGTTGAGGAACCACACTGTACAGATCGAACAGCTGGAAGCGAAGGCCAGATTGCAGAATGAGGAACGCGAAAGACAGTGGAATAGAAAACAAAAAGAACATGAAAGTTTACCAATTGAAAGAAAAGGCAAGGCTGGAGTACGAGGAGATAGAGAAAGAACAGTGAAGGAAACACAAAAAGGAGATTAACCAAATGAAGCAAACCATGAAACTGGAGAAGGAAGGACAGGAGAGGAAACAAGGAAGAGTAGTGAGAGAACAGCGAATGAAACACAGGAAGGAAATGAGCCAATTGAAAGAAACAATGAGATTGGAAAATGAAGAGCAGGAGGAACAGTGGGAGAGAAAACAACTACACGAGTGTGAAATTGAACAACTAAAACGGAGAGCGAGATTGGAGTCAACGGTGATTGAGGAGCTCCGGAGGGAGAACGAACAGCTCATGGGGCTCAGAGAGGAAGAACGACTCAGATGGGAAGGAAAAAGGAGCCAGAAAGAAACAGAAAAAATAGAGGAGAGACTGCACAATAAGGACGGGGTTGGGGACGAGCACACACACATTGAAGTAGTGGAGGACCATGAGGGTGAGCTGGCGGACTGTTTAGGGACCCGGTGCGAGCAGCCGGATGGCCTCCTTCGGGAACGGAGGGAGACGCTATGCTCCCTTGAGGTGGATCACGACCAGGCGGGTCCGGTCGTGCCGAGCGAGGTTGAGGGGGCGAGTGCTGCGAACGGGTGCACACGAAGCTTGGGGGGACACGATTCCCCAGTGTGATTGCCCCGGTGTGTGTGGTGAAAGGTGTGGGTGCAAGAGCGTGTGTGAGAGCGACCCCGGGTGAGAGTGAAATGGTCTGTGTGGATGCAGCACCGTGTGTGAGTGAAACACCGCATTGAGTGCCCCCGCGTGAGTGAGTGGTATAGTGTGTGTGAAGGAAAAGGTCCACGCAAGTGAAGCACGCTGTGTGAGAGAGACAGCGTGTGTGAGGTCGCTGTGTGTGAGGGAGATGACTATGGGCATGCGGGAACACACAACCGCATGTCCGAGGATGAGTGTAATGGTGAGGTGTGTGAGCGTTGTAACATGCAGGTGTGCGTGGGTCGAATGGCGACGACGACTGCGACAGATAAGGGACAGAGGCCAAGTAGCGGCCGTAGCTGGAATGGGCACCGCGCCGGGTTTGCCCGGCAGCGCGCTCGGGGTCCGTGCTGTGCAACGCATGAGGCCGCCACGTGCGTGCTTGCGGGAGTGAAACCCGGTCCGTAAACGCCAGCGGTGGATGTTGCCGATCCCGCGGACGGACAAAGGTTAGGCAGGATTACGGATTTGGACCGGACGGGTTCTCCACGCGAGCTTGTGTTAAGCTCCAACGGGCAGAACACATGTGTTCGCGTGGGGAACCTCTCGAGACGCGAGGCTTGTGTTTTTTTATGCGCAGGGTGACGTCATGGCTGCACGTGTGGTTGGAATCTGGCAGGAGGGTGAATCCCTGCCGGATGGTACCGTCCAAGAGGGACGAGGGACGCGAACAGCTGCCATGACGTCACGCCAAGAGTGCGCGGCTGTGAATTGCCGCGCTGGTGCGCTGGTGCACGCGCATTAAAAAAAAAAAGCAAGCCTCACTTTGGGTGAACAGGATTCCCAGGCAAGGGGTGGAAGACCCCCTTGCTTGGGCACAGGATACAACTAGTTAGACTGGCTTCATGGGGCAGGGGTAAGTCCGCATGGGGCCCGTGGAATGGATTAGGTCGAGGGATTGAGATGAGATTTAGGTTGGGAAAATGATTTTTAATGGATTTTTGAGGATTTGGAGACAAAGACAGACAGTGAGTGTGTAGAGGGGACGTAGCTTAGCTTCGTAGTGTTAAAAGGAACGTGCTGTAGTGTAAGGGACAACGTGGGAGCACGAGTTAGTTCGGGGATTTAGTGAGCAGAATGGCATTGTTCAGCGATGGAGTGAAATGAAGTGGAAAAAGTACATGATGAGTGAGTGAGGCCAGTGGGTCTGTGTGAATGGAGCGAATGGGGAATGCATGGTGCGATGAGTGATTGGGGGGGGGGGGGAGTGATTCCCGCCCAAGGGACCCCGGGGTCATTGTAAAGTGAGTTAGCTGGGTTAGTTAAATTGACAAAATGGAAGTCGTTTTGTTGTTGGTGGGAAGGTAGGCTCGATACCCATTTGGAGGGGTGCAGGAGCCCTGTAGACGGGCTGGGAGCGTGGCTACGGACGGTGAGTATCGCTGAGTGGGTACCCCGAGCACCGGGCTAGTCGGCCGCAGTAGGACAAGGACCCATGGGGGGCCGGGATAGCGTCGTGTGTACGGGTGCACCCGCATGATGCGGGGGCCCGGGGCGCCATTGGCTGCGTGGGCAGTGTCGTGGGCACGGGTGACCCTCAAAAAGGGGCCCGGGAAGCCAGCCTGCCACGTGAGCGTTTCAGGGGAGTCGCCATGGACGGGACTGCCCGGTGTTTAGGGAGCTGGTAGGCTCGGAGGCAGTGTAGTGCCCGGGGGTGCCATAGCTGGAGAATTGGCAGAGGGTAGTGCCTGCCAAGGGAGCCACGCGTCCCAGCCACGAAACCGTGTGAGGGCACGGAAAGAAAATTGGGGGGCGAGGCCCGAAATTGTGAGGACACCAACACAGGCGATGGGAATCTGGGTTGATAGAACCAATAGATTAAGTTAACTAACAGTTAAATGGATAGGGTAGATAAGGAAGTGTACTCCTCTGCACCATCCATCCCTTCGCTCTCGCTGTGAGCCGCTGGACCCACTTTGGGTTAAGATCGCTGAACTCCGAGGAGGCCATCTTGAGGCTGGAGTTGGGCCTCGACACAGGACGCAAGCTCTCCCTTATTCCCCTCTGGGAAGGGAACGTAGGGGTTGGGAGGAGGCTCGGAGACGATAGGTTAGCCGAACAATGACAGTAAAGGGGGTTCGGGGACGATTTATAGTGGGGAAGCAAAAAATAAAAAAAATAAAAAAAAATAAGTGGGGGCTAAATTGGTTTTTGACAAATTAAGGGAGTGGGTAGGTACAGAGATAGGCAAAGGCGATAGGTTGGGAGGGAGACAGTCAGGTAGGTCCAAGCCCGCTTTCTGAGTGGCCAGCACCACCACACTTCCTCCACCAACCTCCATCTCAAGGCAAGGTGCCAGCCCAATTTCATCTGCTGGCTGTGTTACTGCAAGGCCTGGGCCGGCCACTTCATCGGCTGGCTGTTTGCTGCAAGGCCTGTGCCAGTCGGATCGTCTGTCGGCTGTATTTGCTACAGCGGCCTTGTCATGCCATGCCTTGCCTGCACACCTTTGCCATCCATGCCTGCTGCCCTTGTTTCATTTTGCCCCGTTCTGTTCTGCATTCCCCCCCCCCCCACAACCCCCTTGAACATTGCCATGTGCGCCAGGATCGTCGCGCAGTTTGCGAGGACTGCCCTGTAGGCAGCTACAACACGGGCCTGCAGTGGCGGCCTGTGCACCGTGTTTGCGTCCATCCATCCATCCATCCATACATCCGTTGTGTTCAATGCGTGTGCCACTTGAGCTGGCACGGAGATTGCGTTGCGCAGCTCATGCGACGTTGCGTTCATTGCATGTGCCACTTGAGCTGGCATGGAGACTGCGTTGCGCAGCTCATGCACCGTTGTGGTTCACTGCGTTCATTTCAAAAGGAGAGGCCTTGGACTGCGTGTGTGCAGCCGGCCACATTCCCTGTCACCTGCATTGCCTGAGCCAGAGACTGCATGTGAGCAGCCTGGCTCCCTGCTAACTGCTTTTCTCTTTGCAGAGTCCATTGATCCTGGGCCATGGTTGAGTGCAAATTGTAAAGTTAAGATGAACTGTACAAATGAGTGCGCCCCCGGCATGCAAGTCTTAGCACCGGCAATTTATTTAAGTCGTCCGTATGAGTGGGTTTGTTTAGTTAGTTACTCAGCCCTTAGGTTATTTATTTTGGGGACACGAATACACTGAATGTCATACTCAGGAATCCGAAGGTAAAACGTACTAGGGGAGAACTTACACATGATGGCACACGAAAATGACGACTCGGGACGAGTCTGTAAAAAGGGGAGGGGGTAGTGTTACGGCTCTGGAAATTCGCAATACACCATAAAGGGTCCTCAGATCAGTTATGACGCTAAGTTCATGTGTAGTTAGCCCAAACCCGTTGTATAGAGGGAATATATGTGATCCATTCGGGCTGCGATTCTTCAGTGAGCCGTTTTTCTTTTGCTGTCGTTATTTTGGTGCAACAACACAACAACGAACATCGCCACAACCAACATCTAAACAACGACGCCATTCACACCACGACGCCACCTTCAACAACTACACCACCACCATCTTCGCCACTCGCCATTCAACGCGCACCGCGCGGTCACGATCTCCGTGGGACGGGTGAAAGGAGCGGGATGGCAACAGCAAGGCCGCGGAAAGACAACTCTCGCCCGAATTTCTCTCGCCTGAATCTTGAGCCGGATCGTTGTCGCCCTTGGTGAGAAGGGGGAGCGGTGGCCCAGCTCGCTCCCGATTGGGGGATGCGCGGTGTGATGCGGCCAGGGAGGAGGAACGCCCCCCTTTGAGACTTTTCTGGAAACGCCGCGAAGGGGGTGGAGCAAGGAACGGGGCGGAGCGAAGGGCGGGGCCCCACCTTACAAAAAGGCGAGTGCAAGGCGGATGGA
>NC_140961.1:11916563-11924063 GCF_056783735.1 Eptatretus burgeri | reverse complement strand
ACATAGCTGTTCACGAAATGGTTGCCACAATTAATCAAACACAGTGTCTGACTCTCTCAGTCCTTCACACTTTCACCGGGTGTGACACTGCATCTGCATTCGCTGGCAGAGGAAAGTAGACTGCCTGGGAAACGTGGAAGTCTTTCCCAGAGGTGAATGATGCTTTCAATGAACTCATATGCATGCCAAGTGAGATCAGTGAAGGATCAATGCTACTGCTAGAGAAATTTGTGGTGCTGATGTACGACCGAACAAGTGAGAGTACGGAAGTGAATGATGCTCGGAAACAGCTCTTCACACAGAAGTCTATAACTCTAGAGAACATTCTTCAACCCAGGCAGCACTCAAGCAGCACATCAAGCGCAATTGCTACCAGGCCAACTGTTGGAACCAGGCATTGGTCCTGCATCCTGAGATGCCAGATTCATCTGACTGGGGCTGGACAAGGGAAACAACTGGGTGGTTGCCGCTTTGGACCACTCTCCCTGAAGCATAAAAATCATGCCATGAATTGATCCACTGTCGCTGCAAGAAAGGGTGCACTGGATGCTGGTGGTCGTATGGCAGCTTAGCTGCTGGGGTAGCTATCATTTCTTGAAGCGCGACTGTGTCGCTGATGCAGTGCCCCTCTACTCGTACACACACTGGAACTAGTACTCATTTCGCCGACCTCGGAAGGATGACAGGCTGAGTCAACCCCCTGGTGTATTAATTCAGCGGACGACGGGGCTTAAACTCAGGACCCCAGGATCCCAAGCTGCCACCCTAACCACTGAGCCAACAACAGGCTGCACTGGATGCTGCAAGTGTGCCAAAGCTGCACTCACGTGCACTGCACTGTGCTTCTATTCTGGAGACTGAGATTTTGATCATTACCAATAGGATATTCGGAAATTGTGGATAGTGAGAATTCGAAAATTAGTATGAGTTGGAAGATTGAGAGTTATCGTGAGCTACTTTGATCCGTACTAGTTTGCCGGATAGAAATGATATTTCAAAGGAAGTTGTTATGCAATTTGGTAGAAATATGTGGATATCTCGTGCTAATAGTGTCAAAATGGAAGCGAAGCTTCACTGTTATTGCATTGGTCCAATCCAGTGTCCAAGCAAAAATAACTGTATTAGCAAAAGAATGTCCAAAAGTTTTTTTTTAACGTAATTTGACCTAAACCTTTGACCTAATTTGATCTAAATGCATGTCCTTGGGTTCTGGCGATCTCAAAAGTATCACCAAATGAATGGGCATCCCCAATTTAGTGGGAAATGACACCTTAAATGTTTTTCTACACTGTTTGGTTCCAAAATTAAGCACGTTTGAATATTAGACCCGGTGGACTGGTGGCCATCTTGGATTTGACCTCTCACGGTCCTCAGAGGTCAAACCTGACTTCCCTCCACATCTGAAAATAAACCTGATGGTGTGCACTAACTATGTTAGAAATTTCATGCTTTTCTCATAAAATGCACAATTGTTGCGGTTATCCACTACGCATTGAAATCAAATCATTCTCATGGCTGGTTCTGGAAGCTGTCGCAAGGTTGCAATCGACTAACAGGAAACATGGCAAGCACATCACACACGACACACACGACAATATTCAGAACATGTATCATTTATAGGAGCGCATTCGAAGTGGAATTACTTGCATAACGCCAGATGTGTTGACACGGGGCGCGGTAATTTGGTCACGGGAAATTTGGTCACGGTAAAACGGTCACAAGGTAATTTGGTCACGGTAAAACGGTCACAAGGTAATTTGGTCACGGTAATTCGGTCACAAGGTAATTTGGTCACGGTAAAACGGTCACAAGGTAATTTGGTCACACGGTAATTCGGTCACGGTAAAACGGTCACAAGGTAATTTGGTCACGGTAAAACGGTCACAAGGTAATTTGGTCACGGTAATTCGGTCACAAGGTAATTTGGTCACGGTAATTCGGTCACAAGGTAATTTGGTCATGGTATTATTATTATTATTTACAAGCTGAAACCCCGTCACAGACGGATTCCGTTCATTCAACCACCCTCACCAGCTCACACACACTCGAGGGACATGGACTGGACAGGGTGTGCTTGCCCCAGCCTACTCATCCCCCGCCCCTGCCCCATCCCCCCCCCGCACCCTGCCCCATTCAATTTGCTTACCCCCGCCCAAAAATGTAATTACCCCGGCCCCGCCTCTTCACTCCCTGCCCCCGTCTTTTGATTCCCCGCCCCACTTGTCCCCGGGCCCCACCCCCTGTCCATCCCCTCACACTCAACGCAGCCCCCGCCCCATTTCCGCGTCTCCCGCTTTCAATTTGCTTACCTCCGCCCAAAAATTTGCTTACCTTTCCCCCCACCTCTTCACTCCCCGCCCCCGTCTCTTCATCCCCCGCCCCCGCCTCTTCACTCCTCGCCCCCATCTCAACGAAAAGTGTTTATTCTGCTTCAGAGTTGAAAGTTGACTATTGCCACTATGTGCAATGCACTCTTTCAGGTACGAAGTTTCTTTCAGTCCAGGTCACAGTACTGAGAAAAACGTGACGCGACCGCTAGGAGGAGCACAAAATTTGTCCTTCAGTATTAATATATAGAAGATAGATAGATAGAAGATACTAGTAGAGTAAATTTGTGGTTTGACCCCAAAAAAATTGATACAAAAGGTTTTTCAACGGTTTTGGGTAGGTTTTGACCTCCAAAATAACATACTAAAAATCTACTCAAATCCACCTACCGGAAAGGGCCTATTTTCAAGATGGCGTCCAAAATGGCCGCCGTGGGCTTAAATTTCCATAGAATGTGCAATAGCTGGCTTACATTTGTGATTTTTGTGTCAATATATATGTTTTGGAGGTCAACAAATCCAATGAAACCATTTTCAAAGCTGATCAGTGATGGGAAAAACCTTAAATCCAAGATGGCGTCCAAAATGGCCCCCAAAATGGCCGCCATGGGCATAAAATTGCTACTAAATTGTCAATAAATACCGTGCATGTGTGATATATGTGTCGATTTCTATGTGTTGGCGGTCAACAAATCCACTGATATCATTTTCAAAGTTGATCAGTGATGGAAAAGCCTTAAATTCAAGATGGCGTACAAAATGGCCCCCCAAAATGGCCGCCATGGGCATAAATTTGCTACTAAATTGTCAATAAATGCTGTGCTTGTGTGATGTATGTGTCGATTTCTATGTTTTGGAGGTCAACAAATCACCTGATATTTTCAGAGTTGACTCGTGATGGTAAGGCCTTAAATCCAAGATGGAGTCCAAAATGCCCCCCCCCCCCCAAATGGCCACCATGGGCGTGTACTTGTTTTAAAACAGGCAATAAATGGACTACATTTGTAGTGTTTGTGTTTATTCCTATGTTTTGGAGGTCATACCCAATCCTTCAAATAGTGTCTACCTGAAAAGTTGTCCCGTGTGTAGTGATCAGAATTAATTGACCATCTTGTGCATAACATAAATAAAAATATGCTTTGGTAATTTAGAAAGTAATAAATTAATCAGCTCTCACAACGATCACCATTTCCTCTAGAACGTACTTTCAATTAAAATGCCTTCAAGTTAGGGTAAATCGAAAACGTCAACGAAAGTTCGTTCATTGAAGTAGCATTTACTGTCGATAATCTATGCTTCCTCTTCGTCCTCCGATACTGTCTTGTTGAAAGGATTTTCACAGGTATCAAGTTGACAGGGTCCGCAGATGCTGTGGCATGGCAGACCGTATCCCCTACAGCTACAGCGACTTGTTCTACAGCCAGTTGTGCAGTTGCATCGGATCATCTTCAATAACTTTTCTGGAGCAGCGTCCTTGTCTGACATGACTGGAACTAGTTTATTGTCCTCCAGTTTCCAACCCCAGTCTGTTGCCTTCAAGTTTCCGTTCCTCCCCATCCAGACCATAATCTGATAGTATACTCTCAGAGAGTGAAACCTTGTTGAAGACGCTGTTGGTGGCAGACGTTCTGGGGTGACAAACGACTTAGCTGAAGCCAGTTTCTTCACAAAGACATTATATCGCAACTTGGCGAGGGAATCACAGGGATGTCCTCCAAATAATACTTTCATGGCATTGTTGCCGTTTTCCACGACCATGTCTCTTGTTTGGTTGGGGACAAGGAAGGTGTTTGCACAAGTCTTGATTGCTGAATCCCCCTTTGCCAGTTTCTGAAATCCTGACTTTTTTCCAATTCCAAATACTCGAGATGTCGAGTCACACCCAGTGAAGGCATGAAGGAAGAGAAGATGTGGGCATAGCTCTTCACCCAATGATACTTTCAGCTGGTTGATATTGTGCACCTTCCAGTTCCTGGATGAATTGTCAGAACGAAAATACAGTTCTTTGCTGTCGACGCTAGCGTAATGCAATAATAGCACCAACAGATCTGTATCTTCTCCAATCAGGGTAGTTGATTGTTGGTATGACGATGTCACTGCCGCTTTTACTATGTCTACATCGGCATCCCCTGGTGCATGAATTACGTTCAAGTCAATTTTCTTCATTTCCTCACTGATGAGGTTGATGAGCTGTTGCTTGTTGGAGCTCCTGGACAGGAACTCATCCTTTTTGCCAGAGAATTCTGTTCCAGGTGTGAAGCTGACTTCGGGATGAACAATATGGCCACGGTGCTTGTGTGTATTGTCCTTAATAGATGGTCCATCATCATAACCATCAAAAACGACTGTTGCTTTTCCATAGTGACGAATAATGAAGTCAGCATACAACTTGGCTATCACATTGAAACTGTCCCCGGCTGTCCATGACAAACGATGCAGCAAGGAGCCACCATCAAGAACATAGTGCTCAGTTTGGGGAACAGAGTCAGACACGGTATCATTTGACACTTTGGCAGAATGGTCTCTGATAGCTTGAACTAATTGAGGTTTGTCAGCCTTTCTGAAAATACCTATACCCTCAAACAGGGCAGGGGGAAATGGGCTCAGCTCATAGCCCATGACATCTTCCAACGAAATGTCTCCTGTTTTTGACACAACAAGAAATCTTTGAAAGAGTAGAGAAGGGTCAATTGCTCTGTCTGGACCAAGTTTGACTGAAGATACATCTCCAAGTGTTTTGGCTCTGTCTTTTCGTTTGAAGGAAGATGTGAAAGCGGGTTTATTGACCATACTTTCCATAATCTTCTCTCCAACAGACTTATGCTCATGGACATTCACATCCGACGCGGCCACCACTCCAGTCACAACATTTCTTAGTGAGGGATCTGGAGAAAACGGAGAGCATTCACTGAGTTTTGAACTGATTTTGGCTCGGTTAGAAGCATCTCTTTCCATCCTTGCACCACTAAATTCCTTGTGTTGTTCACTAGTCGTGTACAAAAGATCAGTGAATTCCTGCATCGCACTGTTATATTCCGACGTGACCGGCATTGACATTGTCCATAGAGACAGTTGTTCTTCACCCATCCCACTTCCGCGTGTTAGGCCACCAGTGCTCTTCAGGGATCTCATCAAGGTCTGTTCAATGACAAGATCAGGGCTTTGACCCGCCCAGAACTTATTACGCCATCCATTTTGGACGCCATCTTGGATTTAAGGCTTTCCCATCACTGATCAACTTTGAAAATGATTTCAATAGATTTGTTGACCTCCGAAACATAGAAATTGACACAAAAATCGCAAATATAGGCCAACTAGTGCCCATTCTATGGCAATTTAAGCCCACGGCGGCCATTTTGGACGCCATCTTGAAAATAGGCCCTTTCCGGTAGGTGGATTTGAGTAGATTTTTAGTATGTTATTTTGGAGGTCAAACCCCACCCAAAACCGTTAAAAAACTTTTTGTATCAATTTTTTGGGGGTAAGGCTATTTTTTGTTGTAGATTTACCTGACTATACAGTAGACGCCGCTTTATAAATCCACGGTTATAAAATCCAGCCGCTGATTGTGACCAAAATGAGTTGGAACGGAATTTTACATAGAGAAATCCGCCGGATAATAAATCCACCTACCTTGGCACGTGCGCGGTCTCAACCTAAGCTTGATGTATTATGCGCTGCCGCAGAGTGAAAAAAACAACAACAACAACAACAGCAACTGGTGACGGACTTCGAATCCCAATAGCCAAGGGAAGAAAGCAACGACAAACCCGAGCCGATGCCAACAGCAGCAGAGATGCGGACTGCACTCGCCAAATTGGACAGGGGACTGCAGCTCTCAAGTTTTGCCCATCCCGATTTCCGCCACGTGAGGATTCAATAAAGGAACATTTGCGCAAAACCTTCCTTCCCAAGCAAGCGACCTTGGAGAGATTCTTTTGAACAATCCCCTTGTCACCGTTTGATAAATCAATGTTTTTGTAGCATAAAGCAGTGTTTAACGACATTCGCTTTTTGTCTTATCTATCCAGAAGGTGGCTGAAAATAGGTTCTCCGCTTAATAAATCCAGCTGGTTAATAAATCCAAACGGCGTGGTCCCATGGTGGATTTATAAAGTGGCGTCTACTGTACAAAGTTTCTTGTTACATTTTTGTGTCAAATTCACGTTCTGAGGTAGTCACCATGTGCAGAAGAGGATTTTACATTGCAGACGCTATTTGAGGAGTGGAATTAGTAATTACACCTCTCAGCAACAACGTTCTGACGACGGACGTAATTGCGGCAGCGAATAACCGATGATGTCATGACGTCCTGACGCCTCTCAGCGGTGACGTCACACGTCGCCATGTAAACGAATGTAAAACGAAAAGTGTTTATTCTGCTTCAGAGTTGAAGTTTGACAATTGCCACTATGTGCGATGCACTCTTGCAGGTACCATGTTTCTTTCAGTCCAGGTCACAGTACCGAGAAAAACGTGACGCGACCGTGAGGAGCACAAAATTGGTCCTTCAGTATTAATATATAGATTATTCACTGCATTTAAGGCCAGTAAGTCCCAAGAGCAGTAATAAACATTTTCATTTCATGGCCGGCGAATCTTGTTGGCATAATGACGTAATGACCAAGTTTACTGACTACTATAATGGAATCGATTCTGTCTCTCTCAACTTTTAAATTCTGATTCCATGACAATAAAGATAGCAAAAGAAAAACGGCTAACTGAAGATTCACAGCCCTGCACACGAATAATTGCCCGTTCAACATCGGTGGGGAAATCTAATCTGAACACACACTTATCGACATAATTGATCTCTGGGAAACCTGTATGGTGTTCTGTGAATTTCCACAACCGTAACAAAATATATATATATATTTATATATCTATATATCTATATTTATATATATTTATATATCTATATATCTATATTTATATATATATTTATATATCTATATTTATATTTATATTTATATATCTATATTTATATATATATATATATATATATATATATATATATATATATATATATATATATATATATATATTGTTACGGTTGTGGAAATTCACAGAACACCATACAGGTTTCCCAGAGATCAGTTATGTCGATAAGTGTGTGTTCAGATTAGATTTCCCCACCGATGTTGAATGGGCAATTATTCGTGTGCAGGGCTGT
>NC_140961.1:11886563-11909063 GCF_056783735.1 Eptatretus burgeri | reverse complement strand
AAGAAGTTTCGATTTCCTTGTTTTATAAATTGCTAGTTTCCCTTCGGCTATTACAAAATTGGCGAGAGCAGATTCAACATGATTTTTGGAATTTACCTGCAATCGAAAAATAAAAGTACGTAGAGAAAATACAATTTTCATGTGACAGCACAACTGTGATAAAAAAGTAAAAAGTGGGGTCAGTCTTGCAGAGTCAACATAGGCATGATATAAATCTTCAGAGGCCATACAAAAGGGGCACGAAACAGAATTTAAAACACTAGCACGTGCCCGTAAAAAAAAAATAAAAAAAATATAAAAAAATAATAATAATAATAATAAATAAATAAACCACACAGGCCGTTTCTTCGCTCTCACGTGCCCGTACGTGCGTGACCCGGAAGTTCGATATTATTCGCAGTTACGATTATTCGCAATTTATTTTTAATACCCAATTATTCAATTAGCGCCAACGTATTTTACCTTTTCGCAATGTCGTGGCAAGGAAAAACAAAAAGAGAAGAGAAGAGAGAAAAAATTTACTTCCTGGTTCGGAGCATACCAGCACTCTGATGTTCCTGAAAGTTATACACCGTCTAATATGAAAACGATCATAACTTGGGCCATTACATTGTGTTTATCTATAAATGCGCATAAGAAATCGAGAAATTATTAGAATACACTAAGTCATCACTCTCCGGAAGCCCATACGTTGTAACCCGTAATGGGGAACGTGGCTGTGCTTCCCTTCCCCATCGGCCACGCCCACGCAACAACGTGTCTTCCCATTGGTTTGGTAAATAAATGGCCATAACTTGGGAAGCTCTTGTTCGATTAATATCAAACCTTGAAAAGGCACATCCTCAGGTCCCCAGCAATATACCTGGCAAGTTTCAATTAGATCGGACCAGAGGTTGTCGAGAAACAGCGGTCACACACACACACACACACACACACACACACACACACACACACACACACACACACACACACACACACACACACACACACACACACACACACAGACACACACACACACAGACACACACACACACACACACACACACACACACATTGCTGGAATTATAGATAGATTAAAATGATGCAATAAAACATTCGTAGATAAAATCATATGTACAATTCTCCAAGAGATATCACCAGTCCGTTTTACAATCGATGGGACATACATGGCTGCCCATCTTGGGCACAGGGGGGACCCCAGAGGCAACATCCCCTTCCATCAGGAAACAAAACTATCTTTGCACACATTAAGATGCCGTATGGCAACACAAAGGTGGTACAGGAACTTTTTAGCAATACAAGGAAGTGGAGAGGAAGACAGGATCACAGTTTCTGTTAATGCAAGTGATGTTTCACATAACTACGGAAAGAAGGGAACATGGATTGCAGGGACAGTGTTAGTGGTATCAAAATGGAGTCCCAAACTTCTAGAGGTACGCAGAACTTCCTGGATGAGCTGGGAGACAGTTATTAAAGAGCGCATTCCAACGGTAGTCACAATGTGCCCGACGGAGTGCCATGTTTTGTTCTTGTTCCGCAGATCTCGTACGACACATATGCCGGAGTTTATGAAGCATTGTATGTAGCACGTGATCGAGGTATGTTGGGAAAAAGTGGATTGCAGAAGATAGGCCCATTGAGAAAGTTGTTGATGTTGTAGTGAGCCATATCGCAGTGCACTGCAAGAGGCTGCCAGGCTTGCAACAGGTCTTGGTAAAACAAAGGCAATGGAGAAATGTCCACATGTTGCAAGTCCATGAGAAAAAGTTCCTGATTGAAGTCGAGCATGCCAGCCATTTTCAGCAAATGGTTAGCAGTGGGGTGCCATGGCAGTGATGCAGAAAAAAGAAAGCGATGGACAGTGGTGACTCGAAAGGCCATCAGTTGGCTGAGAATGCCAGTAAGACCATGGCCACTATCTGCCAATGGAAGGTGAAGGACTTCAGGCTTGACCCAATGTTTGCCACCCCAGAAAAAAAATCAAGCAGATGTTTCTGGATTGTCAGCAGCAGTGCTTCAGGAGGGTGCAAGACAATAATTTTGTGCCACAACAAAGCCAACAGATTACACTGAACAACAAAATTTTTTTACTGGAGATGTGTAAAGTGATTTAGACTAATTTGGGTACGCTGATTTCAAAAAGCATAACCATTTTGCTGTATCACGTCAGGATTTTCAGTAACAGAAATATTCCCATTGCCTAGAAGTCAGGATTTCAATGAAATTTACAAAAATTCATTTATTCATTTATTTCATCATGAATGCTTCAAAATTATAGAAATTACAGAAAAACTCCACTAGAATGTAATTAAAAATGCTTTAGGCATTTGGCTTTGCGTTTGTGCTGCTCTGTGTCAGTTTCACGATGCAGGAACCAGCAGAAATCGCCCATCATGTTCGGGTTGTGCCGCCCTTGGTAACGCGTCTCCATGAGTGAAATCTCTTGGTGGAATCGCTCGCCGTGCTCGTCCGAGACTGCTCCCAAGTTGTCAGGGAAGAAGTTCAGGTGCTGGTGTAGGAAATGGATTTTCAGGGACATCCTAGAGCCAAGTTTCCTGAAGGACTCCAGCAGCTGCTGCACTATTTCTTCATAGTTGTCCGCGCGCTCGTTCCCCAAGAAGTTGTCCGTCACAGCTTTGAAGCTCCTCCACGCTGCCAGCTCTTTGGGGTTTAGAGTTATCGGAAAAGTTTCGTCCTTCATAATCTGTCGGATTTGCGGTCCAACAAAGACACCAGCCTTGATCTTGGCCTCCGACAAGGTGTTGCCAAACTATTCCTTGAGGTATAAAAACCCACGCCCATTCAGATCCATTGCCCGTACAAAACTTTTCATCAAGCCGAGCTTTATGTGGAGTGGTGGAAGGAAAACCTTGGCTGGGTCGACAAGGGCGACATGCTTCACGTTGTGTCGACCAGGTACATGCTCTTTTCGCTCTTCCCAATCTTTCTTCATCCAGTGATTCTTGTCGTCTCTGCTATCCCAGAGACAAAGGAAGCACATGTATTTCGTGTAGCCTGACTGCAGCCCTAACAACAGCGCCACCACTTTCAAGTCTCCGCAGATGTGCCAGTTGAAGTCATTGTACTTGATGGAATCAAGCAGCTGCCGCATAGTCTCATAGGTCTCTGTCATGCCGAACGCGTGAGCCAGTGGGACTGATGGTTTCTCGTTGCCATTGTGGAGCAAAACAGCCTTCAAGCTGTTCTTCCCCGAGTCGATGAAGAGGCGCCAGTCTGCAGGATCGTGATCACACCCAAGTTCTTTCAGCAGACCGTTGATGTCACTGCAGAATGTCATCGTGTCTTCCATCTCAAAGAACTCAGCCATGTCTCTGTGACGTGCTCCGAACAAGGATATCTTGGTGTTAGGTTCAAGTAGATTCCACTGCTGCAGCCTTGATCCAAGCAGCTCTGCTTTTGCCTTTGACAGCGAGAGATCTCTTACAAGATCATTTAAGTCTCCCTGGTTCAGAAGGTGTGGTTCTTGAGTGTCGGGTTCAAAAGGTTCATCATCACCATCCTCTTCACCACTGCTTACAGCTATGTTCTGATCAGCTGGAGGTGTTGGAACGGGGTTCTCGTCATCATGAGGCACAGGTTTACGAGCAGAGACGCAGTCAGCGTACTTGATGTGACCTTTATTCTTCTTGTTGAAGCCGGCGATGCTTGTGCAGCAGAAATAACAATCATCATGATGATTCTGCGGCTCACGCCGTATCATGGGCACCGCAAATGGCATGCTCGCGCGCTTGCCCACCAACCACTGAGTCAAGGTTGTGTGACAGCTTGTGCAGCAGATGTGTGGTGCCCAGCTCTGTTCTTGGTCCCCCACCTTACACCCGAAGTAGTGAAAGTAGGCGGCCTTCATTTTCACTGCTGTAGATATACTTCGCTGTTGATCTTTTTTGGTATACCGACCACAGACATAACAGAAGTTGTCAGGATGATTGGTACAGGAACGCCTACTCATCTTTATCTGAAAGAAAGAAATATAACACAAGTTAACAACAATTGTACGAAATAGACATGTTAAAGACATATGTAAATTTCATTGAAATCCTGACTTCTAGGCAATGGGAATATTTCTGTTCCTGAAAATCCTGACGTGATACAGCAAAACGGTTATGATTTTTGAAATCGGCGTACCCAAATTAGTCTTAATTACTTTACACATCTCCAGTAAAAAAATGTTTTTGAAATTTGTTGTTCAGTGTTATTGATCACGAGAGCACGACCTCTGTACGACAAGATAACTAATATTCCTCTCCACCTCTCGAGTCTATTATCAATTTTGTTAACTGTATTTAACCAGTTCTTAGCCATAAAAGCTGGGGTACCAATGTACACACCTAGATAATTGATTCCTTCCTTGTCCCACTGCAAGTTTCTGGGAAGGTGAGGCAAACCAACAGCCAGGGTATCGCCAATCCATAGAGCTTTACATTTGTTCCAATTTATTATAGTTGTGCAAGCCGAAGATAATTTTCTAAGTCATTTAATAAAATGGTGACATCATCACTATGACGCACCACAACACACACATCATCAGCATATGCTGAGATAACAACTGACCTTTCAGTTGGCATCACGGGAAACCCTGGTAAACTGGCATGAAGGTGAATTAAGAGGGGTTCAATACAGAGAGAGTACAGAATGCCTGATAACTGACATCCTTGGCGGACTCCTCTTCCAACCATCAATGGTGCACATAAGCTGTTATTAACTTTAATGATGCTATGATGATTCAAAAAAATGATTATACAACAATGAGACATAGGATATAAAAGTTGCCCCAAAACCAAACTGTTTTAAGGTATGGAATACATATTCATGGCTAATAGTATCGAAAGCTTTCTCTTGGTCAAGTACAAACAAGCCAGCATTGTGTTTTTGAAGAGCACAGACATCCCAACAAGACCTAAATTTTAAAAACGTTATCATGAATAGACCGATTTAGAATACAAAAAGATTGATCAAAATGCATTAAAAAGCTAAGAAAAGGCTTTATACGATTTACAAGGGCCTTGTAGGCCATGGGCCAATCACCCAAAATGGACTTCTTATTACCATCTCGGGTGGCAAAGGTTGACTGTACTTTTTGGAAAGATCTTTGTCTGGGCCAACTTTTTGGGTGTGATTGCCACTCTAAATCGGTAGCTTTATTGTAGTTTTTTGGGATAAAATCGTGTTTTTTCAAATTTCAACTGTGGAAAAAATATCTGTGACAAAACAACATATTTGAGACTTGGAATAAATAGCTATGTAAAATACAACCATTTTGGTGTGATTTGTGTTTGGTTTCAATCGCCGGTTACCATGGCAACAACCATTTTAGGGTAAAAACCATGGTTTTTGATAGTGAAACTTTAAAAATTCATATCTCAGAAATGAAAAATGATTTTTGAACCATTTAAACGATAAACACATCCCGATGCATCAGGGCAGTTTATAAATTCCATAGTATGAGGGTAGGTATAAGATAAATATATTGTTTTAGGGTAAAAACATCACATTTTGAATTGCATTTATTGCTAATCTGACAGAAAACCCCGTTTTTTGAGATAAGAGGACTGTTTTTATTTTATCAACTTCACAAAGTATCCAAAGTCTACATGTATTTATATATCACTTTACATGTACTAGTATAGGTTGTATGAGTTACCGAGTTCAAATAGATTGGCGTTGCCATGGAAACGACCAATTTTGGGATAAAACACATTTTTTGATGGTGAAAGTTTAAAAATCCATAACTTGGTAGAAATGTACTATTTTCGAGCAATTTGAACGCCAGCTACCACCCTGACACCCTAAGGCTGTTTGTTTATTCAATATGTAGAATAACCTGCAGGCAGCTGTCGTGTAAGTGTCTTAGATTAACATTCCTTGATCGCTCTCATCATCATCACTTTCATCATCTGCATATACAGTTACGTCTGTGTCTGTTTCGTCATCCTCATATTGGTTGTCACACATCTGGTTTTTACACATCTTAGTGCATTTCAGTCAGTTTCGGATGCACGTACAGTCCTTTGCATCACAGTGGCGTACACAGCTACAGCTCATGAGCTCCAAAACAGCTGATGGAGCTGGTGCACCAGTCATCCAGAGAATCTCAAGGTCACCGCTGTCATCTGTAGATCATCCACAATCTGTTGGTGGGATTACTTCAGGAGTGCATTCAAGGGATCTACGCCATATGGCTTGCTTGGTAATTTGCCCGCTTGGCATGCTGGAACAGGCAATCTCTGCATGGTGGCAATTGTGCTGAAATCATGTTGCCCCTCTTTGATGTGAAGAGCTGATAACGACACTGATTGACTTCAACTATAGCTCTGTTAGAAACATAGAGATGGCAGGTGAATGCTTCAAGCTTTGCAAACAGTTAATTGGACATTTGCCATGACCGTCCAAGCTCACTGAAGCACTGCTGATAGTCCACGGTCTTCTTGGTAAGTTTTAGTGCATTCAGTTTTCCCTTTGCGGCAAATGCACTGACCGTATCGCACCCCGTAAAGGCGTGCAAGCCAATTAAAGGCCTTGCAGACATCTTCACCAAGGGCGTTGGCAATCTTGGTTATGTCAATGTACTTTTGCCGAGTTTTTATTCCAACCTTCTGATACATGGATGAATGGATGATTTTGCTGAAATCAATGCAAAGTACCAGAATGTCCGTGTCTTCAGCAGTTATCACAATAGCGTTGCACCCATTTTCTGCTGCTCTGCTGGCATGCAGAAAGATATGAGTGTCTGCCACTTCCTGAATAGACTTCATTTCAATGACTTCTTCCCATTGGTCCTTGACAAGCTTGAAGCATCGTTCCTCGCATGTAACGTACAGAACTTTCATTCCCAGTTTGAGTCGGTTCTCTGGCCTTTTCCATTCATCTACGACGAATCGGATGAAACAGGTTTTGTTTGACGAACTGCGCAAGAATTTCCGCCATTGCCTAATTTTGTGCCCTCGACTGATATTCTTGAACTCTATTGGTGACACAAGATCAGTGTCGTCATCAGTGCAGTGGATAACACAGTCTGTACGTGGCCGCTTTGGGGAGGCAATGACTCTTCCATGATCAGTCAGTCACCTGAAAAGAAAAAAAAGATGTAAAAACACTGTAATATTTAAATACACTTCACAATGGTTTCTCCACAAAATTACTGTTGCCATGGAAACGTCAGTCGAGTTCAACTTATTGATTGCCATAAGAGAGAATTCATTTAAATTGTAAGTCAAAATGGACTTTTGATATATGGTACGATTGAAAAATCTTTAAAACCAAAGACTTCTCAAAATCTCTGCTTTGACAATTCTAGCGATGAATGCTATTGAATAGTTTATGGTTTCACCCTAAAACGAGATAGTTTGTTGACAACCTGCCCTATACATTGAAATAAACAACTTTCTGTGTGCATCGGGGTGGTTTTAGCCTTCAGATCTCTGAAAAATATTATTTCACTTGCAAGCTATGAATATTTCAACTTTTACCGTCAAAAAACGTGTTCACCCACAAAATTGATCGTTTCCATGGCAAGGCCAATCTATTTGAACTCGGTAACTCATACAACCTATACTAGTACATGTAAAGTGATACATAAATACATGTAGACTTTGGATACTCTGTGAAGTTGATAAAATAAAAACAGTCCTCTTATCTCAAAAACGGGGTTTTCTGTCAGATTAGCAAGAAATGCAATTCAAAATGTGATGTTTTTACCCTAAAACGATATATTTATCTTAAACCTACCCTCATACTATGGAATTTAAAAACTGCCCTGATGCATCGGGATGTGTTTATCGTTTAAATGGTTCAAAAATCATTTTTCATTTCTGAGATATGAATTTTTAAAGTTTCACTATCAAAAACCATGTTTTTTTTTTTACCATAAAATGGTTGTTGCCATGGTAACCGGCGATTGAAACCCAACACAAAGCGCACCAAAATGGTTGTATTTTACATAGCTATTTATTCCAAGTCTCAAATATGTTGTTTTGTCACAGATATTTTTTCTACAGTTGAAATTTCAAAAAACACGATTTTACCCCAAAAATGCCTATTTTCCAAAAAAACGACAATAAAGCTACCAATTTGGAGTGGCAATCATACCCAAAAAGTTGGCCCAAAGATCTTTCCAAAAAGTACAGTCAACCTTTGCCACCCGAGATGGTAATGATCACCCATCTGGCCCATGGACTATTGGAAAAGATTTTGTAATCCGTACAAAGCAGAGAAATCGGCCTCCAATTCTGCAAAGTCTTTAGATCTCCTTTCTTAGGGATAAGGCACATGACTGCACGGAGACAACTGAGAGGAAACAAACCTTCTTGTAAACTAAACTTTAAAACATCTAAAAGTGTTGGTCCAAGCAAATCCCAGAATGTTTTATAAAATTCAACAGGTAATCCATCAAAGCCAGGTGCTTTATGATCATGAAGGTCAATAAGAGTTATTAAAAGTTAATCTGCAGTAAAATCTTGTTCGAAAGAATGTTGTGATTCTTCCAATTGTGGTAGATTCTGGGTAAAATCAGACATTGCTCATTCATTACTTTTCTTTGTGGTGAAAACAATCTTGTAAAAATCCTTAATAAAACACTTCAATTGAGCATTGTCTTCAATAACTTGTCCATCACTTGAACGTAAGCTTAACAGTGAACGATTAGACTTTATAGTTTTTTCAAAGTTAAAGAAGTCTTTGCAGCAAGTTTCTGAAGTCGACAAACCTTGAACTCTAAGTCGGGTTTGCACTCCGAGAGCATCTTCTTTAATAAAACAATTCGACAGGGCTTGTTTCTCATAAAGCCGCTGGCATCGTACATCCTCATCAATATTAATCGTGCTATCTTGTAAATTTAGGATTTCTTTCTTTAAAATACTTATCCTGGCTTGCTTTACATCCGTGAAGTTATTCTATATTGCTGACAGACTCGGATTTGTGCTTTTATATAATCCCACCATTGACAAAGATTTGTGAAATCATTCTGTGATTCTAGAATTCGAAACCAAATTTTTTTAAAAGATGATTTAAAAAAGGAATCATTTAAAAGGGAGGTGTTAAAAGACCAATGAGAAGTATTCCTCTGAGGACGAGGAAAAGAAAGACGCATTTTAATTTAAAAAAAATTACCCCCATGTGGAGGTGACGGTCATCTCTATAATACCACAAGTTCTCAATGTTCAGTTATGACCGAAGACTACTGCGCAGTTTCGTTAAAGATGACTCGGCATTTTGGCGCGTGCGCACGAAATTATATTTTGAAAATAAATGCCGACGTTTACATTTCGGGTTTTGAAACTTTTGCACCTTCGGTGGAAAATGTACAAATATAAAAGGCTAAAATGTGTTTTCTATTTATATTTCATTTCTCCTTCCTTCTTTGCGAATCGCATCGGCGTTTTTGGCCATCTTCCAGATCACGTGACGATCAAACGGGAAGGAAATTCAAAAATCTGTCCAGTTAGATACAAGATAATATTTTTTACTATCTTAATCAATAAACACTAACGAATATATCTTGTAGAATGGCAGACGAGATAGGTTTTGAAAATGGCGATTTTTATAACTTACGTGACCTCGTGACCCTGACCCCGGACAAAAGTTATATCGTTGTTCAACACTCATCGACCTCAACCCACATACTAAGTTTCATCAAGATTGGAAAGAAAAATTGTTGACGGACGGACGTACAGACGGACGGAAGGACGGATGTACGGATGGACATTTGGTCCGGCTTTATTAAGAGATGACCTAAAAATGATCAGAAAAACCAGAGGGTGTGATATCAGCAAAACTTACACGATTTAAAAAGGAGAGACTGATGTAAAATTTATCAAGCCTTGCAAGCGATATGTTATTTAACAAGCAACGACACCAAGTAAATTGTTGAACGTTCCCGTGCTGTAGTCGCCAAACATCACCAAGATCATGTTGTAACAAAAGCGTGGACAAAGGCTGAGCACTAGCTGGATGAGGTTCAGGGCTGTTCCGATCTCTGACTGGGTCAAAGGTACAATTAAAATCACCACCTAAACACAATAGGGTATCAGGGGTGAGATGATTAAGGAAAGTGAAGGATTCAGTTAAGAAGGCTGGCCTAACTGTGCTGTCACTAGGGGCATAAACATTGACAATTAACATCCGCTGGCGGTTATATATAAAATCAATTACAGCTAAATATCCAGGTACAATTTCTTTAAAAACAAGAGAGGAGATGGGAAGATGTGCAGAAATATAAAAAGCAATGTCGGCACTCACGGAGGCGGTATTACTCAAAACTCAAGTGCCTTTCAACTTCAGCCTCCAGTCTGCCATGCAACTCGCAGTCGCACGAGTTTCTTGTAAAAGAAGAATATCTACCTTTACATTATTAATAAGCTGCATAGTTTGGACTTTACTTAAAAGATTACGCCCTCCATTTATATTTAACCTTGCTATAATCATAATGAAAAGGCAGGATCAAGAAGTTTTTATGCATTCAAGTGCTTCCTTGCTTTAATAATATATTTTTTCAGTCTCTTACAAGAAGGGCTGAAAATGGCAGCAGTTTCCGGGTTCTTAACAATAATTTGTGCTTTCTGGACAAAAGCACGCAAGTTGGGGAAAAAATAATTTCGATCCACTCGCTTCTTACGAGTAGTTTTTTTGTAAGAAATCTGAGATATCGGAAATAGAAATTGCAGTATCATCAAGACTACTATCTGGAGGGAGCTTGGCGCTAAAAGCACTCAACGTCAGAGAGGAGCAGCCGTCTGAATCATAGTCCTTGTTTTCCTCAGGGCCTTCACCCATTTGCTCAATCTCCATGGTTGGTTCAGGAGGAGGGACCAAAGATGGAAGAACAACACTCTCAGCGGTTACATACTTGGATGTGTCATTAACTGTAGTGATGGCAATGCTACTATCTTTAACAGGAGCACTACAAGGTTGAGATGACTCAGAGAGTATGGAGGGAGTAAGTCCAGTGTGGGGGGGGGGGCTGGCAGTTATAATTGGAGGTTGCAAACCAGGGAGGGAGGGGGTGAAGGAGGAGGAGGAGGAGGAAGGGGGGAGCAGGGAAGGAAGAAGAAGAAGCAGGAGGGGAAAGGGGAGGGGGAGAGAGAGAAGAGTAAGGAGAGGAAGTCGGAGGAGGAAGGGGAGAAAGAGGTGTAGGGGGGAGGGTAACATTAGCGTCATTACATAACATTTTAGAGGTACCAGCTGATTCAGAAGAGGAACCAACTGGTGAAACCGAAGCACATGGGGTCTTTGTTGTGGGGCAAGTCCCCACAACAACCTGTGCAAAGGAGCGAAGAGCCGCTGAAGCAGCTAGGATTTTTGATCCGAGCACAGCGGTGCTTTGAGAAGGGGAAAGATATATTTTGGTGCTTTTATTTATCAGAGTAGGAGCAGGTGCTTCATGAGAAACTTCTGCTTCTGTAATGAGAGCATTATCTGGGATGGGGAGTTGTTGGGATGAGGAGCCTTCATTACCAGTTTTATTCGGCATGTCTTTGGGGCACGATCTTTCACATGGCCGAATTCACCACAACAATAACACACAAGGGTTTCTATGTTCACATATCCCATATAAGTATGTCCCTCGATTTTAAAGGGAAGGATTGCCTGGAACCCTGAAACACCAGGTGGTAAGATCATGTAAACAATCCGACGAAACGACATGATGCGTTTAAATTTATCATTCCAACTACGAAACGGAATCATCCTTAATGGGGATACAACCCTACCGTATACTATCATTTTAGCTGGGTTACAATTTGATCACATTTATCGAAAGGTGGTAAATTTGAGATCACAACTTTTTTGCGGGAGTATCCAGAGGGGAAAAAGGAACATAAATATCGGGATCAAAGAAAAGTCCACGCTCGACGACTTGAGCAACCATCGGCACTTCAGAAACGAAAAAAACAATCTTTTTGTTCATACGGGAAACCACCTTAACATTCTCAATCCCGATAATCTCACCTACCATAACAATGAACTTCTCCATGTCGATCTCCGACGGAGGAGTACAAATAATGCCATGTTTACGGGTTAGCGCTTCAAACGAAGCATACCGCGAACTTTCACCCGCCATGACTCTTCAATGGCCAGATGCATAAAAATAAATCGGCGAACACCGTTCAAACTTCGACAGGTCGCGAGAAAACGAGAACAATTTCAACGAAAGGAAAAGCTATAATGAATCCAAAACAAGTAAATAAATAAATAAACGCGATAAACTAATAATGCACACGAGTAGATTGGCACGGCCACCGCCCAAAGCACAAAGAACGTACCGAATACTGCCGGAAATGCTCTTCTCTCCCTCTCTCTAACTCGGGAAATGGGGGGAATGGGGGCACAAGAGGAGGGGTAAGAGGGAGGGAATGCTGCGCAGCTGGGTAAGGCAGACAAGAGAGCACAAGGGACACCACAGGGTGAACACACGCACCAACATGCCGTCATGACACGTAAACACAGAGAGACTGGCCACCAGGGGGAGGGAGAGAGAGAAGGGGAGAGGGAGAATTGAATTTGAACCACGTTTTTTGATCCACACAAAAAACATTGGATAGAAAAGAAAAAAAGGATACATAAAGAAATAACAAAAAGCAGAGGAAGAAAAGAAAGAGGAGGAAAGATCAAGTTTTTCATAGACCATTACAAGGTCATCACCAAATCTAATTTATCTACAAAACACAAAACTTTGCCACAGCACCATTTTCTCTGAAAAACATTTACATTGTCCATACTTAAACAATGGTTAAATTGCTGCCACAAAACCTCTGAAAATCAGCATGACATCAGATCTATAACCAGTCAATTTTAATTTTCCTCGATTTATATATAGCATATTTTGCAACAGCAACCAGGAAATTGAGAACACCAGAGTCCCTGCAAGGGGGCTTAAAAGGCACCCAAAAACACAAAACTGTTTGATGTAAAAGGAAAAGACAGTTTACAAAAATAATCTGAAAGCAAAGAGAAGAGAGGTTTTAATCTTATGCATTGCACGTAAGCATGGAAGAGATCCTCCTTGTGTTCGCAGAAGGGGCAAGTAACTTGGACCGAATTGCTGAAATGGTGTACGAGAGTGTTGGTAGGGAGGGCCCAATGTGCTAATCTCCATTGTATATCTGCCAATAGGCCTTAGATAGATAACATATATACATCACAGGCCACAGTGGGCATGAAAGACATCCGGCTTCGAGCTGTTCTGACCACATTGCTATACGCGTTGATCCGAAGGGGGATGATGCTGTTTGTCTTTGTCGAGAGAGGTCATGGATCCCAGATTTAGTTACTAAATGAAAGGGGGGAGATGTTCACTGCTCAACTGAAATGGGGGCAGCACCTTAATTTCGGGAAAGGCCAGCCAAAAATCCCCCACAATACCGACACCTTCCCAGCCAATATTTAGCAGTTTAAATGTCCGAACCAAAATTCGGACAATTTGGTCCACAAGTCGGACAGATCTGCACCCAAGGCTTGTCACAACTGACCCAGCCAATTTCCACTGAGACCCAGATTAATCCCTGAGATCGCACACCTTGTTGACTCGTCCTGATATAAATTTATTGATCAAGGTCTTGCTCTGAGGGATCCCTGGGAGAAAACGGTTGTAAAATAAAGGTTCCTGGAGGAACATTCGACAATTGTAAGCTTCAGCTGACCGGTGGATGCCAAAGCCCTTCCAGGCATCAAAAGCAAGCTTTGATAAAACCTGGGGAGTGCACCAAAGTGAACCCGTTCTTGGTCCGTTAAGAAAAGTGGTCGGTCATACCGTAATCCTCCGGCCTGTTGCTGCAAAAAAAGCAAAGGGACACCGTAGCAGCTGCTCAGTGAACAGCAGTTTATGCACAGATTTTAAGCGAAAGGTCACAACTCGGCCGGTGATGTCCATAACACCTTGGCCACCCTCCTTCCGGGGGCGGTGGAGGACAGCAGGCCGGAGCCAGTGGTAGCCACTCCAAAAGAAATTAACCATTGCTCGCCGAATGGCAAGGATTAGTTCTTTGGGTGGCTGCAAAGCAATTGTTTTATGCCATAACCTAGCTGCTATTAGATCGTTGATGACAAGACTGCGTCCTCTGTATGATAGAGATCTGCAGAGTCCTTCCCATGTTTTTAATCGACATGTAATCTGTTCTAACACACCTTCCCAATTTTTCAATTCCATCTTCGGATTACAAAGATAAACTCCGAGGTATTTAACCCCATCAAATCTCCATGCTATGTTCTGTGGGAGAGAAGGTGGCGGTATTGAGGAGAGATTTTTTGATCACACCATGGGGCTGCACTTTTGTTCCAATTTACCTCGCCAGAGTAGGCTGCGGAGAAATTTTTCCAAACATTGTCGCAAAACGGAAATACTATTTGGGCCCCTAATTGAAATGCAAACGTCATCAGCATAAGCAGTCAGCACAAATTATGGGCCTTCTATGCCCTCCTCATCCTGGGGAATTCGCCGCCTGATGTGGTTCAAGGGCGATTGCATACAACAGCCCTGAAAGGGGACAGCCTTGACGAATAGCTCGTCAAAAAGGAAAGAGAGAGCATAGCCTGTTATTCACTTTCAGAATGCAGTAAGTATCAGTATACAAAAGTTTCACATAGGAGATGAAATATTCTCCAAAACCCATCCCTTTAAGGACAGAAAAAATGTATTTATGGTCAACACGATCACAAGCTTTCACTTGGTCAATAAACAGTAGCCCATGATTATCATGCAAGTAATTATCACAAGAAAGACTATCTCTTACCAAAAAGATGTTATCATGAATAGATCTTCCCAGGACACAATAAGTCTGGCCCAGTGCACAACAGAACCAACTTCAACTTTCACATGATTAGCAAGGACCTTAGAGAAAATCTTTTCGTCTGCACACAATAACGACACAGGCTGCCAGTTTTCAACTTTTTGAAGATCCCCGGTTTTTGATAGAAGACACACAACTGCTCTCCTACACGACAATGGCAGCTCTCCAACATAAATGCTTTCCTCGAGGACATTTAACAACTCGGGTCCAACAAGCTTCCAAAAAGTCTTATAAAATTCTCCGGGAAGGTCATCAATCCTGGGGGCCTTTCCATCTTTTAAGCTTCGCATGGTTGCTTCAAGTTCCTCAGCCAAGATTGAGGAGTCAAGCGCTCGTTGCTGGTCCTCTTTAACCTTGGGAAGTCCAGCAATCAGTTCCTGTATCGCGTCATTTTCCACGCTGCGAGGGGAGTAAAGGTTGGAGTCGTAATCTTTTAAGACACCTCTTAATCCTTGCTGAGAGGTCACTAAGGTCCCATTTAAAGTGAGTAGGCTATGGATTTGTTGCATCTTTTTGGTTGAGTTCTCTAAATTGAAGAACTCTTTGTTTGGCACGTCCAAAGTCAGGTTCCTCATCCGCATTCGTACCAAGGTACCCATCGCCCTTTACTTAACCATTTCAGCGAGCAAGTTCTCTTTGCCCACAGCAACTGATCTCATGTGTCCTTCCCAGCATCATCATTATTTTGCTCTTGGGAAACAATTTCAGATTTTAATGCATCAAATGAGTGAGATTGCATCTTAGTGGTGTATAAACTATATTGCTGGCAGAAAGATATTACTTGGGATTTTGCAAGGTCCCACCACAACTGGAGGTTAGCGTGCTCAGGCTTGGAGATGCAGATTTTTTCCCACACAGCCTTTAAAAAATCCTTAAATTTTTTTATCAATTAAGAGGCGTATGCTAAGAGTCCAATATGCACTACCAGATATGATGGCAAGGGTAATTTAAAGGACAACACGACTAAACTATGATCTGTGAAACCAGTTGGTAGAATTTTGGATGTCATCACAACATTTAACATTGGCTTATTAACGTATATTCTATCAAGTCTTGCCCTTGATGTGAAGCCATCTTGGCATCTGCACCATGTATAACTACGCAACAGTGAGTGTTGTCGTCGCCACACATCCTTAAAACAATATTTAACCTCCGCCATCGAAGATCGGAGGATACTGTTTTCACCCCTTTCTGTTGGATTTGATATACAGTAGACTAGGCGTAAGTCATCATCGGGACCGAGAAAAAAGTGACGACTTACGCATATGCGAACATTCATGATGACTGTGGGGTGAAGGATGAAGTCGCGCGTGGCCTGGACACATATGTGTGAGAGCCGGCTATTGTACCAAAAGGAAAACACAATCCTCGGGGCATAGGTGGGGGTTCATTGGTGAGTTGGAAAGTGATCAAGCAAAGATGGAATTCATGAATCAGTTTATCAAAAGTAAAGATAATGAAGAACTGTAAGACAACTCATATACCATCGGTGATAGTATGGTGACAAATTACATGACACAGTCATCGTGGTGATGATTACCACTCAATGCCTATGTGTGAGTGAGTGCGGTAATGTACAAAACAAGCCAATATAAAACCATGATCGGACTTCAACACGAAGCTCGATTGATCCTTTACTCCTTCGCGAAGTAATCCGTCATGTTTGACTGCCTCAAACTCTTGGGCATCTGGTACATGAGAAAGGACTCAAACCGGTCATTGTATTCCATGATGTTGTCTGTGCAATCCTCCACCAAAAGACAGTATCGGCGCATCACATCCAGACAGTATCGGCGAATCCACGCTGCCTGATTCGCCGCACCTCTTGACCTTGCCAATTCCCCACCTCACTTTGAATCTGTCTATCCAGTGCATTGGCAAGGTCTCGGCATCATCATGCCCGAGGTCCGCAGGGAATTTACGTGCCTTCAGCAGCAACATTTCACCGTCCAACCGAATATTTGGCTGAGCCGACATTTGCCGAAACCAGATGATGAGCGCGTCATCGACATCTTCAAACGACACATTTCACGCGTTTCACACTTACCACCGGCCTCGTGATCTCCACTTGTCCAAATATCTTGCCCTTATTCTTCAAGATATCATTCAATGTCTGCCGTTTGATGTCCAACTTCTCAGCTTTGGCTGTTTTCTTCATCAGTGGGTTTGCCTCGCAAAACTGGATAATGTCGTATTTTTCTTGGTAGGTTTTAGTTGTAAGCTTACGCTAAGTCGCCATTGTCCTGCCTGCAGTGCGATCAACGTGTGTACGCAGTTATAAATAGCCTATCACTGGTGGTGTAAACCAATGAGGGAGCATCATGATTCCATGAAATCGGGCTTCTCACGAGGCAGCAGCTCCGTGTGACGAGTTAGGAGTGGTAATTTACTTGAGTTTCCATTACGCGGGAACGGATAACATCTGACGACTTAGACGAAGTGACGACTTAGAGATGACAACTTACAGAGGGATTACCTTTATTCAAAGGGATTTAACATGAGATAAATTCGGGACTTTTTGACGCTGCCGACTTAGGCGAAGTGACGAGTTACACGCTGCCGACTTACGCCTCGTCTACTGTATATAAATATAAATATAAATATATATATATATATATATATATATATATATATATTGTTACGTTTGAGGGGGGGTATGCATTCAAAGGGTAATTAGGATGTTTAATTAGGTATGCCATGCTGTTCGAGTTTACCAGGATCTCGATGTAATAAGTAATAATTCAGTGGTGATAAGTTGTCTAGTAAATGTTCATTTCTTCAAGGGGGAAATGATAAATGTCACGTAATTAGATAGGGACACGGGATAGGGTAAGTGTGTCTGCGTAAACCCCTTTTTGGTATTCTCTGGAGACTGGCCGTGACGTCACAGGACAGTGCAGCGGATGGCTCCGCCCCGTGATCACGATTGGCGGAAGGCGATGGCGGTGGGCCAATAAACGGCTCGATTGAAGTGACGAGGACAGAAGGATAAAAAGGTTCTGTTCGGGGTCGAAAAGGAAGAAGAAGAACATTACAACCAGAACGATCGTGTTTTTTTGGTGTGGAAGCTGTGGCGGCAGAGAGCGTCCTGGTTGCTGTGCTGAGTCGATCGTGCTCTTGATCATGTCTGGGAGCCTTGCCGAGCCTCGCGCCTCGCCTCGGTTGGCTCTGGGGTTCTGCTGACTCGGAGTGCGGGGTCGGGCGGCGGGCGGACCTGCCTCCCTCTCCTGCTCGCGGCTTGGCGCCGGAGCTGGTTCCCTGGCGGCTGTGGGCGGACTTGGGCCAGGACCAGGAGGTCGACAGCACCGCGGTTTCTCCTGCCCCCCCCCCTGGCGAGAGCAAGGCCAGCTCGTCCGACGCCGATCCAGCGACAGTTGCGTCCACACCACGGTCCAGCCTGACCACCAGAAATAGCTACGTTTTGTGTGTGTGTGTGTGTGTGTGTGTGTGATTGGCGCCTTAGAATGTTTCAGATCTCTATATTCATTGGAATTGTCTGTGTTTTTCCCCACGCCCGATCCCACACCATCCCGTTGAATCGCCCCGGATCCCTCTTCTTGCCGAGTCTTGTTATTTCTGATAATAATAGAAAAACAAATAAATATCAACTCAGTGAAAAGTGACTCGTGCCACTTTCCTCGTCCCGTTTGCGGTAGAGCGATTAGAACCGCCATGTTTGGGTTATAAACAAATAAATCGCCTCCATCGTTTCGGCTCATTCTACGTTGGCGGGACTGTTCAAGTCCCGTGGATGTCACATTGGTGTCAGGGTGTTGGATGTTCGAACCCCTCTAAATTATATACCAGGATTAAAATCTCGCCACGAATTGGAATCTAAAATTATTCCAGAAAAGCGCGCGAGCGCGGGAAAATTTTGGCGGGATTTTTCAAATTTAAATTAATTGGCGGCAAACGGGACTTCTGCACCATGGCGGATGTGCAGATGTTTGAGGAGGAAGGCCACGTGTCTGGCAGCGAGTCGGGGGAAGAGGGGAGAGACGGGGGTAGGGTTGGAACCTCCCCTATTCCGAGCGTGGACCGTGCTTCATTGCCCGTAACGAGGCCGGCAGCGCCGGAAACCGGCGCGATGTCGATCCAGACAATGTTGGAACGTTTAATAGGGGACATGACGGTACAAATGACAAATCAATTCGTGGCACAGAGGGCAGAAATGACGGCACAGAGGGCAGAAATGATGGCACAGAGGGCAGAAATGACAGATCAATTGGGGGTAATGGGGGTACAGTTGGGTGCACGGATTGATTTAATGAGGGATGAATTGGGGGAAAAGATGGAGAAAATGAAAACTGAGATGCAGGAGTCTGTGGATGTTAAATTGGGAGAAATACAAAGTAAATTCGAGGATAGATTGGAGGAAACAAAGGTAGAAATTACATTGGAGGGGGAAAATATACGGAAAAAATTGGTAGATAAAATTGATGCAACGAACATTCGGGTTGATAAAGTGGATGAAAGCCTGGAACGTCATCGTGCCTGTGTGGATGCTCGTATGCAGCTGCAAGTAGAAGAGTGGGGAGAGCTGAGGAAGCAAGGGATGAATTTGGCGGAGGAGGTAAAAGGATTGGAGGCTCGTTTGGACGAACAAGATAAAATTATGAGCCAAGATGAAGTCTTGGATAAAGGCCTGGTAGAGCCGTCTTTTGTAAGTAGAGTGTCCAGGTTGGTTGAGGAGCAGCTACAATCTCGCGACGGAGCCTTGGAGGAGGTTGTGCGGGCCCAGAAGATCCTGCGGGAAGAGGTGAATCGGTCCATTCAACGTTTGGAACAGGAGGCAAAATTGACCCATGAGACCCTCACCACAAAACATCTTTGGCCACAGTGGGCTCTGAAATTAGATACGCAGCCACAAGGGTGTTTTATCCCTGGGCTGGATTCGGACAAGGGAGAAACTGAGAAGCGGGCCACCGTAAAAGTGATCCCCCTGGTAAATTTTGACGGGTCAGGGAGCGTTGAAGCTTTTCTGACGCAATTTGAGTGCATTTCCCGACTAAACGGGTGGAATGAGCGGGAACGTACAGGGAATTTGGTGGCAACGTTGCGGGGACCAGCCGCAGATGTGTTAAACGTGATCGCGGAGGGGATGTTGACCAGCTCCCACATTTGCGAGGCGTTGAGCCGTCGGTTTGGGTTTGCAGCAAACTGTGATCTGGTGCGGGCCCAGCTCCAGCACCGCAGATTAAAGCCGGGTGAGACAGTGCAGGAGCTGGCGCAGGACATTTACCAATCAGTCAGGATCACGTATCGGGATCTTACAGTGGAGGCATGGGACAGACTGACTGGCACTAGAGAAATTTTTAGCTGCTCTTCCTGACCCTGAGGTCCGAGCGCTACTGGAGTTACAGGATCCACCCACCGTTCACCGAGCGGCCGAGTACGCGGCCAGGCTGGCCTCGTGGAGTCGGCCGGGTCGGGTTCCAGAGAGGCCATCGGTGACGATCCGACAGGCGGAGATCCAGGATCAGGGAGGGGGGCTGGGAGAAATTGGCATTACCCAGATGCTTCAGAGGATGAATCCTCCTGCTGAACCGCCAGGTCTATCCGAGGTGTCCTTACATAGGTCGGGTCCGGAAATCACTGTCGGGGGTCAGGGAGACTAGATTGGGCTGAGCATATACGGCCATGCTCGGCTGCTGAGATTGTGGCGAAGTGTCTCCTTTAGTGGAAAAAAATGAATTGTGGGAAAATTGGCATGGGTTTGTAAGTTCTGCTGGGTTTTAGAGTGACAATCGGGACAGTGGGTAATTGGTAACAAAGCGGGCACGAGTGGCTGTCCAATGGCTGGTGCGTGGATCGGGTGAGAAGTGCTGTGTGAGTTGTTTTAAGTGAAGAAGTGAAATGTATGGTGCACACATTGTTTTTTTATTGGGCATGGTGTGGTAACAGGGAAGGTCATGGTCGGTGAAGTGTTAGAAATGCAGGTGTCACATGTAAGGCCGATGGGGTGGGGGAGTCATGTGGGTTTTGTGGGTGGGGATGATGTGCTTGTCCACAGGGATTGCTGAAGCTCACGGTGAGCGTGAATTGCGACCCCCTTCAAGGAGATTCACCACCTGGTGGCTAATGGTGACAGTGTCTGGAGGCAACTGGGAGAGGGTCTGGTTGGGCGACCAAGGCGGGTAGGACCTTGGCGACCCAGGAAGGCCAGAGGAGCCAGTGAGACCCCTTCCAGAGTGTTGTACGGGATTAGAGCTGATGGCTACCAGGGGGGAGGGAATCAAAGGGAGCGGGGCGGAGAAGCGTCCGGGTTGGACTAAAGCTTACCTGTGGGCATGGTTGCACCTGAGATGCCCCCATCATCTTGTGGTAACCCACCCCACGGCCATGACGGGATTCAGCCTGCATGATTAAAATGAGGACCATGACCTAGAAATGTGATGATGACCATGGTGTGAGTGTTGTGAAGATGTGCGAGTCCCACCCGATCCCGCACAACTTGACAGGTGCAGCAAGGGCATGATGTCCGCATAATTTTGGGGCAAGCAAATTTGAAAATTGGCTCCCCAGGTAACGCTGGGTCTATTAGCATCCACTGGGGGAGGCGGTCAAGTGTAAATATCCTGTGAATAGTGTCGTGAAGGCTTAGAGTAGGAATGTAAAGTATAAGTGTTGTGTTTTTGTGGAACCTTTTGTTTCCCCTCCCCAGATCACTGGAAGAGTGCTGGGCAAGAGCAATGATCTAGAAGATGGAGTGCAACTTCGCTCAGTGCTCTCATGGAATAAAATAAAATAAAAAAAACAAAAAAAAACAAATGATTGTTCAGGCGAGGATAAGGCCAGAAGGGGGTAGTACATTAAGCAGGATAGGTAAGTTAGGTGCGACTCGCTGCCCATTGCCCCTCCTACTTTATTTCGTTAGGTTAATTAGGTGTGAGTCAGTAAGTGTTAAGGCTGGTACGGTAGCGCCTGTGATATACCTTGCAGGAGCTGCGGTACCAGAGGAGGGGGCAGTGTTACGTTTGAGGGGGGGATATGCATTCAAAGGGTAATTAGGATGTTTAATTAGGTATGCCATGCTGTTCGAGTTTACAAGGATCTCGATGTAATAAGTAGTAATTCAGTGGTGATAAGTTGTCTAGTAAATGTTCATTTCTTCAAGGGGGAAATGATAAATGTCACGTAATTAGATAGGGACACGGGATAGGGTAAGTGTGTCTGCGTAAACCCCTTTTTGGTATTCTCTGGAGACTGGCCGTGACGTCACAGGACAGTGCAGCGGATGGCTCCGCCCCGTGATCACGATTGGCGGAAGGCGATGGCGGTGGGCCAATAAACGGCTCGATTGAAGTGACGAGGACAGAAGGATAAAAAGGTTCTGTTCGGGGTCGAAAAGGAAGAAGAAGAACATTACAACCAGAACGATCGTGTTTTTTTGGTGTGGAAGCTGTGGCGGCAGAGAGCGTCCTGGTTGCTGTGCTGAGTCGATCGTGCTCTTAATCGTGTCTGGGAGCCTTGCCGAGCCTCGCGCCTCGCCTCGGTTGGCTCTGGGGTTCTGCTGACTCGGAGTGCGGGGTCGGGCGGCGGGCGGACTTGCCTCCCTCTCCTGCTCGCGGCTTGGCGCCGGAGCTGGTTCCCTGGCGGCTGTGGGCGGACTTGGGCCAGGACCAGGAGGTCGACAGCACCGCGGTTTCTCCTGCCCCCCCCCCCCTGGCGAGAGCAAGGCCAGCTCGTCCGACGCCGATCC
>NC_140961.1:11856563-11884063 GCF_056783735.1 Eptatretus burgeri | reverse complement strand
TTCAATTATTTATTTATTTACCGAAAACGATTCCACGATCCACACACCACCTCCAATTATTTATTTATTTTCCAAAAACGATTACCCACCCACACACCACCTCCAATTATTTATTTATTTACCGAAAACGATTCCACGACCCACACACCACCTCCAATTATTTATTATTTAAAGAGGGAGTGGCGTAGGAAAGTGGGCGTGGCTTATGAAAAATATTAAGTGGCTCAGGAGGTGTGGTCAAACAAGAGCATTGAAAGAAGTTTATCGGTGTGTGTGTGTGTGTGTGTGTGTGTGTGTGTGTGTGTGTGTGTGTTTCTGCAACGTGAGGCTCCACAGCACAAACCAGCAAACCGATTATTTTTCAAATGGTAGTCCTTCAAAAATAGGGTGTCTATTTACCGTCATTTTTTATGAGTGCCAGTTGGCAAAATACGCAACAGGAAAAATCTTGCCAGGCAGAGGAACAATTGTATGTGAACCAATACGTCTTGACAATGAATCTTCGTCGGTGGATCGGTCAGAATGAAAAGTATCGTATCCAACGCTTCGATCCTAGCGAATCCCTCGTCGCCGACCGGCTTGTTTGTTTGTTTGTTTGTTTGTTTGTTTGTGAACAGTATTACGGAAAAACTCCTCGACGGATTTTGACGAAACTTGGTGGGGGGATTTGGTATGGTCAAAGGATCATGCCAATCGATTTTGGACTTGGTCCAAAATCCAATATGGCCGCTATGGCGGCCATTTTGAAAAATTTGAATTTTTTTTTTGCATTTCTACATGTTTTAAGTGATTTCCAACCCCCCCCCCCCCAACCCAAAAAAATTGTTACAGAAAAAAAAATTTGCAACTTTATTTTCAACTAAATTTCGATTTTTTTTTTTTTTGCATTTCTACATGTTATAAGTGATTTACAACAAAAAAAACATGCCAGAATTATAATTGCGGCTGATTTTGGAACTTCAGGTGGATATACCCACGTAAAATCAATTTCTGTCTCAAGAAATCTAGTTATGACGAATCACTTGAGTTTGTAAAAGTTAAAAGTAAAAGGGAAAGTTGCAAACTATAACTCTGTGAGCACTGTTGACGTCAAATTGAATGAATAGGATATCAGGTTCACTTGAGTGACCTAGCAGTATTGGCGGTGGAGGTTTTGCACTCTACCGAGTGCTCCCCCTCTAGTTATTAATGATATTCTCCAACCCCTTCGTGGAGGCTGCATGAGGTTCATGACCTCATGCAGCCTCCACGAAAAACATGAGGTATCAACTTATGGGTGAATTGTACAATTGAAATCTCCAGCAAAACAAATAAATGCGGATGAGTCTTTGTCTTTTATGAAATCTCGCAGTAAAGGAAAGAAATTTTTCCTTTCTATGGGATCACTCGAAGTGTAAACATTTACCACCACTATTTTTTGGCCATTGCACAGAAACTCCACCGATATGAGTTGTACTTTACATATTTCTTTCAACAAAAACTGCTGTACGGGAAGCTTGTGGCTTAAACAAATAGCTGCACCGGCCTTGGGTGTAGGAAACCCACTTCAGAACCACTGCCCTACAAAAAGTTTTCCCCACGCAGCTGTAAGGGTGTTTGTAGCATGGGTCTCCTGTAATAGGATAATGTCAGCTTTTACTTTCTCTAAGGTTTGAATACTTTGAATTCTCCGGAATGGGGCTCGACCCCCATTAATGTTCAAGGTTGCAATCTGTAGCTCTGTCATTGGAAAAAAACTGGCATTTCAAAAACCTTCTACCTGCAGTTCTTTGTTTGCTTATGTCACAGCTTTCCTGAGACGCTGAAATTGAGGTTCAGAAAGTTCTGTAAAGTCATTCCTTTGTTACATCTGCTTTGCAGTCACAATGAAAGCCCTGATATCAGGAAAATGGTCTCAAATTTGAACAATGAGTTGCCTAAAGGTTCCGCTCAGGAAAAGAACATCTTCCTTAGATATTGCGGTTTGTTTCCCTTTCCCATGGATTGCGCCTGAAGTTTCACTTGAGTAGGAGGACATCCTCCCAGAAACGACACCTGTGTCATCGTCGTCATCTGATCGCAATTGGATTATTGATTCCTCTTCCATACCAGCACCAGTACATTCTTCCTGTTGGCATTCCACAGAGAGCTCTGCCCTATCGTTACTATCCATTTTTAAATCATTTTCCTTTTTAGATCCTCGTGGAGGATCTCGAAGTCTTTCTCACGTTGTTGTTCTTCATCTTCTTCTGGTGGACTTTTTTGTTTCACAGCCTACAGTTTTCATCGAAACTTCCTGAAACTTGGCATATATGTGTAAAAAAATACCCTGCGCAGACAGTCACCATCTCCGATTTTGAAAATTCCTCCTAGAAAAAAAGTTATGACGTCGAAATATCTCCGCTAATGGAAATCGCCTCAAAAATTATCTCTGAAACTCGGCAAGCTTTTTGAATTCTGTTTGCGGGAATCGAACAGGGCATTAGCAGAGATGAATTACCGCACATATGATACATCACTATGACGTCATATCAATTTTTATGATGTCATTCCTATTTTTTGACATTTTTTGTTTCACAACCCAGAGTTTTCATCGGATCTTCGTGAAACTTGCCATGTATATGCAGAAAGCCCACGCGCAGGCAGTAACCATCTCCAATTTTGGAAGTTCTTCCAAGAAAAAAAGTTGACGTCATAATATCACCACTAATGGAAATCACCGATACCATTATCTCCGAAACTTGGCAAGCTGTTTTAATTTTGTTTGTGGGAATCAAGCCGGGCATTAGCACAGATAATTTATCGCAAACCTGATACATCACAATGACGTCATATTCGTTTTTATGACGTCATCATTAAGAGTACGAGGATCTGAGCTCATTTGAGCTTGTTATCATTGTGTGTGGTACACTGACTATTGTCCTCAAGAGTAGGTCTTTTCCCCTCATGTATACGAGCGTTGTTAAGAGTTTTATCTCCTTCAACATGAGCAAGCAGTGGAGCCTCGTTTCCAACCAGCACCTCACCGCTTTGCTCATCTTGTGAAGGTTAATCAAGATTAATCTCTATCTGGATTACTAAATCTTTGCCGCTTTTATTCGCACCTTCAGTGCTTCGGCAAAAGCGTTTCAAAACCCTCCTCGAAACAGTATCCATATCCTGTTCCTCATCACTAAAAAAAAACCCTTCCGGAGCTTGCAGACCCTCTCCCGTTTCGACTTGGTCATGATCAGTACAATCTTTGGACATACCTGAGCGTCTTGGTGTGGATCCTTTTTCTATAAGTGACTCACGTGCAGAGTCCACCATAACAGCCGCGGGTGGGAGGGCGACCCTGCTGCCGCAGTCACGGGTGCAGCAGCAGCAGCAGCAGCAGCAGCAGCAGCAGCAGCAGCAGCAGCAGCAGCAGCAGCAGCAGCAGCAGCAGCAGCAGCAGCAGCAGCAGCAGCAGCAGCAGCAGCAGCAGCAGCAGCAGCAGCAACAACAGCAGCAGCAACAACAGCAGCAGCAGCAGCAACAACAGCAGCAACAACAGCAACAGCAGCAGATGTTCTTTCACCATCAGGAGAATGGTAGTTGGTGTGACCATATGCACTACAGCCGTAGCAGGTTAAGGTCTCTGTCATTGCGAAGATCCTATAATCGTGTTCTGCCACTTTAAAACTCAAGGAGATATTAATCTGCGTTGCGCCATTTTTTAACACGACATAGCAGAACCGCCTGAACAATTCTATACGTTTTAATTTATCGTTCCTCGTGCGGAAGGGAACCGTGATGATTCTTCACACTACTGTGCCATAATCACCGAATTTTTGCTGAATTACTTCGTTCGATAAGAAAGGAGGCACATTACTCAGGACTATTTTTGTGGCGGGAGTGTCCATCGACGAGACCGGAACAAACGTTTCGTCATCTCCCAGAAATAGACCGTTAATTGCACAACCACGTCAACAAAACACGTTTTGAAACAAAAACCACAACCTTGTGGCTCATTTTAGAGGCAGCACGAATATTTTCTACACCTATTTGTTCTCCAATCTTGAGGAGAATATCATCCATTAAAACGCCTTCCGGGGGTACGAAGCACAGGCCGTGCTTACGTGATACACCCTCGTCGGCAACATGGCGATTAAAGATTCGTCTATTTTTACTTACACTCGCCATGTTTTAAATAAACAAGTATATAAAGATAAAATAAATGGTAATATGGTTCTAATTAGAACTAAGAGAGAAAAAAAATAAAAACAATAACAAGAGGAAGAACCTCAAAAAAAAAAAGCGAGGTAACCACCTCAGGTGATTAATATCAATAATAATAATATCCGACCGTGCTGTCTCTCCCTCTCTCTCTCTCTCCCTCAGATAGACAAGACAAGACAAGAACACCAGCAAGAAAAACACCATCAAATGGACAATAGAGAAGGGAAGGGAGATAAGAGAAAGCAACACAAAGCTCCACATGTACCGCCAGAGACTGAGCAACAGCACCCGGCGATTGCACATGTGTGCCAAAGCGAGCAACAGTGAGAGAGAGACAGAGACAGTGAGAGAGAAAGACAGAGACAGAGAGATAGAGAGAGAGAGAGATAGAGAGATAGAGAGATAGAGAGAGATAGAGAGAGATAGAGAGAGATAGAGAGAGATAGAGAGAGATAGAGAGAGATAGAGAGAGATAGAGATAGAGATAGAGATAGAGATAGAGATAGAGATAGAGATAGAGATAGAGATAGAGATAGAGATAGAGATAGAGATAGAGATAGAGATAGAGAGAGAGGTTGGAGAGAGAGAGAGGTTGGAGAGAGAGAGAGGTTGGAGAGAGAGAGAGGTTGGAGAGAGAGAGAGGTTGGGGAGAGAGAGAGAGAGAGGTTGGAGAGAGAGAGAGGTTGAGAGAGAGAGAGAGAGAGAGAGAGAGAGAGAGAGAGAGAGAGAGAGAGAGAGAGAGAGAGAGAGAGAGAGAGAGAGAGAGAGAGAGAGAGAGAGAGAGAGAGAGAGAGAGAGAGAGAGAGAGAGAGAGAGAGAGAAAGAGAGAGAGAGAGAGAGAGAGAGAGAGAAAGAGACAGAGAAAGAGACAGGGACAGGGACAGGGACAGGGACAGGGACAGGGACAGGGACAGAGACAGAGACAGAGACAGAGACAGAGACAGAGACAGAGACAGAGACAGAGACAGAGACAGAGAGAGAATGAGAGAGACAGAGATAGAGACAAAGACAGAGTTGGGGGGGTAGGTTAGAAATCAGAGAGAATATGTGAATAACACACACACACGCACGCACGCACATGCACACACACACACACACACACACACGTTTGGCCGATATCGGCAATTTTCGGAAATCGGCAGGTTGGAGTCAGTGCGATTACCATCTACAGTACATATTGTATACACCCTAAAAACCTTGAGTAGCTTTACTGAAAAACAATGTTGGGTTTGATGAAGACATTTCAGGGATATGTTCACAAACATTAATCTTTATAAACAGCTGTGTGTGACGGGTGGAAAAAAATTTGGCTCGCTAATTTGGAAAACACGTTGATATGGCAAACAGCTTGAGAATCGGGTGTTATTTCACAACAACTTGCTCTGAATGACAGAACACAAACCACTCGCTCAAGATAACGGAGCACGAACCACTTGCTCAGGACGACGGAGCGCAGTTCCGCTATCGAAGGTAGGGTACTCGGCAAGTGGCTTAGGCATTCGAGCAAGCACTGCAATTGAATGGTTGATAAGGAACGGCTGGCCAGGCTGTGGCTACATACCATGTAGGATCCCTTTAACTTTAAAATCGGTCTTCACCAGTAGATGGATGGATTTGGACCATACTCTGTGCAGAGCGTTGGTGCTGCCTTAGCAATATCCTTGGCCCTTGGACACAATCCTGGACAGGTCACCACCATGACACAGGATACCAGCAAGCGGACACTCATTTTGCCGACCCCAGGATGATCGGCAGTCAACCCAACCTCGTATTAATTCAACAGCCGAGTGAGATTTCAACTCAGGATCCTTGGATCCCATGCCCACCACCCTAACCATGAAGCCAACACCAGGCATAATTTGATAACATGAGTGAGGAAAGTGAAAAAAAAATCTTTAAAAAATCGTCGTGGCCTGTTCCAAGTCAAGGCATGGTTGAGCAGGCCAAAAAACATGGTGGCTTCAGACCCCAGCGAGCTTACCTTGGATATGCCTTAAGACCCTAGGATAAAATGACATGTAAAGCCATCGTTCATCATCTGTGTGCCAAGTTTGAACAACATCAGTAAATGCTTGTCCAATTAATGGTCGAAGACGTATTCAACCCCAGGTTGTTGTTTTTTAACAACTAAAATGGCTGCCAGTATACCATCTTGGATCTGACCTCAGACAAAAAAAAAGACATGTAAATATATATATATATATATATATATATATATATATATCTATATATATATATATATATATATATATATATATATATATATATATATATATATATATATATAAGCCATCATTCGTTATGTGTGTGCCAAGTTTGAACAAGGTCGGTAGATGCATGTCTGAGAAATGGTTGACGTGTTCGATACAAAGTTGTTGTTTTTTACACCTAAAATGGCCGCCAGTCTACCAGTCGGCCATCTTTGAAGAGATCACAAAATAAAATGAGGTGCACGTGTATGCCATTATGAACTGTGGTTGTGCCAAATTTGTGCAAAATCGGACCATGCATGTCTGAGAATCGGATGAGGACGTGTTCTACACTGGGTGTTTTTACAACTAAAATGGCCGCCAGTTGGCAATCTTTGATCGCATCGTGAAACAAAATTATGTGCATATGTATAGCATCAGGTATTGTCTTTTTGCCAAGTATGAATAAAATCAGTCCATGCATGTCAGAAATATGGTTGCGGACACAAGCACACGCACACATGGACACGAAAATCGAGACCAAATCCATGAGCCCCGTTTCGGACCAAGTCCAATGGGGGCCAATAAAGAGAAATGTCAAAAAGTAGAAAGAAATGTGAAAGGTTCTGTGCAGACAAACAAAAACGGACAGGCAAACAAATGGACCAAAATGCAATACCCTCTCCTCTCGCGAGGGTAATAAATAAATATGATGTCCCTTTGCAAGGGACTTCAACACAGTGGGAGGCCATTTGGCCCATCAAGGCTGCACAATGGTTGTTTGTTTGTGCTTTGTCCTTTATAAATACTAATCATCAAACAAGGAAGTAGCTTGTATCATTTTTAATCTTTGGTTTGACTTAGTTGGGGTTTGAACCTCCGACATCCACAGAATCAAAGGGGATGCTGTAACGATTACACCACCAAGTCTGGTTAAACATATGTACATACAATAAACCTTATCCAGACAAACAACAAACCTTATTGTAATGGCTGCCAACGACATTAGTTTTCATTACGATCAAAATTTTCTATTGTCCCATCCCAAAAGCAAGTGATATGAGAGGCATGTAGGAGCGCCAAATAAGGACCGTGCATTGCCTTTTGGGAGGACTTTTACACAAAGTGGGACATCATTTGGATGAACGTCAGTGTACATTGATGACAAAAGCAGCTGCAATGGTGAACAGTCGCCCGATGAACACAGACAACTTGAATGATCCCATGTCGCTGGAGCCGTTGGCACCAAATCACTTGTTGACCATGAACATCATTCTGCCATCTCCTGGGAACTTTCAACGAGTGGATTTGTATTCCCATAAAAGATGATGCTGGGTGCAGCAGTTGGCAAACGAGTTTTGCCACCGCTGGTGACGAGAGTACTTGCAAGCACTGCAACGGAAGCAGAAATGGAATCTCCCAAGAAGAAATCTTAAAGTTGGTGACTTGGTCTGAATCAAGGATAAAGATATCCCACATAATCGGTGGCTACTCGCTCGTGTCCAAGATACATCCCGAGATGAAGACAGCTATGTCTGCAAAGCCAAGCTTGCAGTCAGCACTTCTAGCTTAGACACCAAGGGGAGGCGTAAAAATGCAGTCACATATCTGGATCAAACACTTCAGAAGTTAGTTACTTTGCTTAAAAAAAAAAAAAAAAAATCTGAACTGGTTTACACCTCTCTGTTGTTAAAGAAATTTAGATTAATTTTGGAGAGTTTTGTAATGGCTGCCGATGACTACTTTTCATAACAATCAAACTTTTCTTTTAGGTTTTGCTATGCTAATAGTTATGGCAGTGTGCAGCTGTCTGAATGATGTTTTAATGGTGATTTAAATCTTGCTTTTCTTAACAGCACTTTACATCGAGTTTTTGGCTCACCTGGAATATAGTTCTGGGGAGCTTATGGGATCGCATGTCGTCGGTCGGTCCATAAATACTTGCAACTTCTTCTCAGAAACTACACACACAATTTCAATGAAACTTGACTGCAACCTTCCTCACCCATGATGTACCAAAATTTGTTCACGATGTATCGGGGTTCAAAAGATCGGGGTCGAAAGGGATTTATGGGGGGGGGGAGGTTGCCCCCAAAATTGGTATTTTCTATACCATTCATGTCGCTTCCTCCTCAGCATCATTATTCTACCAGGTGAGCGCCCAGGGGTATTGCCCCTATTTTTGTAATGTCCAACGACGACATTTTAGGCTTCATAGCTATTTCCGTCTTTTAAATAGTGACGTTTTGAGAAGTTTCCTGGTGTGGCATGATATGGAGCGCAGCCACGTGAAGAGCACAGAAAGAACGTCGTGTTGAAATCGAACACTGAACCCTACGAGAGATTAAGGATCCAAAGTTGGTATGTAATCTCATTCGTTTTTGTTTTTTGTATACATTGTCGAGGCTCGTATGAGAACTAACACACAACACACAGCAAGGGGGGCATGAGACAAGAGGGATGGGAGAGGGAAGGACAAAACAGTGGGGAACAAAGACATTTGGAGATCTGTAGAAGGGAGAGGGATGGGGCAGGGAACACGAGGTATACAAGATGGATATTACAGGGACTTTCAGGAAGGAAAGCAGGGAATTTGAAGGAGGTGGGATTGGGGTGGATTAATGGGGGGAGAAAAGATCGAGGATTTGGATGGGGGAAGATAAGAGGTGGTGGTGAGCATTTGTCTTATTGGACGTTTGGACAAGAGGTGGTGGTGAGCATTTGTCTTATTTGACGTTTGGACATTTGTGGCTTAATCTGTAAGACATTCGTTTGATGTGCATTTGTCGTTTTGCAGTGCAATTGCTTTGCAAACGGTCCGTATTTCGCCATTACTGGTTTTGCGTACAGAACAAAAATGTACTGTATGATTGTTAGTATCGAAGCCGAAATTGGAAACTGCAATTATTGTAACGGAGATCTGTGCTTAATTTGGTGTTTGTTTCTCATGTTGTAATTTCACGGAGGCATCGAATAAAACTGTTTCTGTACGAAACCCAAAGTTTCCTGTAATCTCCTTTGCGCAGTGTTCCGCTGCGACATCACCTGAACCCCAACAGTTACACTTATAAACACATAAATAAACCTTATACACACAGATAAATATACCTTATACATGCGCATACAATAAAGCTTTGCATTCAGGTGAAAGAGTTCAATTTTTGTCTCAACAGACCACAGAATCTTTTGCCTCATGCTCTTAGAGTCTTTCACCTGCCATTCTGCAAACTCCAGGTGTGCTGTCATGTGCCTTTTTCTCAGGAGTGGCATCCGTCTGGCCACTCTCCCATAAAGCCTGGATTTGTAAAGTGCTGCAGAGATTGTCCTTCTGGAAGGTTCTTTCTCCCATCTCAACCAATGAAATCTGTAGTTCTGTCAGAGTGGTCACTGGGTTATTGGTCACCTCCATGACCAAGGTCCTTCTTTCTCAATTGCTCAGTTTGTTCAGACGGCCAGCTCTCGGAAGAGTCTTGGTAGTTCCATATTCTTTCCATTTCCTAATGATGGAGCTCACTGTGCTCTTGGAAACCTTCCACACTCTAGAAATTATTTTATACTCTTACCCAGATCTTTGCCTCCTCACAATTCCATCTCGGAGTTCTATGGACGGTTCCTTGGACTTCATGGGAGAGTTTCTGCTCTGACCTGCACTGTCAACTGTGGGACCTTATGTAGAAAGGTGTGTTTCTTTCTAAACCATGTCCAATCAATTGAATTGGCCACAGGTGGACTCCATTCAAGTTGTAGACTCATCTCAAGGATGATCAAAGGAAATTGGATCCACCTGAGCTCAATTTGGAGTGTCATCATAAAGGGGTTGAATACTTATTGATGCAAGACATTTCACCCTTTCATTTTCATTAATTTATAAAAAAATTCTCAAAACATGTTTTTACTTTGTCATTATGGGATATTTTGTGAAGACCGGCAACAAAAAATTTGAATTCAATTAAAATTAAAATTCAGGCTGTAACACAACAAAATGTGACAAAAGTCAAGGGGTGTGAATACTTTCTGAAGCACTGCACAATAAACCTTATACAAGGCACATACAATAAACCTTGTACATGGCACATACAATAAACCTGAAACACGCACATACAATAAACCTTGTACACACACGTACAATAAACCTTTCACACGCACATACAATAAACCAAATGCATGGCATGCTTAATAAACCATCACAACGTGTCCGTGCTCAGCACTGTGTTAGTGTGAATGACAAGTTCATGAAAAAAGAAGATAACTTTGTATAACGTAACTGCAAACAGCCATTCAGCAAGGGTCGGACGTTCCACGCCATTTGCTGTGCGTTTGGAAGATAATGTGACACCGGCGTATGTTTCACACTGAAATGTCAAGCCTTCGCGTGTGGAAGGAAATTAATTCAGAATGAATACCAACCGCACCACCTCCCCACCCACCCAAGCCTTGGGGTAAACACTGCGTACATTTTGCGAGGTTAATATATTGTGCTTCTGTCAAATATTTAAACAATATTCTGTGTGCGGGTCCACAGACCCCATTGTGATTGTTGAGGGCACAATGGTGTAATGTATTACAAACAACACAATTATTGGCTTCGTTATTGCTCCTTTTACTTATAACCTCACCTTAGATAAACGACACGATTTTATATCACATTATATAAAGAGAAAAATATCCATTTGGCGATGAGTTGGCATCGCATCATATTTGGAACTTTACATAAGAGATATATAAAATGTTCTCGGAATTCTACATTTTCATGATTAATATTTCAATACCCTTGTGAATCCGCTGAGCCCACCTTCCAAATTTCCAAGTTTTCCTTCCTGAGGGTTTCCTTCTGTTTCCATACTGTCCACCCCATGCATCCTCCCTGCCTCACATTCCTCTCCACACCCAATTATTTGTGCAAGTCTCCCTCTATTTTGTCCTTCAACTCCGCTGTGGTCGTGTACCCCACCCCCTCCCTTCCCCTACTGTTCCTTTTGTTCTGTTGCATCCAGATACGTTCATTTAATATTCTACTTCTTCCAAAGGCCTTGACTTATACAAAACAAAACAAAAATAAGAAAAAGAGCAATCAGACATTGGAGTCCCTCACCAGGACCTGTTTTGTGTGGTGTTTGTGTACTGGTGTGTTACATAATTAATAATAAACACAACTAGAACTGCCACTTTATAACTGCTGGCAGTGATGACCGGGTACCATGACGTCCCGCTTTGATCGGACACTTGACACTGACCCATGACATTCATTATTATTCAAATGAATTCAGAATGGGATGAAAATTAATTTAGTTCAAATCAAATGGAAGACCAAATAGGTACAATACTGCATTGGAGTCATCAGAAGGAATCCAAACAAGCAAAAAGCAAAGATGGAGTCATCAGGAGGAACCTGGATAGGATTCAGGTTTCAGCTGCTTCTATTCTACCCTCAAACCCATCCAGGTGCAGCCAAGTGAGCCTTATTCAAACAAAAAAAATATATCAAAAAGATCCCAGATCAAAAAATCATATAATTCTGGCTGCCAGACCATGCTTCCAATCAGGTTGAAATTCAAAACATATATCCCCCAGCATGACGATCATAATTGTGACGTTTCACTTCGATCGATGAAACGGTTCAAGAGAAAAAATATTTTAAATATTTCTGCTCAATCCAATATAGCTGCCAGACTATGTGACCTATCAATTATTCATGAATACACTGGTATTCCCAAGGCTGAGGGAATATTTGTGTGTAGTTTCCCCTCGATCTGTCCAGTCGTTCTGGAGAAGGAGATTTATTAGTGGGTTTAAGGGTAAATCCAATATGGCTGCCAAACCAATTGACTTATGACATCTATGTGAGAACATTTTTTCAAATAAATTAATTTTTTTTTAGGTCAAATTTGTTTTCGGGATTTTGCAAGTATTCTGCTCTGTGTGATGTCTTTCTTGTTACTTGAATTGCGAAATTGAAGATTCGCAAGTATATTGGTTAGTCTGGTCTGTGTGTTTGTATGTCAATCACCTACAGGTCACAATTTTAAACCGATCTTCACGAAACTTCACCAATTAGTGGAGTTGATCAGAAGCAAGAAGCCGATTGATTTTGAGGTCAAAAGTGCAACATAGGCCAAAGGTTAACAACTTTGTTAAATTTTTGAAATCATCAATTTTCATCTGATTAACTTGAAATTTGAAGAGGATTTGCATCTCAGGTCAGTGAATTTAACCACCAATAATTTTTGCGGTCAACATAGGCTGACAGGTCAACATAGGCTGCATTTCTAAAATTGTCACTTTTGATCTGATTGACTTGAAATTTGAAAAGGATTTTAATATTTGGTCATTGAATTAAACGACCACTTATTTTTTAGGTCAAGTTTGTTTTGAGGCTTTAGAAAGTATCGTACTCTGCACAACATCTTGTTTATTTATTCGTAGGCAGCCAATGGCTGCTTGGCTGTATCATTTTCTGGGTGTGCGGCTGTGCTGTTGATACAATGTCCCCTGTTACCAGTAACTTTTTGAGGTATCATGTTGTGTGCTGTATCGGTTTTAGCCAAATCACTCAATGATGAAGAATCACTTTAACAATTCTCGAATCCAAATCCAAATCTTCACCAAAATCGAATCAATGCTTCTTTCTCACACAACCAACCTGTCCACCAATTTTTGGCAAAATCCATCCATAACCTTTTGAGATATATTGAGATATATTCGGCTCACAGACAGACAGACAGGCAAACAGTTAGGGGTGATATAACAAACTCCATCTGCCTTAGGTGGTGGAGGAAAAAAAAAACCCAGCAACAATTTTGTTTTCATATATATATATATATATATATTATATATATACATATATATATATATATATATATATATATATATATATATATATATATATATTATATATATACATATAATTTGTCATTGAAAGTATTTCATTACTGAGTATTTATTATCCACACAAAGGTATTAAAATATTTGGCATTTCTTGGACATATATTTACAAGGATCTCGAATACTGAGAACATTTGGATGCCCATTGGTGTACAACATGAAGATCGTGATGATTGAAGAGTATAAATGAAGGAGTATCACCATATAGAATACACTTGAGGTGTATAGAACATGTCAATTACCCCAGCCAGGGTTTCATTCCACATGAATGAATATCTCGTTGTAAGTAATATGCTGTACTAATGCGTGTTTCATACTACATCACATTTCACGTCATTATTACACGTTGTGCTGATACACACAAGTGGAACACATGGTTCTTTAACTGTAGCATGTTGGAGCACCAAGTACAATGATCATATTACATATTGTAACGACAAAGCATCTGAACATGCAAAGCCCATCCGCTTTGAATTCAGACTTCCTCTTCCATATGCTAAACGGTACCTTTGACCTTGTGACCAAATTGTGAATTGGTTTTCTCCATATTCTCATAATAAAGCTTTGTTGAAAATTTGATGACAAAAGCTCAAATGGTAAAAAATAATAATAATAAAAATTACGTCTTACAAAAGCTCAAATGATAACTAAAATTTCAGGTCAATGAGATGAAAATTGATGATTTTATGTGATGCTGAACTTTGATCTTTTAACCAAATTATTCATTTTTCTTCTCCATATTCTCATTATAAAGCTTTGCTGAAAATTTGACAAAAGCTCACAGAGTAAAAAAAAGTTACGGCCCCGACAGACACGCACGCACGCACACACACACACACACACACACACACACACACACACACACACACACACACACACACACACACACACACACACACACACACACACACACACACACACACACACACACGCACGCACGCAAAACCCTGTCGCCTGCTCTGCCAGAATGGCACTCGTGAGAGCAGATAAATATTGCCGCCAGGCTGAACAGTTTACGTTTTGCATCCCACTGATAGGCCTGACCTGGATCTGAAACTGAATCAGAATCGAATCAGCTTGTTCTTGTCATGTACCCAACTCATCCACCAAGTTTTGTCATTACTCACCTTCAACGTTTTGAAATATCATGCTATATATCATTTTTGGCTCCATCTCTCAATGGAGAAGAATTACTTAAAATATTCTCATATCCGGATCTGGATTCAGATCTTCACCAAAATCTAATTGTTTTGTCCGTGTCAAACCCCCAACCTGTTCACCAAGTTTTGTCTGAATCCGCTCATACCTTTTTGAGATAAGCTGTTGGGTGAAAACATAACGTCCGTCCACCTTTGGTGGCGGAGGAAAAACAAAATTCTGAAGTTTACTGCCATTGATGCACCATCTTCTACACCACCTTATTTAACATGTTAAATTAATTATTCGTGCCTGTTTGTGTCCTTTATGAGTACTGCGAAAGGAAAGGTTTTTGAAAGTAACAAAAAGTCTATTTGTGTTCTGCAGTGTTCAAGTGTATAGTTAAATTGAAATAAAATAAAGATAAAGAATATTGTCAACAAAAACAATAACTCAGACGTTAACCACCGTTGAAGCAGCTTCTCTTACACCACCTTATTTAAAAACATTTTTTGGAAGTTAACCATAGTTGATGCAGTGTCTTTTACACCACCGTATTTAACACATTACATTCATTCTTCGTGCCTGTGGTTTGTCCTTTAAGACGTCCTTAAAAACAGTACATTTCATGTTTGGAATGATTTTCAATTTTGTTTGACTGCCAGACAGGCAGACAGAGTAAAAAATTATCTCACTCCTTTTTGTGCAATCACGATCAGGACAAATTCAGAGTTAAAGTACTGTTAAACTGCATGTTCACTTTCCGATTCATGTTCCGATTAGTGTTCAAAATATAACATTCAATTGAAATAATGTTGTTCCTCAATCATAAACTGACATAGGAAGACAGACAGGGACAGACAGACAAAGTGAACCAATTGCTTTACTCTGCTTTTCGCTTTGCGTGCGGGGTAATGACCAATTTGTGTGTACACCTTCTCGGCCCTTGCTGTTGCTGTCGGGAATCAGATCAGACTCAATTGAAATAAAGTAAAGATTTTTGAGGTTGGAGCAATAATTTTTTCAGAAGTTTCCCACCGTTGATGCAGTTTTTAACAAACACCACCTCATTTAACATTTTATATTAGTTATTTGTGCCTGTTGTTTGTGTCCTTTATGACATCCTTAAAAACAGTACGTTTCATGTTTGGAATGATTTTCCATTGTGTTTGATTGCCAAGCAGGCAGACAGAGTATTTAAAAAATATATAAATTAACCTTCCTCTCTCTGCACATGCTTAATTGGGATGAGATCCCATACAACGAGCCAAATTCAGAGCTAAAGAATTGCTAAACTGCAGGTTCGTGTTACAATTTGTGTTCTAGTGTTTAAAATATAAAAATTCAATTGTAATTAAGTCAACCAGCGATCATAGACGAACGTCTGGAGTCAAACAGACACAGACAGCGTAAACCAATTGCTTAACCCCACCCTGCGCTATGCACACGCACATGGTAATGACAATGGAAGGATCCTGGAGATCCAGTAAAATGCTTACGTGATATATAGACAGAACCGCACACTGTCACATATTAATTTCATGATCGATTTATAATGAGATGCCACGAGGTAATTAAAGGTGATTAATTAGTCATCAACTTACGCAATGGCACGAATGTGTTTGAATAACTGATTGTTTATTTATAATATAAAATCTACACCATTGTGCAGGATTATATTATTGATATATTGAGAACAGTACTGTATTGTATTGTGTATGTACGGTGAAGGCACACATGATACTCACGTATCTAAGTACTGGTGATCATCCCTCTAATAGATAAGATGGACATGCCTGCACAGATAGAACACAAGATAATGTCAGAGAGTGAGGGCTCTATGTACATCATGGTCCCTTTAGGTCCCTAATCTTAGTTTGTAGCAAGATTGTCTAATCCTCACTGAGAGGTGTCGCAGACTAGTAACCAGTGATTTGTTCAGGTGGGTCGGAGGGGGTTTGGAGTGGACTGGTAAATGGTGACTTTTTGGGGTTGGGAATTGCATACGTGGCAAGTTGGAGGTGATGAAAAACAGGCTAGTGGGAATGAAAAGCAGGTTTTTATTTATTTATTTATTTATTTGTTTATTAGACTTAATCAGAAGTGAAGTGATACTGCATGCAGAATCCTGGAGGGTGGTGATGTGACCTTTGGGGAGGGAAAGCTCATGACATCACAGCCAATTGAATGGAGTGCTACCTTTCACATCAGCCACAGGTTGTTACAAGTCTTTCAGTTTGTGTGTCAATCCTTGCTCGTGGAATGGAAGCAAAATATTGCATTTTAAAACTTGAATGTACTTTCTTTCCAATATGTGTTTTGATGAAACTAAAACAGTTCTGCAGGTTTTCAGAAACAAAACTGGCCAAACCTGTGAAATGCGCATCACTTTCCATCTATGTCCATCGGAGTAGACGAGTAAACGGTGATTTGTTAGGGATGGTTGGAGTAAACTATTAAGTAGTGATTTGTTAGGGGGGGTTGGAGTAGACGAGTAACCAAGGATTTGTTGGCAGTTGGGTGGGTTGAAGTAGACTAGTAAAGAAGGATTTGTTAGGGGGAGTGGGGGTTGGAGTGGACTCGTAAACTGATTTGTTTAGGGGGGAGGGTGCTTTGAATAGACTCGTAAACAATGGTTTGATTGGGGGGGAGGGGGTGGTTGGAGTTGACTCATAAATGGAGATTTGTTCGGGAGGAGGTCGGAAAAGACTATTAAACAGTGATTTGTTCGTGGTGGGGTGGGGTTGGAATAGACGAGTGAACGAGAATTTGTTTGGGAGGGAGGTTGGAGTAGACGAGTAAAGAAGGAATTGCTAGCAGTGGGGTGGAGTTGAAGTGGACTAGTAAACAATGGTTTGATAGGGAGGTGGGGATTGGAGCAGACGAGTTAACAAGGATTTGTTAAGGGGGGTTGGATTCGACGAGTAAACGAGGATTTGTTTGGGAGGGAGGTTGGAGTAGACAAGTGAAGAAGGATTTGTTTGAGAGGGAGGTTGAAGTAGACTAGTAAAGAAGGAATTGCTAGCAGTGGGGTGGGGTTGAAGTGGACTAGTAAACAATGGTTTGATAGGGAGGTGGGGGGTTGGAGCAGACGCGTTAACAAGGATTTGTTAGCAGTGGGGTGGGGGTTGAAGTGGATGAGTAAAGAAGGATTTGTTAAGGGGGGTTGGAGTGGATTAGTAAAATGATTTTATGGGGGGAGGGGTTAGAGTAGACTAGTAAACAACGATTTGTTTGGTAGGGAGTTTCAAATCGACTGGAAAACAAAGATTTGTTGGTGGTGGGGGTGAGGTTGGAGTCGACTAGTAAAAAATGATTTGGAAGTAGAAGGTGTGCAGTTGGAGGAGACGAGTAAACAGTGACTTGACACACACACACACACACACACACACACACACACACACACACACACACACACACACACACACACACACACACACACACACACACACACACACACACACACACACACACACACACACACACACACACACGCAGCCTTGAGGCTGCTGGTTGCATCATTGGTTAGGGACATAGCTATGCCACTGATGCATTGCCCCTATTACCAATACGCTGGTGTTCATTTCGCCGACCTCAGAAGGATGACAGGCTGAGTCAACCCCACCTGATGTCAATTCAGCAGCCAACAGGGCTTGAACTCAGGACCCTAAGATCCCAAGCCAGCCACCCTAACCACCAAGCCAATGCCAGGTTGATAGTGATTTGATAAGAGGTGGGGTTGGAATGGACTAGCAAGGAAGGATTTGGTTGGGAGGGAGGTTAGAGTAGACTAGTAAACTGATTTGTTAGGGACAGCTGGAGTCGTCTAGTAAATGGTGATTTATTTTTGGGGTGGGGGGGGTGGAGTAGACTTGTAAACGGTGAATATTGGGGGGGTGGTAGGGGTGTTGTTGGAGACTACCAATCCAAGGGTAATTTGAAGGCGCGTCTGAAGTCCAAGGGACGCGCTCCATGGCTTTGATTAGAGTGAGCTTGGAATGTGCCACTGCCTCGAGGCTCGAGAGGGGAGGACATGCACAAGGCTCTCCCAGACAGGCACCAAAAGAGAGTGCGTGTGGGTGTGTGGAGTGTGTTTGTGTGGGTGTGTGGTGTGTGTTTGTGCGTGCGTGCGTGCGTGCCGTTGGTTGTCATGTCTATATTCGGATATTCGGGTTTCAAAAGGTGGAACAGGAGTCCTCATAGGTTTTGAAGTATCCACCTCTGTTTCAGTATGGGATCATGAATCATGGACCAAGCTGTGAAGTTTTGTTTTTCTCAAAGTTTTATTCCAAGGGCTCTTTTCAGGATTGTCAATGAGCCCCAAGTATGTGTGTGTGTTATGTGTGTTATATGTGATGTGTACAGGAAGAGACATAATGACAGAAATAGACAATGGTCACAGCTACTACACAGAGTACCAGACGCTATTCCGATTGACGTCACGTCCGTATTGACGCGTTTCATTGCACGTTTGGCTCCCAGGGTAGATCGGTACACATTGGTCGATATCGTTGGAATCGGTCATTTTTGTATCGTCAGTCGTTGGTGCAGAACTAAAACGGAAACACAACGAACAAAATTGATGAAGGAGACGAGGCCAAAACTCGAATCGCATCACATGGAAAGGCAGCAATGAGCATAGATGCGTAAACTAGACTATGTCTGCGATCATATGTATGTGTTGGGAGTGATAAATTAAGAAATATAAATTAGTATCAGGAATAAAAAATAAAGGAAAGGTTTATTTGAGGAGAGCAAGGATGTAAGGAAGTAAGGGAACATGGATATGTGGCACATGGAAGGACGGCGACTTTAAAAATTCCACCATCGTTGCGTACACATTATGTCGAAGTCAGCGAGGAAACTGATATTGAAATCAATTGTGGGAGACGTTCTCATCGCCATGTGGGATTTTCTACATGTACGACGTGTGAGTGCATGCAATGATGTAAAAGGGGGCAATTTACGGGCATGTGCTGTAAAACGAGGAAGAGCGATAAAGGTTTGTCTTGCCAGTGGGGAGATGGGGGGGGGGCATAGATAGAGACCGGGTCGGAGACACACACCGTGAGTACTCCCTGTGGGTGACTCGCTTTGCGGGTCGGACGGCGGGGGTCGCGAAGTGATAGCCTGCCAGGGACCGGGGAAATTGTCCCTTGGTGGAGGGGGCATGGCTCGGTCTGGAAACTCTCCCTTAGGTTACGGCTGCTTTCATGTCGCCGCGACTGGCGCCTTAAAACAACTTCGTCTTGTCTGCTTATTAACCCCTTCCGCTTAATCATGACTGATCGTCCGAATATGCCCTTAAGGAGGAGGCTGTGGCATTTTTTCGAACTTACGGAGACAGATCTGCACGAGTTGTAGTGTAAATGCGTGGGTAATGGGACCTTTGGAAACTAGTACATCACATTTGGACTAACGAGGGTCGTTCAAAAGCTTCTGGGAACAATATGTTTACAACACTCCAACAATCACACATATAAAGGGTATATAAATATAAATATTTCTTTTTTTCACGCACGCGCACGCGCGCGCACACACACACACACGCGCACGCACACGCACACGCACACGCACACGCACGCGCACGCGCACACGCACACGCACACACACACACACACACACACACACACACACACACACACACACACACACACACACACACACATTTACTTGGACAGCACAATGTAAAATAAAAAAATTGCATTTCTCGGACTATTGTGACTATCTCTGAATAAGAATATTTTGAACACCCAAGGAGTATGGATAATAGTGATCACGGCATTGATAAAGGTAAAGGTAAAACAAATAATTTTATACATTCATGTGCCAAATTAAGATGCTCTATCCATAATATCAAGAGTTAAAAAAAATTCTGGTTTTTTTGCATACATTGTCGAGGCTCGGATGAGAGTTAAGAGAGTATGAGAGCTCATGAGAGAGCTAAGAGAGAGCTACGAGTAAGCTCTCTCGTATGAGAGCTAAGAGAGGCTCATATGAGAGTATGAGAGCTCTTGTTAGTAAATTACATGTTCATGGCAAAAAAAAAAAGAAAAAAATTGTTGAAAAGTATAATTGATTCTAAATGTTCAATAATGTCTGGAGGTGAAGTCGATAATGAAATTGTCTCTTAATTAACAATACAACCGCAGTCCCCGAAGTGCTGCCTCTCCCTAGATTGTTTTCCCGACGTCGTTAGCAGTTAAAACGCTGTTTCACAAAGGCCAGGATCTCGGGGATATTCAAATTGCCATCGAACACTTGCCGCCAAGCTTAATAGTGCTGAAATCGTGCAAAATGCTCGGACGTGTGAAATGAGGATCAAGACCCCTGGGCAGAGGGAAGAGTGAGTCGGTCCGTGAGCTCAAGACGCTGTCTTTATAAACAAACTTCAAAGGGTATGTTCGAAGCAGCAAAGGTAATATTGCGAATTTCATAATCCCTTAAAAAGCAGCACGCCAATACCCTAAAAGTCTTCTAGGTCTGAAGAAAAGTGTAATCATAATTAAAGTGAGTACGCCTTAAGCTGTTCTGGTGTATAATTATGCCTAAATGGTGGGTTTTGCGGCACTGTCGACATGAAAGTGTGCGAATCACCACCAACCCCCACCCCCCCCCCCCAACAAAAGCTGAAAAGGTGTTTAAATCAGACGACTCGTGCATTTGGTATAACCCTTCAATCGTGGTCACTGGGACTCTGGAATACTAAACGGTGTCTTTTATTAAAAAAAAAAAACCCCAGTTGCTTGGTTCAGTAAGTGCATCGAAAAAGAACAAAGTAAAAAGCGAAAAGAAGAAAAGGGAAAAAGAAGAAAAAGATAAATAGGAGAAAATGAGGAGAAAAAAAAAGAAAAAAAAACAGGAGAAAAGCGAGAGAAAGGAAAGAAAGGGGGAAAGGAAGAAGAAGTGAAAAGGAAAATAATGGTATGAAAGAGGAGAAATATGAGGATAAAAATTAAGCGAGAAAGGAGGATAAGGAGAGAAGGAACGAAAAGAGGAAGAAAAAAAAAACAGAAGAGCAAGAAGGAAAATAAAATTTGGCAAACAAAACTTACAAACACCTTGTAACCTTGGTGTATTGGGAGTTATTAGTGCTGTGAACTCTCGAGAGAAATAAAATATAATTTGGGTGAAAATGGAGATTAAAAAAACAAGAAAGATGCAAAAGTAAATTTAAAAAACGAGAATACTGAAACGAATAAATATACAGGAGAAAACGGAACTCAAAATAAATTTATTTTGCAAACAAATTTTCAGCATTTATGAAAGCTCAGGAAATTAAGAAAAGCTTTCACCAGGGTGTAAGCTAGTTTCTCAAAATGAGGATAACCGAGTTTATCAAAAGAGGATAATCGTTCATCAGGGTATAAACCAGTTTATCAAATGAGAATAAATTTTCACTGGGGAAAAATAGTTTATCAAACAACAATAAACTGGTTTAACAAATAACAATAAACTAGTTTTTCAGACAAAGATAAACTAGTTTATCAAACAAGGATAAAGTTTCACTGAGGTATAAACTAGTGTATGAAATGAGGATAAACTTTCACCAGGGCACAAATAAACGAGTTTATTAAATGAAGATAAACATACAGGGCATAAACTAGTTTAGTAAATGACAATAAATGAGTTTATCAAACAAGGATAACTTTTCACTGAGGTATAAACGAGTTTATCAAATAAGGATAAACTTTCACTGATATATAAGCTAGTTTATCAAATGTGTATAAACTTTCACTGGAGTGTAAAATGAGTTCATCAAATCAGGATAAACTTTCACCAGGGTATAAATTAGTTTATGAAATGAAGATAAACCTTCAACAGGGAGTAAACTTGTTGATCAAAGGAGGATAAACTCTCACGGGGATATAAGTTAATTTATCAAATGAGGATAAACTCTCACGGGGATATAAGTTAATTTATCAAATGAGGATAAACTCTCACCGGGATATAAACGAGTTTATCAAATGAGGATAAACTCTCACCGGGATATAAACGAGTTTATCAAATGAGGATAAACTTTCACTGGGATATACGTGAGTTTATCAAATGATGATAAACTTTCAGTGGGATATATGTTAGTTTATCAAATGAGGATAAACACTCACTGGGATATAAATCAGTTCAGCAAATGAGAATAAACCTTCACCAGGGTATAAACAAGTTTATCAAATGAGACTAAGCCTTCCCCAGGGTATAAACTCTCACTGGGATATAAACCACTTTAACAAAGGAGGATAAACTCGCTGGGATATAAATTAGTTCATCAAATGAGGATAAACGCGCTGGGATATAAACTAGTTGATCAAATGAGGATAAACTTTCACTCAGATATGAATGAGTTCATTCAATGATGATAAACACTCAGTGGGATATAAACCAGTTTCTGGAATGAGCATAAACTAACTGGGATATAAACCAGTTTATCACATGAGATTAAGCTCACTGGGAAATAAACCAGTTCATCAAATTAGGATAAACTCACTGGGATATAAACCAGTTCATCAAATGAGGATAAACTCACTGGGATATAAACCAGTTTATTAAATGAGAAACTCTCACTGGGATATAAGCTAGTTTATCAAATGGGATAAACTCTCACTGGAATATAAACGAGTTTATCAAATGGGATAAACTCTCACTGGGATATAAGCTAGTTTATCAAATGGGATAAACTCTCACCGGGATATAAACGAGTTTATCAAATGAGGATAAACTTTCACTGGGATATACGTTAGTTTATCAAATGATGATAAACCTTCAGTGGGATATACGTTAGTTTATCAAATGAGGATAAACACTCACTGGGATATAAACCAGTTCAGCAAATGAGAATAAACCTTCACCAGGGTATAAACAAGTTTATCAAATGAGAATAAGCCTTCCCCAGGGTATAAACTCTCACTGGGATATAAACCACTTTAACAAAGGAGGATAAACTCACTGGGATATAAAGTAGTTCATCAAATGAGGATAAACTCGCTGGGATATAAACTAGTTGATCAAATGAGGATAAACTTTCACTCAGATATGAATGAGTTCATTCAATGATGATAAACACTCAGTGGGATATAAACCAGTTTATGGAATGAGGATAAACTAACTGGAATATAAACCAGTTTATCACATGGGAATAAACTCACTGGGAAATAAACCAGTTCATCAAATGAGGATAAACTCACTGGGATATAAACCAGTTCATCAAATGAGGATAAACTCACTGGGATATAAACCAGTTCATCAAATGAGGATAAACTCACTGGGATATAAACCAGTTCATCAAATGAGGATAAACTCACTGGGATATAAACAAGTTCATCAAATGAGGATAAACTCACTGGGATATAAACCAGTTCATCAAATGAGGATAAACTCACTGGGATATAAACCAGTTCATAAAATGAGGATAAACTCACTGGGATATAAACAAGTTCATCAAATGAGGATAAACTCACTGGGATATAAACAAGTTCATCAAATGAGGATAAACTCACTGGGATATAAACCAGTTCATCAAATGAGGATAAACTCACTGGGATATAAACCAGTTTATTAAATGAGAAACTCTCACTGGGATATAAGCTAGTTTATCAAATGGGATAAACTCTCACTGGGATATAAACTAGGTTATCAAATGAGGATAAACTCTCACTGGGATATAAATCATATGCCTGGCATTGGCTTAATGGTTAGGTGGTTGGTTTGGGATCCTCAGATCTTGAGTTCAAATCCCACTCTGCTGTTGAATTAATACCAAGTGGGGTGGACTCTGCCTGTCATCCTTCCGAAGTCGGCAAAATGAGTGCGAGCTTGCTACTATCCTGTGTCGGGGTGGCGTTCCGTTCAGGATTGTGTCCAATAGCCAAGGAGACTGCTGAGGCAGCACCAATGCTCTGTACAGAGTATGGTCCCAATGGATGGATGGATATAAATCAGTTTATCAAATGAAGAAACTTTCATTGGGGGGAAAAAAATTGTTTATCAAATTCGGATAAACTCTCACTGGAATATAAACTAGCGTGTCAAACAAGGATACACTTTCACTGGGATATCAACTAGTTTATGAATTGAGTATGAACTCTCACTGGGATATAAACTTGTTTATCAAATGAGGATAAAATTTCACTGGGATATAAGCGAGTTTATCAAATGAGGATAAACAAATTTGTCAATTGAGGATCAACTTTCACCAAGGTATAAACTAGTTTTTCAAATGAGGATAAACCTTTAAATGATAGACGATAGCTTATCAAATTATGATGACCTTTCACCAACTTATAATCTCTTTTCTCAAATGAGGATAAACCTTCATGAGGAGTTCACGAAAAATACAAAAACAGATCGCTTTGGGCAATTAAAAAAGGAAAACAAATTGTATAAATAAGATGACCGTGTACTGGGTAAATTCTTTACTCGAATTGCAATGCGAGCCTCATCTCGACCCTCACTGTGTTGCTTCACATGCTTGCCTCTGACGTTTACCCTGTCTATGACGCGTGTCCCTTGTTGTGACCCGCTGAGGTGTTCTACTCCCCCTCCCGTGCTGCCCTCAATGTGATATTAATATTGCTGTGATGTGTTGCCATTGCTACGACTTATTCCCCTCGATGTTTATCAGCCAGGACGCGTTCTACCCTCACCACGATGCTCGAAGACCCAGGTTTCTCTTGCTTTTGCCGTCATAAGTAAGGGCTTGTGAGAACTTCTCGAACAGCCTCTGTTCCATGTTCTCCACCGAGCCTGATGTAAACGATGGCTCAGTGAGAGCCGTGCCGTCTGGATTCAATACGACGCTCCGACTGATGTCTGCGTTCGCTGCACCTCCTGCAAAGACAAACGACGTAGTAAAAGGGTGGGTTATCAGGCTATAAGTCCAGCGGCACAGATGATGCTTTTGGACAGGATCCAGAGCGAACTTTATTCATGGCAACTCATGTGTCTGCGATGTCACAAGCACTCTTATCCTCACGCTATTTGTGAGTTACAAATAATGTCACAGGAACATGACAAAAAATAACAAAACAACATGCAAATAGAACTTTCAAGCGCTCCTTCCGATGGAAGCAGGGACTCCGAAGCATCACTTTCATCTTTAAAGACGCCGTCGAGGAAGGCATCAAAAGGGGCGTCACAAAATGAGTGTGCGTGTCTTGTGGGCGGAGCGGCATGAAAAGGCGCGTGTATTATGGTTGGGGCGTTAAACGTGCGAGTATAGTGGGTGGAGTCACATGAAAAGTGCATGTCTCGTGGGCGGAGCCACCTTAAAAGGCACACGGTGCTCACCGTACTCGGCCATAATCTTCTGCGATTAGATAGCAAAACAAATCCCTTTATGAAGACGTCGGGAACAGCAGCGTGGAGCCGGGACGTGCTCGAATAGTGAGAAAGCGCGCTCATGAGCGCATTTCCCCGCTGCGCACCGATTGTGACAATCAAGGGCGGCAACGCGGATTCCCTTGAATTTGAAAAGCTCGTCCTTACCGCGGTCTCGACTCGTGGCTGTACCGTGAGGCGCCCGCCATGGACAGGGATGGGGAGTCCTGTTGCGCGACTCCGACGCCCGCCAGCGCTCTACCTTTCAGTGTGGAATCGCTCATGTCCGATCGGCGTATGAGGGACAAGGACTTTTGGAGATCCTCGGACCGTAGCACTTCACGGTCTCCTCAAGGTGCTCCCCCGGGGCTCGTCCAGACCCCACCCATGGTCTCTGGAGCGGCGACGGGTGTCGCATCCGCTGAGGGACCCGCAGTCTCCGCGAAGACACCTGGTCTGGTAGAGCAAGTGGATAAACTGTCTTGGAGCATTCACGGCCCGTACAGTTCGCCCCCACGTGAGTACCCCTATCCAGTGGAATTTTTCGGTAACTTTTTGCGGTAACGATGAGTGTTACATCATGGGGTTTAATTGGTGTTAATTATCCCCATTTATTACCATAAACAGAACAGCAAAAATAATGAAATTTTTATCAACTCATGAAACATTATTAACCGTATCTAAATGACCCACATAGACCTTAAATTTTGTACCTGTATTCACCAGTTCACCTAACGAGATAGAGTGCAAAGCAAGAAAGAACTGGATTTATGAATCAATTATTTGTAAAACTTAACAATGAAGAAGTGCTTAAACATCTAACCAGGAAGAGCGCATACCTCCACCACGCAATGCCGAATTGATCAGAACATATTGGGACCAATACATTTTTGAGATATCGTACTATATATCATTTTTTGCCCCATCTCTTAATGGTGAAGAATCACGTAAAAAATTATAGTGGTCGATCCGGATCTGGATCTTCAACAAAATCTAATCAGTTCGTCCTTGTCAAACACCAAACTTGCCCACAAAATTATCAGAATCCGTTCATAAGTTTTTGAGATATCCTGCACACAAACAAACAAACAATCAGTTCGGGGGTGAAAACGTAACCTCCTTCCACCTTGGGTGATGGAGGTAATAATAAACGGTTTAACATTCCATTGTCGTTATTGTGTTTGAAATGATTTAATAAACTCTTCATGACGATGTGTGTGAGTAACATATTCAAAACTCAAGTTTATAATTATTCATTTCCGAAAAATTAAATCGTGTATATCCAACGACAAAACTGCATTGGTGAGTTTATCAACCTTTATTGGACCCTCCCCCAAATCACCCTCTACCCCCCCCCACCCCAACCCCTCAAGATGTGACGATTCATGTGACTCAGGGTCAACGATAAATTTAACACTCAACTTAAGCTTATACACCCATTTCGATAAAATTGTGATACATCCGCAGTGCGTACTTCACATTCACAACAAAAACCCGGTAAGTGAGCGAACCAAACACATATGTATATATACATATATATATATATACATATATATATATATGTATATATATATATATATATATACATATATATATACACATATATATATATATATATATATATATATATATATACACATATATATACATATATATATATATATATATATATATATATATATATATATATATATATATATACATATATATATATATATATATATATACATATATATATATATATATATATATATATATATATATATATATATATATATATATATATACATATATATATAT
>NC_140961.1:11826563-11849063 GCF_056783735.1 Eptatretus burgeri | reverse complement strand
CAGCGCCACACCACATTATCCAGTGAATCCATGACTCCCCAGGCCCGACCCAGACGTCGATTGACCTCTGACTCACAGCCAGCAGAGACATGAATATCACTGTCAAGGTAAGTGAATCTCTCCATGACCTCAACATGCTCACCACAAACAGGCACAGACAGGACAGCAGCATCCAAGATGTCATTGAAAGCCTGGATCTTAGTTTTGACCCAGGAAACCCGTAATCCCAGCAGGTCCGGCTCCTCTTTCAGCACCTCGAGGGCCCCCAAAAGGATCTCCAAAGTCTCCGCAAAGATGACTGCATCGTCTGCGAAATCAAGGTCAGAGATCTTGACATTCCCAAACGATGCACCGCAGCTTGATCTCTCCGACGTCCTCCTGAGAATTCAGTCCGTACCAGTGCTGAAAAGTGTGGGGGGCAGTACACACCCCTGACGAACTCCAGTAACAACTGGAAATAAGTCAGAGATGGTACCACCACATCTCACAGCACTCTCAGTACCAGAGTAGAGTTCAGACATCAGATTGATCAGTTTTGGTGGCGCCCCATGAAGACGTAGAATCCTCTGGAGGGCATCCCAATTCACTGAATCAAACGCTTTACAGAGATCAACATTGGCTGCAAGCAACCCCTGCCAAAACTCTCATCTGCGTTCGGTGAGGACCCGAAGAGCAAGGATACGGTCAATTGTTGACCTCTTTGGTGTAAAGCCTGACTGCTCTGGATGCTGGTGCTCAAGCAGATGGTGGCGAATCCTATCAAGAATTATCCGAGCAAAGACCTAACCCAGCACTGAGAGCAGCGTCACCCCTCGGTAGTTGTCGCAGTCTTGGCGATCACCCTTCCCTTTCCAGAGAGGGACAACAAGGCCCCTCTTCTAGTCAGTTGGGATGATGCCTGTGTTCCAGGCAGAGCGCAAAACTGCATGCAATGACACGAGTGCAGCATTTCCAGCAGCCTTGAGAAGTTCTGCATGGATGCCACAGATCCCTGGAGCTTCACCCCATTTCAAACGGTTCACCGCAGCCTGTTTCCACAAGTGAAGGTGGACCACAATTGATTGGAGGGTCAGCAACAGGGATTGTAACACCCCTGACGTCCAACTCGACAGCTGGTGGATCAGCCTGGTACAACCGCTTAAAGTTACCAGCCCAGCAAGCCTTCACTTCAGACTCCTCTGTCAAGAGCCTACCACTCTCTGCTCTAACTGCAGTACACCGAGAGATGGGCTTGGATGAACGCAATACGTGAATTCCCCCGTAAGCAGGACGAGAATCACCTGGCCACAGGTGATGCTCTACCCCCTCACAGATTCCTCGCACATAGGCCTCCTTGTCCACCCTTAGCGCACATACAGTTTTACGCCTCAGCTCCCTGAACAGCTCAGCTCTGCCATTCAGCCTGGCCCTGCGACTCTGGTCAATGGTGTCCAGTGTCCCTTGAGAGACAAAATTATTCTTTGCCCAACGGTGAGTTCAAACATCCTCCAGTAACATCAAGGAAGGTGGTATTAAAGGCACTCCACAACTCTTCAGGACCTCCAAAGCACCCAGACCCCTCAAATCTCCACTCAACCTGTTTGCAAACTCCTCAGCTACCCTTTCATCCTTGAGCCTGCCAACATCCAGCCTCGGCTGGGATGTACCATTCTCCTGGATTTAAGGTGCAGCTTCAGAGTTGCTCGAAACGGTGGTCAGTATTGAGGAACTGAGCACTCCGGTAGACCCTGCAGTTTTGGATCATCCTCCAGCGACCATCAACGAGGAAATTGTCAATCTCCTTTGCCACACCGCCAGCGTTAGAATACCAAGTCCAGCAGTGAGCCTGTGGGCGCTGAAACCACGAACCGGCCACCCTAAGTCCATGACTTCTTGCAAAGTCAAGGAACCTAGTGCTATTCCGGTTCACAGTGCCTGACCCATGGGGACCAACACACGTCTCATAACCATCCCTACCAGTTGCAGTCGATGCATTGAAATCCCCAAGACGAGAAGTGTATCTCGTCTGGCGCATTGATCAACCACAGACTCGAGTGTGGCATAGAATGTGTACTTCACAGTGAGATCACTCGCCTCAGTCGGAGCATAAACAGAGACCAGTGAAATGACGCCTAAGGAGTGATGAATCCTTAGTCTCATAATACGCTCGTTGACCGGTGTTACCTCAATTATCATTGGAGTCAGCTTCTTGGACACAGCAACAGCAACTCCTTGAGAATAGTTACCATCAGAGCGACCAGACCAATAGTAGGTGTAACCACCCGCCATGATCTCACCGCAATCCGGTCTCCGAACCTCAGAGAGTGCTGCAATACCGATGTCCAAATGCTTGGGCTCAGATGATAAGAGACAGGTGATCATCCTCTCTTCGGGATAGGACATTCAGGCACCCACCCAAAGGGACCGCCTCAGGTTAACCCAATGAGACTGCCGCCAGGTGGACGACACCTCAGCACCACTCCGACACACTCTCCTGCAATCTGACCCGGGAATGTTACCCCGTGGTTTCCCTCCTATCATCAAAGATTGGGGGTCCCAAAGGCTTTGCCCCAAACCCGTCATCCGGTGAGCTGCTCTGCGAAGGGAAGCTGCACAGGAGGTACTCCCACGGAGTGGGTTTTCAGATTTCTTTGCATTTTTGTGTTTTGCGGAATGAAGGGTTTTACGGTGGCCGGAGTGCAAATCCTGCCACCACCCTCGTAATAAGAAGTAACCCAACTGCAGGAGGACGTCCGCAGACAAAGTTGGGCACTACATATGGATGGCCGTTGGCTCACAAGGAGCTTCTCCGCCCTTTGACGGGTTTTGTTTTTAATCCTGCTGGGTGTCCATATCGAAACACCCTCCTCACCAAAAAACCTGGTGGGGGAGACGGTTTCGTCGCCGACAACCCGACCATGGAACAGGTTGGTACAGGTTTACATGACACCTGGAGCAAGTCACAGATCTAATCTGGCCTGACCTGACTGACCTCCACCTTCAGTGGTGGAGGTAATTAGGTTATTCTCACCAAATATAATTCTGCATGCGGTTTTGATAAGTATCTGCATATTCTTCGCATTTTATAATCGATAAACACAATTGCCTTGGTCCGTGTAATCTGTGGCCATTTGGAGAGCTGTGCACAATGACAGATGATAAATCCGCTTGGTTGTTGTCGTTGTTGTAGTTCCCAAAATAATTGACGTTATGTCGGAGTCTGTACATCCATTTCTTTGTTCCTTGTAATTTTTAAGTGCAATCTGTTTGATTTATTTGGGAACATGGACCTGTTAGAGTTACTTAAGAATGTGTCACAAAGGTTGAAAGAGCTTGTAGATTTCAGAACATGCCATTTTTGACCAGGATGGAAAAACAATGACCCGACGAAAATGTGTATGCATAGGTCACATGCCAAATTCAAATAGCTCAGCCATTCATCACTGTGATAGACAAGAGTTCAACCACAGGCAATCGGCGTGGTTCCATCGAACAGTTTCATGATGGCCACTCACGGATTCATGCCACTCACGGGGTTTCTCGTGTTCACAGCACTCGCGATGTCCATGTCCCTCGCAGAGTTTGTGGTGTTCGCACCACTTGCAGTCTCCGTGCCACTTGTGGTGTTCATGTTATTCACAGGGTTTGTGGTGTTCATAGCACTCACGGTGTCCATGCCCCTTGCAGAGTTTGTGGTGTTCGCACCACCTGCGGAGTCCATGTCCCTCGTGGAGTATGTCGTGTTCAGGCCACTCACGGTCGATGTACGACTTGCGGCGTCTGTGCCGATCGAGGAGTTTGTGGTGCCCGCCCCACTGACAGTCTCTGTGGCTCTTGTGGTGTATGTGCCCCTCACAAAGTTTTGGTGTTCAGACCACTTGTGGTGTCCATGCCCCTCATGGTATCTGTGTTACCTGTGGTGTCCATACCCCATCAAGGAGTTTATAGTATTGCCCCACTCATGGGATCCATCTCATTTGCGGTGTTCGCCCCACTCGTGGGATCCATCTCATTCGTAGGTTTCACACCAATTTTACTCCCGCTTTGTCTTGCCTGTAAAATGTAATATTAAAAACCGTGCAATTGTGGAATTAAACTTTCCTCAAAATTAAACCCGCACGTGTTTTCGTTGAACAGACGCACTCACAATATTAAGGAAACGAAAGGGGAATACTTTATTTGGAGCTTACTTACACAGATGGCTCCAACATCAACATACAAGACGAGCCTGGGAATGACCCGCGGCATTGTATTCCTCTGTTGCAATATCATGCATTGCACACAAATTGATAAACACACTTGTATGAAAACCTTGCATACAATAATGCATAGTATGAGTGATGACATCATTTGGAGCAAAGCTTGTAGAATTACATAAATAACAATTTCCTGGAATCACACAAATGTCATGACGTCTTCCATGTTTGAAGGACCCCTGCACAAATGTCTATCAAACGAAAACACTTTTGTTTCTTTACTTATTGGTGGGAATTCCTGAGCTCGTGTTGTATAATGGAAGTTCTTCTATCTATAATTCCAGCAATGTGTGTGTGTGTGTGTGTGTGTGTGTGTGTCTGTGTGTGTGTGTGTCTGTGTGTGTGTGTCTGTGTGTCTGTGTGTGTGTGTCTGTGTGTGTGTGTGTCTGTGTGTGTGTGTCTGTGTGTGTGGGTCTGTGTGTGTGGGTCTGTGTGTGTGAGTCTGTGTGTGGGTCTGTGTCTGTGGTGTGTGTGAGTCTGTGTTAGTGTGTGTGTGTGGGTCTGTGTGTGTATGGGTCTGTGTATGTGTGGGTCTGTGTGTGTGTGAGTGAGTGTGTGTGTGTGTGTGTGTGTGTGTGTGTGTGTGACCGCTGTTTCTCGACAACCTCTGGTCCGATCTAATTGAAATTTGCCAGGTATATTTTGGGGGACCTGAGGAGGTGCCTTTTCAAGGTTTGATATTAATCGGACAAGTGCTTCCCAAGTTATGGCCATTTATTTACCAACCAATGATAGATACGTTGTTGCGTGGGCATGGCCGATGGGGAAGGGAAGCTCAGTCGCGTTCCCCATTACGGGTTACAACGTATGGGCTTCCAGAGAGTGATGACTTCGTGTATTCTAATAATTTCTCGATTTCTTATGCGCATTTATAGATAAACACAATGCCCCAAGTTATGATCGTTTTCATATTAGACGGTGCATAAATTTCGGTAAGATCGAGTGCTGGTGTGCTCCGAACCAGGAAGTAATTTTTTTCTCTCTTCTCTTCTCTTTTTGTTTTTCTTGCGATGACATTGCGAAAAGGCAAAATACGCTGGTGCTAATTGAATATTTGGGCATGAAAACTAAATTGAGAATAATATGCGAACTTCCGGGCCACACACGTACGGGCACACGAGAGCGAAGAAACGGCCTGGGAGGTTGTTGTTTGTTGGTCGCGGTTTGAATTTTTTTTTTTTTTACGGGCACGTACTCGTTAATTGTAATTAGTGGAAGAATACACACACGCACACACACACACACACACACACACGTTGAAAAGTATTGCCTTCTATTCTTTTTTCCAAAACAGGTAAAGATATTCAAATGAAACAGACATTACTAACAGCAATCTTTATTTTACCATGGTGTCTATTTCTAAACATAATCACCACTGCGGTCCACACATTTACACCAACATTCAAGTACTTCCGTGATGTTGTCACAATATAACTGTACATCCTGCTGACTTAATCAGTGCTTCACAACGGCCTTGACGTCATCGGAAGAAAAATGTTGTTAACTTAGGTTTTCTTTAAGTTTGGTGAAGAGATGAAAATCTGACGGAGTCAAGTCAGAGCTCGTGATCTTTTGAGGCAGTACTCTGTTGACCGTCTCTTACTCTCAGGATTGTAATGGTGCTCCCAACTCTCATCACCAGCACTTCATGCTTCAAAGTACTGACAATGTCCTGCTCCACCCTCTGCCATCTTAACTAATGTAGCACTGAGCCCCCTCGTGTCAGAATCAAAAAAAAACTTCGCACTCAGTGGCGGGAAGAAGGAATGTGCGGAATGTGCTTCGTTTCATTGGAATATCTTTACCCGTTTTGGAGAAAAAGAATAGGAGGCATTACTTTTCAACACACTCTCCCATCTCAATTCAGTAATAACAAATGTGCTCTGCCATTGGGTGTAACTAATGCTCACTGTAAAAAGTACGGTAGTCCGTAAGTGCCACATTTTAATCACGATGCATCATATTAACAAGCAGGAATATTCCATCATTCAAAAAGTTATTCCAAGCACAAAATAAATTAATGAGTTAAAAAAAACAAACAAATTAAAAAAAAACATGGATCGACAATTGTGCAAAATTTTTAATTTTTTGGAAATGCATCGATTTAGCAATAAGCCAAATCATCGATTCCGTATCATGTTCACAAATACCAGGGACAAGACCTGCTTGGTGTTCCCATCTCAGAACATCATTCATGATGCTGGGTTTCCAGAAGAAAATACAACATATAAGATGGAGTGAAAAAAATTCCTTCTGCATAAAACCCAAAACATTCCATTGAAAATGGGAAATTCATGGTAGGCTGGGAAACGTGTGCTGCTCATGGTTAGAAATGACACAGCAAAGGATTAACATCTGTAACAAGCTTCATGGTGTACGAAGACAGATCTACCCTCATGAAAAGGGAAAATTTTTGATTCTCCATTGTACAGTGACGATCCACATGTGTCATGTCTCCATGAATGTCCTTGTCATGTCGATTGGTGAAATCTACATGATATGTTTTGTATGTTGTTTGTAGTACATTGTATGTTTCATTCATTCCTCCAAGATAATTTAATAGAGGAAAAGTGGAAACCTTCAGGGATTACTCAGGACCCCCTGAAGGTGTTTCCTGAAGTTTTGTAAGATTCTTTGAAGTTTTAAGAAGAAAAAAATTTCACCCATCTTTGCATTTTCTTCCTTTTGGGGGAAGAGGGGAGGGTGCAATTGGAACTATCTGAGCTGTAAAACCAGGATGCATTATATACAGTGTGCAGATAAGCAGTATGCATTATTTTGCTTCATCTATCTATAATTCCAGCAATGTGTGTGTGTGTGTGTGTGTGTGTGTGTGTGTGTGTGTGTGTGTGTGTGTGTGTGTGTGTGTGTGTGTGTGTGTGTGTGTGTGTGTGTGTGACCGCTGTTTCTCGACAACCACTGGTCCGATCTAATTGAAACTTGCCAGGTATATTGCTGGGGACCTGAGGATGTGCCTTTTCAAGGTTTGATATTAATCGGACAAGTGCTTCCCAAGTTATGGCCATTTATTTACCAAACCAATGACAAGACACGTTGTTGCGTGGGCGTGGCCGATGGGGGAAGGGAAGCTCAGCCGCGTTCCCCATTACGGGTTACAACGTACGGGCTTCCGGAGAGTGATGACTTCGTGTATTCTAATAATTTCTCGATTTCTTATGCGCATTTATAGATAAACACAATGCCCCAAGTTATGATCGTTTTCCTATTAGACGGTGCATAAATTTCGGTAAGATCAGAGTGCTGGTATGCTCCGAACTAGGAAGTAAATTATTTTTTTGCACGTTTTTTTTTTTCGTGTATTCTCATAATTTCTCGATTTCTTATGCGCATTTATAGATAAACACAACGCCCCAAGTTATGATTGTTTTCATATTCGACGGTGCATAAATTTGGGGAACATCAGAGTTAGCTGGTATGCTCCGAAGCAGGAAGTAAATTATTTTTTGCACGTTTTTTTCTCCTCTTTCCTCTTCTCTTTGTGTTTTTCCTTGCGATGACATTGGGAAAAGGCAAAATACGTTGGCGCTAATTGAATAATTGGCCATTAAGAATAAATTGCGAATAATCGTAACTGCCCTATGCGAACTTCCGGACAGTGAGGACTTCACTTCCGGAGAGTGACGATTACTGTATTCTTTCTCGATTCTTTCTTAATCAATTTCTGTACTTTCTCGATTTCTTTCTCGATTTTCTTAAACCCAATACCCCAATCCAGTCAGTGACGATTACTGTATTCTTTCTCGATTTTTTTTCTTGATTTATCGACTTACTGTATTCTTTCTTTCTCGATTTCTGTACTTTCTCGATTTTATTAAACACAATGCCCCAATCCAATCATCGTTTACGAGAGCGAAGGAATGGCCTGTGTGGTTGTTGTTTCTGGCACGCGGTTTGAAAGTTGTGTTTTTTTTGCATGTACGGCCACGCACGTACGGGCACGTGAGAGCGAAGGAACGGCCTGTGTAATTGTTTCTGGCATGGGGTTTGAAAGTTTTTTTTGTTTTGTTTTGTTTGCACCTACGGGCACACACCTATGGGCACGCACCTACGGGCATGCACTAGTATACATAACCCGGCTTAATATTATTTTCAAGAGAGATTGCAGAAGTGGTCTGTTGCCAATACAACACGAAATAATGGGATGTGACAGAAGAACATGTTGCACACTTGTAACAAAATTGCCCGTAGGGTGGGTATTCTGCTAATGTATTAATATCTATCTATAATTCCAGCAGTGTGTGTATGTGTGTGTGTGTGTGTGTCTGTGTGTGTGTATGTGTGTGTGTGTGTGTGTGTGTGTGTGTGTGTGTGTGTGTGTGTGTGTGTGTGTGTGTGTGTGTGTGTGTGTGTGTGTGTGTGTGTGTGTGACCGCTGTTTCTCGACAACCACTGGTCCGAACTAATTGAAACTTGCCAGGTATATTGCTGGGGACCTGAGGATGTGCCTTTTCAAGGTTTGATATTAATCGGACAAGTGGTTCCCAAGTTATGGCCATTTAATTACCAAACCAATGACAAGACACGTTGCGTGGGCGTGGCCGATGTGGGAAGGGAAGCTCAGCCATGTTCCCCATCACAAGTAACAACTTACGGGCTTCCGGAGAGTGATGACTTCGTGTATTCTAATAATTTCTCAATTTCTTAAGCGCATTTATAGATAAACACTATGCCCCAAGTTACGATCGTTTTCATATGAGACGGTGCATAAATTTTGGTAACATCAGAGTGAGCTGGTGTGCTCCGAACCAGGAAGTAATTTTTTTCTCTCTCTCTTCTCTTCTCTTTTTGTTTTTCCTTGCGACGACATTGCGAAAAGGCAAAATACGTTGGCGCTAATTGAATAATTGGCCATTAAAACTAAATTGCGAATAATCGTAACTACGATATGCGAACTTCCGGGCAACGCACGTACGGGCACGCGAGAGCGAAGAAACGGCCTGTGTGGTTGTTGTTTCTTGCTCGCGGTTTGAATATTTATTTATTTATTTTTTATGGGCACGTACTAGTAATCATAAAGGTAATAAGATTTGTATGTACAAGCTGCTCCCTGAGTCCGATTGAACCCGATTATTTCTTTAGTGGTCCCAATAATTCCCTCCTTTTGGGGTTGGATGAGCAGCATTATTGGTCCAAGTCTTTTACCAATTGGCTGTTCAGGCCTGACAGTTGACTGGAGATGACTTGGGGAGGAATTGTCATTTGTTCAGGGTGCCAGTGATGACTGGCCTACTATTAACGAAAGACATCGTGGATCTTCAACGTCCATCAGTGCTTGCAAAGAGGTCCTCTGGCTTAATATTCTTCATCTGCATGCGAATCACCTCGGGTGAGTTGAGACCTTATAGTTGGGTCGAGATTCAAACCCACGCTAGCCAAATCAAAGGTGAGTGTGTGTATGTCTAGGAGAAAGGATATCCTGCCAGCGCCATCAGGTCAGGTCAGGCATAGGAGCATGCGCCGGAGCAGAGTGTTGCTGCATCCACTTTCCGCCGGTATTCAAGGGGCCTCCATCTCGCCATCCCCAGGCAGATGCCCCATCTCCATGAGATGATGATCAACTTGCTGCAACCAGGAGGAATCTGGTCGGCCCGTTGGCCGACTCCGCTCACGATGCTCCCTCACTGAGAGAATCTGGTGAGCAGGATCAGCATCAGGAAAACGAGCCACATGTCCATACAGCCAGAGCTGATGCTCACAAACTATACAGGTAACAAATCTCATCTGAGTATCTCAGCAACCACTCGTTGGACACAAAGTCCGACCAGCGATAGTCAAGGATTCTCTGAAGAGACCTGGTACCGAAGGAGTTAAGTCTCCATCTCAGATCTCTGGTCAGAGTCCAAGTCTCACATCCGTAGAGCAAGACTGGAAGCACCAAGTACCTGAAGACTTGGACTTTTGTCCTCCTGCACAGGTACCGGCAGCACCACACCCCATGATCCAGTGAATCCTTGACTCCCCAGACCTGACAGACATCCATTGACCTCTGGCTCACAGCCAGCGGAAACATGACTATCACTGCCAAAGGAAGCGAATATCTCCGTGACCTCAACATCCTCACCGCAAACAGGTACAGACAAAATAATAGCACAAAAGATGTCATTGAAAGTCTGGATCTTAGTTTTGACCAAGGAAACCAGTAATCCCAGCGGCTCTGACTCCTCAATCAGCGCCGCGAGGATCCCCAAAAGGATATCCAGAGTCCACTCAATGATGACTGCATCATCTGCGAAATCAGGGTCAGAGATCTTGACATTCCCAAATGGTGCACCGCAACTTGAACTCTCCAACATCCTCCCCAGAATCCAGTTCATACAAGCGCTGAAAAGTGTGGGGGCCAGTACACATCCCTGATATATTCTGGTAACAACTGGAAATAAGTTAGGGAAGGAACACCTCACGGCATTCTTAGTACCAGAGTATAGTTCAGACATGAGATTGATCAGTGTTGGTGTCACTCCATGAAGACAGAATCCTCCAAAGGGGCTCCCAATTCACTGAATCAAATGCTTTGAAGAGATCAACATAGGCTGCAAACAGCTCCTGCGGAAACTCTCGTCTGCATTTTGTAAGGACCCAAAGATCAAGGATACAGTCAATCGTTGACCTCTTTGGTGTAAAGCCTGACTGCTCTGGACGCTGGTGCTCAAGCAGATGGTGGCGAACCCTTTCAAGAATTATCCAGCACTGAGAGCAGCATCACACCCTCAACAGTTGTCGCAGTGCTGGTGAAATAGTAGCTCCACAAGTTATATACAAGACCTTGTAATAAAAAGACAAGGCTGACAGGGTAGCCGAGAGGGATGCACACTCCGATCTGAGCTGGTGTTTCGCAAGCAGGACAATACATCAATGTGTGCACCATCCCTAGGATGGATGTTTAACTGGGTGCCCTGACGATTGGCATTTCTTGGTAGACGTTAAAGATCCCATGGTGTCCTTCGTGAAGAGTAGGTGAGTTATCTCTGGCACCCTGAACAAGTTACAAATTCCTGCCATAACTGACTCCTGGGAAGTTGATGGCAAACTACCCAGCATAACCAAACCACCCAGCACAACTAAACCACCACAACCAAACCCTTGCAAAGAAACTACCTCAGCAGCATCAATGCTCCATTATTGCTAAGAACATGGTACAGCTCTTTAATTAAAAAACGAATGAGTTCAGTCTTGTTCAATGTACTATTTCTCTTGTACATAAACCTTATTCAGGATAAACACCTTAGTGTAATAAATTATATATATATATATATATATACATACATACATATGTATATATATATATATATATATATATATACATACATTCATACATATGTATATATATATGCATATATGGATATACATTATACATATATATATATATATATATATATATATATAAGTATGTATAATGTATATCCATATATGCATATATATATATACATATATATACATACATATATTTACATATACTTCTTCTTTCGGCTGCTCCCGTGAGGGGTCGCCACAGCGGACTATCCGTTATGATCCGCATACTGATTTGGCATAGGTTTTACGCCGGATGCCCTTCCTGACGCAACCCTGGTCGCCTCTTACGACACAGGGATAAGGATTGGGTTTCGCCATGATTCCGGGCTGGCTGCCCTACACCCTCTCATAGTGCGGCCCAGTGCAGAGCAGTGCTCCCGTCCTCAAGCGATCCTCCAACCCAAGCCTCCGAGTTGCCGGATTACAGGCGCATGCCACTATGCCCGGTTAATATATTAACATATACATATATACATATACATATACATATACATATATATACATATACATATATATATATATATATATATATATATATATATATATATATACATACATATACATACTTTCGGCTGCTCCCTTTCGGGGTCGCCACAGCGGATCCTCTGTATGATCCGCATAGTGATTTGGCACATGTTTTACGCCGGATGCCCTTCCTGACGCAACCCTGGTCGCCTCTTTCGACACAGGGATATTGTACACCTATTTTTTCACTGGGGTATACACCGGCCCAGTATACTGGTACTCATTTTGCCGAACTCGGAAGGATGACAGGCTGAGTCAACCCCCTGGTGTATTAATTCAGTGGCTCAATGGGGCTTGAACTCAGGACCTCTTGGATCCCAAGCCGCTGCCCTAACCACTGCGCCAACACCAGGCTCATATATATATATATATATATATATATATATATATATATATATATATATATATATATATATATATATATATATATATATATATATATATATATATATATATATATATATATATATATATATACACACATATTACATATATATATATATATATATATATATATATATATATATATATATATATATATATATATATATTACATATATATATATATATATATATATATATATATACACATATATATTACATATATATATATATATATATTTATATACACATATATATATATATATATTACAAATATATATATATATATACACATATATATATAACATATATATATATATATATATAACATATATATATATATATATATATATATATATTTTTTTTTTATCAATGCACACACACATGGATTAGAAGAACATTTGTCGGAAATGGACAAATACATCTGGGATGTATGGTTTGATCCTCAATTTCCCACATCACACACACCGTACACCTCACCGTGGTTTGTGAATGAGTTCGCTTACTTGCACTCCATTCCAATTCATTTGGCCTTTAATGTAAAGTGCCCAAGACAAATTGAAAGAAAGCCGACTGAGGAAATCTGGCTTGATGCTGTGGTCATCTGCATTGCATATGTAAAGTGCTACTTGGCCGTCATTCTTAATATGCTTGGGATGGTGGCAAAAGGGGCTTTGCTCGAAAGTATCACATTCCATTGGGGAATTTCAGTGGAGTGTGGTTACTGGTGGTTTTAGTGCTCCTCATTGCTCGGCTATGAGGCCGATATACTGATCCGCATGGAACATGAGTTAATGGCATCAGATCAAAGACTGCCAAGCGAACAATTTTGTGTCATTGCAGGTCCTGGTCCGAGTCCTCCCTCCTGCACATTACGCAAGCACAAGGCAACTCGCAAACCACGGACGCCTTTTACGACGTCACAGCTGCTGGCATTGGAAAGGAAGTTTCGTCAGAAGCAATATCTATCGATTGCTGAACGAGCCGAGTTCTCAACTTCACTCAACCTCACAGAAACACAGGTATACCACAATAAGTCATTTGAATGTCAACTCTAACGTGTACACTTCAATCACCCAATTTACGCCACTTGAACTTAAGATTCAGCTTCAACCAAATTAAGATCAGCTGTTGATAAGAATGTCTTCACTAACCCATGTGAGTTGTTCAGAAAAGCTTTTTCCCATTAACTCATCATACATTTCCTGATACTTTAAGTTTGAATTTTGAAAACAATTACAGATGTCTCACAATGATGTCTCGAGATGGGATCGTGACAGCTTTCCCGGAAAGGCGTGGTATACATCACGTGTTTCTGGTGACACAATAGTTATCATGATGAGTGATGGTATTTTACAAGCTTCACTGCGCTATATGCCTGGCACTTTAACTAACAAGCTTAATGTGTGTTATATTACCAAGTACCATAATGTTGATGCTTTACTGGAAAATCCTTTAAAGAACAATCAGTCAAACTGACACTTCTGTTGGATTTATAAATGTGCCTCAAATACGTTTTCACATTTCCATGGATCACCTGGAGAATAATAAGACTCAAGGGGAGTATAACTTGGCCAATGTCGAGTATGATGTGGAGTGAAGCGCAGGCGACGTGGGGTGAAGCGCGGGCGACGTGGGGTGAAGCGCGGGCGACGTAGAGTACGACGCGGCCGACGTGTAGTACGACGAAGCCGGCGTGGAGTACGGCGCGGCCGACGTGGAGTAGGACGCGGTCGACGTGGAGTAGGACGCGGCCGACGTGGAGTAGGACGCGGCCGACACGGAGTAGGACGCGGCCGACACGGAGTAGGACGCGGCCGACGCGGAGTAGGACGCGGCCGACGCGGAGTAGGACGCGGCCGAAGTGGAGTAGTACGCGGCCGACGTGGAGTAGAAATACATGGGGAATACAACACGGATAACAAGTAGAATGTGGCTCACTTTGAGTGCAGCATTGCTCACCTGAATATGACGCAGCTCACCTGGAGTATAAGCCATGCTGATGTGGATTACAATGTGGCTCTTGGCGTACAATGCGGCTCACCCGAATACAAGTGCATAACACAGCTCACCTGGAATACAAGGCAGCTTGCCTGGAGTACAACACAGCTCGACATATATATTATCTCGAAATCCGGAAGTATTACACACCATAAAGCAGAACAGTATTTTACTCACCGGCACTTTAAATGCTTGTTGTTGTAAATTACGTAGTGGTTGTAGAGTCGATCCATTGTACATGAACTGCTCTACAAATGTGTGCGCATATTGTGTGTGCAAGGTTTATTCTTTAACTTCAACACAAGAAAAATTTTCCAATAGGGTCGCTCTTCGAAAACGAGTCATCCTCATAAAAACTTATTATTTTTGAAAAATCCGTTTTGTTCAACATGATGAACAAGAGAAAGAGATCGCACCTGTGATTTCACGGGTTTCCACTTGTATCAATATTGCACACCACTCCTTTCCAATGCCATATCCAGGCGATGCATGACGTCATGGACGGGCATTGAAGGAAGGGAGTACCGTACTTGGTTTTTCCTCCGTTTGTTTTCTTTCTTCCTTTCTTGATTGTCTGGGCAATAATATCTCAGCCATCCTTTGATCTCAGAAGCTGAAATCTTGGGACATTTTGTTTAATCAATTACTTAATTATTATCGATTAATTGATTACTTATTTATTTTCTTTCTCATCTGGGCAATATCTCAGGCACCTTTTGAGCTTGGAAACTGATATTTCATGGAAACTGATAAACTGATATTTGGACACGACAGTGAACAAGTGATTTGGCTATAAAGGGTATTTTTGTACACTGCTCCTTCCCAATTCCATATACAGGCGATACATGAAGTCATCTCCGGGCGACGAAGGAAGGAAGTACTCGTTTTGATTCCGTTGTCTTTGTTGTTTTCTTGTTTGTCTGGGCGATATCTCAGCCATCCTTTGAGCCAGGAAGCTGAAATTTCGGGGCATAAGTGAAGATGTGCTTTGACAAAAGTGTTATTTTTTATTTGTTGTTTTAATCAATTAATTTATTAATTGATTAATTATTATCGATTTATTAATTACTTATTTATTTTATTTATTTCTCGTCTGGGCAATATCTCAGGCACCTTTTGGCCGAGGAAGCTGATATTTGGACAAGACAGTGACCAAGTGATTTGGCTATAAAGGTATTTTTTGATTTATTAATCAATTAATTATTTTCTTTGTTTGTCTGCTGAAATTTGGGTACAAAAATGAAGATGTGCTTTGCCAAAAACGATTTATTTTTTGATTATTCAATTAATTGATTAATTACTTAATTATTATTGATTTATTAATTACTTGTTTATTTCATTTAGCCTGGTGTTGGCTTAGTGGTTAGGGTGGCGGCTTGGGATCCCAGTGTCCTGAGTTCAAGCCCCGTTGGCTGCTGAATTAACACCAGGGGGTTGACTCAGCCTGTCATCCTTCCGAGGTCGGCGAAATGAGTGCCAGTGTACTGGTCCCGGTGTATGCCCCGGTTAGAATAGGTGTACCATATCCCTGTGTGTCGTAAGAGGCGACCAGGGTTGGCGTCAGGAAGGGCATCCGGCCATAAAACATTGCCTCACAAAAAGCCAAACCCCTGCACAGCAGGGAAAAATGGCTGTAAAAACGGTCATTATTTTTTTATTTATTGTTTATTTCATTTCTCATCCTCACAATATCTCAGGCATATTTTAAGCAAGGAGGCTGATCTTTGGATATGATAGTGACCAAGTGATTTGGCTATAACGAGTATTATTGATTTTTTGCTTGATCAATTAATCGATTAATTACTTAATTTTCAAAAGGTTACAGATTGGGATGAAAGAGTGGTGGTTCAGGTATGCTATTCAGCAATTGATTGAGAAATTAATTATTTTACAATTATTATTCATTTATTTTAATTGTGCAATTAATCAATAAATCATTCAATTATTGTACACCGCTCCCTCCCAATTCGGACTCCATGTTCTGCATGTCGTGCACTGGAGGATTTGTTTTTTATTTATTTAGCATGGGGGCAGTGAACTTTGAAAGTACCGTGACTTGTTGTACACAGCTCCTTCCCAATTCCATATGCAGGCGATGCACGATGCCATCAACGTAACCAAAGGAAGGGAGTACTCAGTTTTTATTCTGTTTTCTTTCTTGCTTTCTTGTTTGTTTGTTTGTCCAGGCGATAGCTCAGCCATCCTTTGAGATGAGAGGCTGAAATTTGGGGACAAAAGTGAAGATGTGCTTTGGCAAAAATGGTATTTTCTTATTTTTGGATTAATCATTTCATTGATGAATTACTTAATTATTATCGATTGATTAATTACTTATTTATTTTATTTTATTTCTCATCCTGGCAATATCTCAGGTACCTTTTGAGCTCGGAAGCTGATGTATGGACATGACAGTGACCAAGTGATTTGCGACAAAGGGTATTTTTGATTTGTTGATTAATTAAATCATCGATTAATTATTGATTTTTCGATAAATTACTTAATTTTCAAAAAGTGAGAGATTCGGATGAAACTGTGGAGGTTTAGGTATTCTATTTGGCAATTTATTGAGAAATTAATTATTTTACGATTATTCCTTATTTTAATTATGCAATTAATCAATTAATCAATCCATTTTTGTATACCGCTCCCTCCCAATTCCAACTTCATGTGCTGCAAGCTGGTATTGCTGGGTGGCGAAGGCGCCCCGGCAATGTCGCGCACTGGAGGATTTGTTCTTTATTTATTTGGCATTGGGGTGTTGTTCTTTGAATGTACCGCAACTTGTTTTGATGTATTCATTAATCAATGAATTATTGGTTTTTCGCTGAATTAGGTAATTTTCAAAATATTACAGATTCAAATGAAACAGTGGTGGTTTTTGTATGCTATTAGCCAATTAAGAAATTAATTATTTTACGATCATTATTTATTCATTTTGATTATGCAATTAATGAATTATCAATCAATAATTGGACACCACTCCCTCCCAATTCAGTCTCCATGTGCTGCATGGTGGCATTGCCGGGCGCCAGAAGCACCTCGGCAATGTCGCGGGCTGGAGGATTTCTTATTTATTATTTGGCATGGGGGCAGTGTACTTTGAATGTACCTCAACTTGTTATCATTATTACTACTGCACTTTAGATTGTGTGTGTGTGTGTGTGTGTGTGTGCGTGTGCGTGTGCGTGTGCGTGCGTGCGTGCACGAGCGTGTGTGTATGCGCACGCACGCGCATTTGCTCATTACATCACGCTTTTTAATCAAGCTCCATTCACGAGATTTGGTAAGTGCATGTGTCAGATAGCTTTATTTCCTTCAATCAAAGCACCATGTGATGTGACACGTTAAAGCGAGCGACATGTGCAACTTTGAATGCACGCTTCAGATTATCCCTCTGAAGAGGTTAAGGATAAGTTGTCCTCCTTTCGTATGAAAAGTAGTTTGTACATCAGCTGTTGTTACTGTTTCATGCCAATTCTAAACTCGACTTGGTGCTTGGCTGCCTTTACATTTGTCCAACAGTACTTACCTTGGAATTAAAGAAGTTTTAACCCTTTCAATACAGGCATAGAATGTGTGTGGGTATTCACAACTTTAAAATAACCGTCCATGCACGAGTTTAAGCTACAGAGTTCATAAAACACCTTATGCTGTGCAGTCTCGAGAAAAAAGGATGTGGGCGGGGTCTGCGAACAGCAAATTTGATTAGTCGAGATTATGCAAAATACAGTAATTTTTTTGTTCAAGTTCTGCTAAACAGAAGGCTTTTGAAAGAGCCAGTAAGGCAACTTGTGTTCTCCAGTGTTCAAGTATATAATTAAATTGAAATAAAAAAAGATTTTAAAGATTGTAGAAAACATTTTTTCGGAAGTTTCCCACCGATGATGCAGCGTCTTTTACACCAGCTTATTAAACACGTTACATTCGGTCAAATAAAAGAAAATACCAGTTGATCATTCTAGATTTTTTTTAAGAAGGAGGCCCTTTTTACTTGTCATAATTTTTTTTTTTTCAAAATGATCGTCAGCTTTTAGTACCCAACAAACAATGTACCCAACACGCCAGTTTTTTACCTCCCCACCCCCGACCCCCACTAAAAATGGCATGTTCCAGACATGTCAGTTTTCTATCCCCAAACAAATATGACATGGGTTATATACTTGTCATGTCACATACATAATCACTCAGCTGATTAAAAATCCAATCCACTGTCCTAAATGTATGGCAAAATGAAAAAACAAAACTACACACTTTGTACATATTAAAATTATTGGCTTTGCGATCTTTCTATATAGATCTACAGAAAACATTTAATACACAGATTTACGTACGTGGGATGTGGACTCACAAGCGCTTGCTGGTCTCATTCCCCACTCGTGAAATCGGAGAAAACATCACATAGCGAGCGTCACCCATCAATAACTGTTTCCACATACCACGGCTTCAGGACTTTAGTTCCTGTCCAAATGTGCAAACAGATAAAAGCCACATTCAAAAATGAACCTTTAATCATAAAAATGATTTGTCACATTCACGCAATTTGTCTACATTCTACATTCCTCATGCAATTTGCAAGTTTTAAAACCAGTTGTATTTTGCATCATTTTAATCGGAAGCGTGCACTGAATTTTACTGCAGCAGCTGCGATGGAACGCAGACGGCAGACATGTACACAGATCAGTATTGCTCGCGTATCATGCACGGAAACGGAAAGTGGCAGTGAACAGAAAGCGGCAGTACAGTTCTCAGTGCTGCGGTTCGGTAGAAGCTATAAAAACTCAATATCCACATTGGGAAAATGATTGACTCAAAGAATGGTGCAAGAGCCATACACAAAGATATGGATTTTTAAGTGGTGCAAATCCACTTCAATATTTGGAATGTCCTTCCTTCCATCTTTCCGTCAAAAATGAAGAAGAAGAACCTTTCTAACCCACCATGTTTCATTCGTTTCTAGTTTGTTGTTGTTTAGTTGTTCTTGTGTTGTTTCGTTTTTTTTGTGTTATTGATTAGTTTGCATGAGGAGAGTAAGGTCACCAAACCTGTTGAGGAAGTAACCGTCAGTCCCCCACAGGGATACTTTTTAAGCACTGTAGCTGCCTCACTGCAGCACTTCCTATGGACATGGGTGCGATTTTTGGGGGGGATATTTGACAAAATAATAAACAATAAAAATAAATAAACCAATGTCACCCGCAGGGTGACCCGTATCTTGCCAAAAGGTGACCACGTGTGACTTATTTAAGATCACACTGAGGTGAACAGAGCTGCTATCCACCAGGAGCGACTCCTTGAGGAATATCTGCCTACGAGAGATTCCGATGGGAATCGTTCGACAGAGTCACCATGAAAAATATGCTTTTGCCTCATAACGTCACCAAATGACGTCATAATGTCTCGAGCTTGACATATCTAGAAAGCACTCATCGAGGTGTTCAATTTGAGGTACTACACGATATGGTTCCTAAAACTTGAAAATTTGACCTTGGGGTCAAATATGTTTGACCTTTGGCGCTAACCATGAAGGTCAAGGCCAATCGCCACCAAAAATTAATCAACTGAGCGCCAGACCATGAACTATATTCCGATGAAGTTTGAAGACGATCCGATCAAAATTACTCAAAAAATAAGGGTTTCGTCGACTCCCCTGATTTGTGACAAAGTGACCTTGACCTTTGACCTTGACCTTCAAAATTTTATGCGCTGAAAGGGACCTCTATAGGCCTCTGATATGCGAAGTTACAAAATTTTCCAATGATAACTGTGCTCTGCAGAGTGATTTATACGTGATTACAGACCAAAAAAAAAATATATGAAGGTCAAGGCCAATCGCCACCAAAAATTAATCAGCTGAGCGCCAGACCATGAACTATATTCCCATGAAGTTTGAAGACGATCCGATCAAAATTACTCAAAAAATAAGGGTTTCGTCGACTCCCCTGATTTGCGACAAAGTGACCTTGACCTTTGACCTTGACCTTCAAAATTTTGTGCACTGAAAGGGACCTCGATAGGCCTCTGATATGCGAAGTTACAAAAATTTCCAATGACAACTGTGCTCTGCAGAATTTTTTATACGTGATTACAGACAAACAAACAAACAAACAAACAAAAAAAAAACATACAAGCTGACTAACATATCTTGCAAAAACTTCGTTTTGGCAAGATAAAAAACATACAAGCTGACGAACATATCTTGCAAAAACTTCGTTTTGGCAAGATAAAAAAGAAGGTGGGTTCAAAAAAGGAAGCGGGTGGGGGGGCGATCAACTGGTATTTATTTTTATTTGGCCAAAGTTATTCATGTCTATTGTTTGTGTCCTTTATGATGTCCTTGAAAACAGTAAGTTTCCTGTTTGGAATGCTTTTCAATTTTGTTTGACTGCCAGACAGGCAGGCAGAGTAAGAAAATATTTTACTCCTCTCTGTGCATGCACGATCGGGACAAATTCAGAGCCAAAGTACTGCTAAATTACAGGTTTATTTTCTGATTCATGTTCCGATTAGTGTTCAAAATATAACATTCAATTGAAATAGAGTTGTTCCTTAATCATAAACTGAAAAGCGGTATGTGGACAGACGACAAAAGGAACCAATTACTGAACCATGCTTTTCATTTTGTGTGCGGGGTATTGACCAAACTGTCCGCGCACCTTGGCGGCCCTAGCTGTTGCTGTAAGAAATCGGATCAGACTCTAAAAGTCTGTCATAGTACTGTGCAGGTCAAAACTGGTGTGAAGGAAACAGCATCACACAACTTTTCACCGATAAAATGTACTTCATGTGAAATAATAACAAAGTTATTGAGATTAAAGTTGGATGTATGGTACAATACACAGTTTGAAAACCAGTCGCACATACGAGGTGTGTTCAAAAAGTATCCAACCTTAATTTTTTGTGCATAAACAAATGAAGCTAGGGAGGCGTGGTTTGGTGCACGTATGTAGGCGATCCTAATCCGTATGCATGAATATTTTCCCGCCTGCAGAAGCTGTCAGTCGCCGACAGACCGCCGATGAGTGGAAGTGAGAGGAAGATGAGAGGAAGTGTAAGTGAGCGCCGTCGGATTTTCGTTTTTGACAAAATGACGGATCACTGTGGTCTCATCGCCAGTGATCACTGTGTTGAAGAAGTTGGGATCGCTGTTCACAGTCTCCAGCATGTCCTGTGCGATCTCCAAACGGAGTTGCTTCTGCTCGATCGTTAGCAGCTTTGGCACGAACTTCGCTGAGATTCTCCTTTAGCCCAAATCCTTAGTCACAATGGAATGAACGGATCCAATGCTGACGCCCGCATCGTCTGCAAGTTCTCTGATCGTGATTTGACGATCCTGCATTAGCAGGGTCCTCACTTGGTCAATGACGATCTCATTTCGGGAGGTTGAGGGCCAACCAGAACCTGCTTCACTTTGCACTGATGTGCGACCATCTTTGAAGCAGTTGTACCACTCTTTTATATGTGTGGAGCCCATTGCTTCGTTCACGAAGGCCTGTTGAATCTTGTGGATCGTTTCCACTTGGGAATCGCCAAGCCTTACACAAAATTTGATGCAGTAGTGTTGTTCAAGTTTTTCCGTCATTTTGTCAAAAACGAAAATCCGACGGCGCTCACTTACACTTCCTCACTCATCGGCGGTCTGTCGGCGAATGACAACTTCTGCAGGCAGGAAAATATTCACGCATACGGATTAGGATTGCCTACATACGTGCACCAAACCAGGCCTCCCAAGCTTCATTTGTTTACCCACGATAAATTAAGGTTGGATACTTTTTGAACACACCTCGTATGTATATACAGTGCCAATAGCAAGTCTACACCCCCTTTCAAAATTTTCACCTTTGTTGCCTTATGCTTATAGCCTGGAATTAAATTGCATTAAATCAGACTTTTTCCACCTTTATTTACACATCCTAACCCACAACTTCCAAGTGAAAAACAAATTCTACAAATTTCAGAAAATGAATTTAAAATACACAACTAGAATATCTTGGTTGGATAAGTGTCCAGCCCCTTTATATTAGCAATTGTAAACAGGAAAAAGAGCAATC
>NC_140961.1:11804063-11816563 GCF_056783735.1 Eptatretus burgeri | reverse complement strand
TAAACTTGTGTGTTTAAATGCTGTTTGCAACGTTTTAATTAGCCGTGTTGTCTTGTAATTATATAATGTTTCTTCTGCAATTATAAATATTACTGTGTGAAAGGTGGTGCAATTGCAGTTTGCATGAAAACATGTCGTGACATGAAAGGATGTTTGATCTCACCTGTATAATTACGACACCACAAGATACCTGTCCCAGGCTTGTACATTAATATCGCTTTTGATGTTTGAATACCAACACCTTGCACACCTGTATAATGAACTGAACAGAAAATGCTACACATAGATACATACATACATACATACATACATATGCTTGGTTTCATTGCCACTCAAAATTCGTTACCACATAAGCAATAAACCACAGGAGTAAATACACTAAACTGCAGGAGTAAATGTAATAACCACAGGAAAAAATACACTAATCTACAAAAGTAAATGCACTAAACTACAGGAGTAAATATAAATGACCACAGGATTGAATTTACAAAAACATGAGTAAATGTAATAATCACAGGGGTAAATGCACCAAACCAGAGCAGTAAATGTAATAACCACATAAGTGAATGCACTCAACAAATGGAGTAAATACAATAACTAAAAAGTATTAAATGTAATAACCACAGGAGTAAATATACACTAAGCTGCAGGAGTAAATTTAATAACCACAGCAGTAAATATACACAAAACCAGAAGAGCAAATTTAATAACGACAGAAGTAAAAACACTAAACCACAGGAGTAAATGTGGTAATCACAGGATTAAATACACTAAGCTACAGAAGTAAATGCACTAAACTACAGATGTAAATACAAATAACCATAGGATTGAATACACTAAACCATAGGAGTAAATATAATAACCACAGAAGTGAACACACGAAACAAAAGGAGTAAATCCAATAACTAAAAAGTAGTAAATGTAATAACCACAGGAGTAAATACACTAAGCTACAGGAGTAATTTATACTAAACCAGAAGAGCAAATGTAATAACCACAGGAGTAAATATAATAACCACAACAGTAAATACACTTAACCACAACAGTAAATACACTTAAACACAAGACTAAATGCAGTAAACCACAGAAGCAAATACACAAAACCACAGGAGTAAAGCCAACAACAGAAGCAAATGCACTAAAGCACAGGAGTAAATATAATTACCACAAGAGTAAATGCAATAACCACAGGAGTAAATACACTAAACCACAGAAGTAAATATAATTACCACAGTAGTAAATGTACTAACCACAGGAGTAAATACAATAATCCACAGGAGTAAATATAATTACCACAGTTGTAAATGTAATAACCACAGGAGTAAATACACGAAACCACAGGAGTAAATATAATTACCACAGGAGCAAATACACGAAACCACAGGAGTAAATATAATTACCACAGTAGTAAATGTAATAACCACAGGGATAAAGGCAATAACAAACGTCAATGCACGAAACCACAGGAGTAAATTTAATTACCACTGTAGTAAATTTAATTAACACAGTAGTAAATGTAATAACCGAAGGAGTCAATACACAAAACCACAGGCGTAAATAAAATAACCACAGTTGTAAATGTAATAGCCACAGGGGTAAAAGTAATGACCACAGGAGTAAAGGCAATTACAGAAGTAAATGCACTAAACCACAGATATTAATACACGAAACTACAGGAGTAAATATAATAACCACAGGAGTGAATATAATAACCACAGGAGTAAATATAATAACTGCAGGAGTAAATACACTTAACCACAGGAGTAAATGCAGTCAACCACAGAAGCAAATAAACAAAACGACAGGAGTAAATGCGATAACCACGGGAGTAAATGTAATAACTACAGGAGTAAATACACAAATCGAAAGGAGTAAATATAATCACCACAGTCATAAATGTAATAACCACAGGAGTAAATACACAAATCGAAAGGAGTAAATATAATCACCACAGTCATAAATGTAATAACCACAGGAGTAAATACACAAATCGAAAGGAGTAAATATAATCACCACAGTCATAAATGTAATAACCACAGGAGTAAATGCAATAACCACAGGAGTAAAGGCAACAACAGAAGTAAATGCACTAAACCACAGGAGTAAATACAATAAACCAGAGGAGTAAATGTAATAACCACCCAAGTGAATGCACTAAACAAATGGAGTAAATATAATAACTAAAAAGTATAAAATGTATTAACCACAGGAGCAACTAGAGGGGGAGCACTCGGGAGAGTGCAAAACCTCCGCCGCCAATACTGCTGGGTCACTCAAGTGAACCTTATATCTTATTCATTAAATATGATGTCAACAGTGCTGACAGAGTTATAGTTCTTTTCTCCAACATTTTTTGGGGGTTGGGGGGGGGGTTGGAAATCACTTTAAAACATGGAGAAATGCAAAAAAAAGAAATCGAAATTTTGTTGAAAAAAAGTTGCAAAAAATTTTTTTGTCTCAAACAATTTTTTTTGGGGGGGTGGGAGGTTGGAAATCACTAAAAACATGTAGAAATGCAAAAAAAAAAAAAAATTCTCTAAATTTTTTTTTTGGGGGGGGGGTCCAAGTCCAAAATTTAATGGCATGATCCTTGGACCATACCTAACCCCCCCACCAAGTTTCATCGAAATCCATCGAGTTTTTCCGTAATACTGTTCACAAACAAACAAACAAACTAACACACAAACAAACAAATAAACAGAAAGGGGTGATAACAGTAACCTCCATCCATCTTCGAAGATGGCGGAGGTTAAATATACATAAAGCTGCAGGAGTAAATGTAATAACCACAGAAGTAAATATACACAAAATCAGAAGAGCAAATCCAATAACTAAAGAAGTATATACACCAAACCAGAGGAGTAAATATGGTAATCACAGGATTAAATACATGAAGCTACAGAAGTAAATGCACTAAACTACCAGAGTAAATACAAATAACCATAGGATTGAATACACTAAACCAGAGGAGTAAATGTAATAACCACAGAAGTGAACACACGAAACAAAAGGAGTAAATACAATAACTAAAAAGTAGTAAATGTAATAACCACAGGAGTACATACACCAAACCACAGGAGTAAATACACTAATCTACAGGAGGAAATATAATAACCATAGTTGTAAATGTAATAACCACAGGAGTAAATACACAAAACCACAAGAGTAAATGCAATATACCACAGAAGCAAATACACAAAACCACAGGAGTAAATGTAATAACCACAGGAGTAAATACACGAAACCACAAGAGTAAATACACTAAACAGGAGTAAATATAATCACTGCAGGAGTAAATACCCTTAACCACAGAAGCAAATAAACAAAACCACAGGAGTAAATGTAATAACCATAAGAGTGAATGCAATAACCACAGGAGGAGTAAATGTGATGACCACAGAATTAAATACACTAACCTACAACAGCAAATGTCATAATCACAGTATATACACTATACTACCAGAGTAAATACACTTATCCACTTGCAGTCAATGTAAAAACCACAGGAGTAAATACACGAAGCCATGGTAGAAAATGTAATAACCACATGATAAAGGCGGTAACAGAAGTAAATGCACTAAACCACAGATATAAATACACTAAACCACAGGAGTAAATATAATAACCACAGGAGTGAATACTCTAAACCACAAGAGTAAATACACAAAACAGGAGTAAATATAATAACTGCAGGAGAAAACACACTTAACCACAAGAGTAAATGCAGTAAACCACAGAAGCAAATAAACAAAACGACAGGAGTAAATGTGATAACCACAGGAGTAAATGCGATAACCACAGGAGTAAATATACTAAGCTGCATGAGTAAATGTCATAACCACAGTATATACACTATACTACCGGAGTAAATACACTTAGCCACTTGTGGTAAATGAAATAACCATAGGAGTAAATACACTAAGCCACTTGAGTAAATGTAATAACCACAGTAGTAAATGTAATAACCACAGGAGTAAATACACAAAGCCACGGCAGTAAATGTAATAACCACAGGAGTAAATGTAATAACCACAGGAATAAATGTAACAGCCATGGTAGTAAATGTAAAAAGCACAGAAGCAAATACACAAAACCACAGGAGTAAAGGAGGTAACAGAAGTAAATGCACTAAACCACAGTAGTAAATGTAATAACCACAGAAGTGAATGCACCAAACAAAAGGAGTAAATACAATAACTAAAAAGTATTATAAGTAATCACCACAGGAGTAAATATAATGACCATATGAGTCAATGTAATCACCACGAGAGTGAAGGCGATAACATAAGTAAATGCACTAAACCACAGTTATAAATACACTAAACCACAGGAGTAAATATAATAACCACAGGCATAAATATCAAAGAGTAAATGCAGTAAACCACAGAAGCAAATGCACAAAACCACAGGAGTAAATGTAATAACCACATGAGTAAAGGCAATAACAGAAGTAAATGCATTAAACCACAGATATAAATACACTAAGCTACAGGAGTAAATACACCAAACCACATCAGTCAATGCACCAAACCACAGATATCAATGTATTCACCACAAGAGTAAATACACAAAACAGGAGTAAATATAATGACTGTAGGAGGAAATACACTTAACCACAAGAGTAAATGTGGTAAACCACAGTAGCAAATGCACAAAACCACGGGAGTAAATGTAATAACCACAGGAGTACATGCACGAAACAACAGGAGCAAATACACTAATCTACAGGAGTAAATATAATAACCACAGTTGTAAATGTAATAACCACACGAGTAAATACACAAAACCACCAGAGTAAATGCAGTAAACCACAGAAGCAAATACACAAAACCACAGGAGTAAATGTAATAATCACAGGAGTAAATACACTAAACAGGAGTAAATATAATAACTGCAGGAGTAAATACACTTAACCACAAGAGTAAATGCAGTAAACCACAGAAGCAAATCAACAAAATCATCAGAGTAAATGTGATAACCACAAAGTAAATGTAATAACCACAGGAGTAAATGCGATAACCACAGGAGGAGTAAATGTGATGACCACAGAATTAAATACACCAAGCTACAGGAGTAAATGTCATAATCACAGTATATACACTTTTCTACCCGAGTAAATACACTTAGCCACTTGGAGTAAATGTAAAAACCACAGGAGTAAATACACGAAGCCATGGTAGTAAATGTAATAACCACATGATAAAGGCGGAAACAGAAGTAAATGCACGAAACCACAGATATAAATACACCAAACCACAGGAGTAAATATAATAAGCACAGGAGTAAATACATTTAACCACAAAAGTAAATGCAGTAAACCACAGAAGCAAATAAACAAAACGACAGGAGAAAATGGGATAACCACAGGAATAATGTAATAACCACAGGACTAAATGTGATAACCACAGAATTAAATACACTAAGCTGCATGAGTAAATGTCATAACCACAGTATATACACTATACTACCGGAGTAAATACACTTAACCACTTGTAATAAATGTAATAACCACAGGAGTAAATACACCAAGTCACATGAGTAAATGTAATAACCACTGTCATAAATGTAATAACCACAGGAGTAAATACACTCAGCCATGGCAGTAAATGCAATAACCACAGGAGTAAATGTAATAGCCACAGGAGTAAATGTAATAACCACAGGAGTAAATACACTAATCCACATGAGTAAATGTAATAACCACAGGAGTAAATGTAACAGCCACGTTAGTAAATGTAATAAGCACAGAAGTGAATGCACCAAACAAAAGGAGTAAATACAATAACTAAAAAGTATTACATGTAATTACCACAGGAGTAAATGCACTAAGTCACGGTGGTAGATGTAATAACCACAGGAGTAAATATAATAACCATATGAGTCAATGTAATAACCACAGGAGTAAAGGCGATAACACAAGTAAAATGCACTAAACCACAGTTATAAATGCACTCAACCACAGGAGTAAATACACTAATCTTCAGGAGTAAATATAATAACCACAGGAGTAAATGTAATAACCACAGGAGTAAAGCCAATTACAGACGTAAATGCACTAAACCACAAGAGTAAATGCAGTAAACCACAGAAGTAAATGTAACAACCACATGAGTAAAAGCAGTAACAGAAGTAAATGCACTAAACCACAGGAGTAAATACAATAAACCAGAGGAGTAAATGCAGTAAACCACAGAAGCAAATAACCAAAAACACAGGAGTAAATGTGATAACCACACAATTAAATACACTAAGCTCCAGGAATAAATGTCATAATCACAGTAAATACACTATACCACAAGAGTAAATACACTTAGCCACTTGGAGTAAATGTAATGATCGTAGGAGTAAATACACTAAGCCACGGTAGTAAATGTCATAACCACAGGAGTAAATATACTAAACCACGGTAGTAAATGTTATAACCACAGGAGTAAATCCACTAAGCCACAAGAGTAAATACACTAAACAGGAGTAAATATAATAACTACCGGACTAAATATACTAAGCCACTTTGAGTAAATGTAATGACCACAGGAGTAAATACACTAAGCCATGGTTGTAAATGTAATAACCACAGGAGTAAATATACTAAGCCACGGTAGTAAATGTAATAACCACATGAGTAAATATACTAAGCCACAGTGGTAAATGTAATAACCACAGGAGTAAATGTAATAATCACAGGAGTAAATGTAACAACCACAGGAGTAAATATACTAAACCACATGAGTAAATGTAATAACCACAGGAGTAAATGTGACAACCACAGGAGTAAATGTAATAACCACAGGAATAAATACCCAAAACCACAGGAATGTATACATTATACAAGGAGTCATGACGATCCAGTCGCTAGGAGATGAACACCCGACAGGGATTCAATGTAAACCTCCGTTTTAACACTGAACCAACGTAAAATGACTGCTTTAGTCATAGACAAAAGCATATTATATGCAGAACTTAAAAAAAAAATTAACCACATTGTGATGATTTTCATCGATATAATGTAATTAAAACAGTACAAACTCTTTAGGGAAACACATTTATTAAAACAAACTATCTGAGGTATAAATATAAATATGTTGAAGAAAAAAAATGAAACAAAGGAACACCAGAAGGGCGCATACCTCTGCCATGCAATGCCTGATCCATGAGAACATATTGGGTCCAATACATTTTTGAAATATCATGCTGTACAGCATGATATCGTTTTTGGGCCTATCCCTCAATGGTGAAGAATCATTTTAAAAATTAAATAATTCCAGTTGTCGGATCCGGACCCAGATCTTCACCAAAATCTAATAAGTTCGTCCTTGTCACGCACCCAACCTGTTTACAAAATTTCATTTGGATACGTCCACAACATTTTGAGACATCCTGCACACAAACAAACAAACAAACAAGAAGAAGACGTCGTGCAGAGCACACACGATACTTGCAAAATTCATAAAACAAATTTTACCTGAAAAACAATTGCTGGTTGAATTCAATGACCAAATATGCAACTCCTCTTCAAATTTCAAGTCAATTGGATGAAAATTGACAATTTTAGAAATTTGGCCTATGTTGACCTTTTGGCCTATGTTGACCTCAAACATAATTCGTGGTTGAATTCAGTGAGCTGATTCGAAAATCCTCTTCAAATTTCATGTCAATTGGATGAAAATTGATTATTTTAGAAATACCACCTTAGTTGTTGACCTTGGGCCGATGTTGACCTTTTGGTCGACGTTGACCTCAAAAAGAATTGGCTCGTTGAATTCACTGACATGAAATTTAAATCCTCTTCAAATTTCAAGTCAATCGGATGAAAATTGAGGATTTTAGAAATGTCACCTTGTTGACCTTGTGGTCTATGTTGACTTCAAAAATAATTGGCTTGTTGAATTCAGTGACCTGTTGTTGACCTGGGGCATATGTTGACCTTTTGGTCCATGTTGACCTCAAAAATGTTTGGCTAATTGAATTCAGTGATCTGAAATATAAATCCTCTTCAAATTTCAAGTAAATCGGATGAAAATTGAAGATTTTAGAAATACCACCAAAGTTGTTGACCTTTGGCCTATGTTGACCTTTTGACCTCAAAACAATAGGCCTCTACCTTATGACAAAGTCTACCATGAGGTGAAGTTTCGTGAAGATCAGTTTAAAATTGCGACCTGTAGGTGACAGACAGACAGACAGACAGACAGACAGACAGACAGACAGACAGACAGGAAGGGGTGAAAACATAACCTCCTTTACCTTTGGTAGCAGAGGTAAAAATATTCATTTCTCTCTTCACGTGAACAGTACCAATGTTAGTGCAAGTGGTACAGTATGCATGTCACAGCATGTGGTACAGTATGCATGACAGTTCATGCAGTGGTACAGTAGGTCCAGTAAATTATTGTGATCGAGTTCATGCAGTACAGTATCGTGCAGTGCATATGGACAGTTCATGCAGTACTGTACAGTATTGTGGTATAGTGCATTCAATATAGTTCCTTTGGGGCATTGCAAGCAGTGCAAAGGTGTGATACAGTGCATGTAGTGCAGTATACATGGTACTCTGAATGCAGTACAGTAGTACATGCAGTATAGTACATGTGGTGCAGGACATTATACTGTCGCACCGTGCATGTGGTACAGTGTTGCAGTGCAGTGTATTTTTCCCGAAAATTGATCCTGTCATTTTCTGCCACATCAGGTCCCGTCATGTGCGTAGTGGTTGTTACAGGAAGTTAATGTGGCAATATATTTTTTTCCAGTTTTCAAAAATCCCAACAACTTTACCATGGCCAACCAAAGAAACGGCCAAGCTAGGGCAGATCTACATCAGCAGCCAGAAAGAAAAAAAAGAAAAGAAGCCCGGAAGCAGGAAAGCTCACAAGAAAGACAATCACGTCTTGAAACTGACCGTGAATGACATGCAACAGCCAGAGCAACAGAAACATTGCAAGAAAGACAAGACTGAAGACGACAATGGTTCACGAGCGGTATTTGATGATGTAGATTGTTTCAGAAGTCAAGGATGAGACAATGTGATAATTTTTGACCAAGCTATAAAAATGATCAACATGATGTGGTACGGATGACGGGTTATTAGCTGAAAAATGTTGAAAACCGGGTTTCGTTCAACAACTTTCAAAATTTGACATTTGCATAACCTTTAAAGGTCACAAAACAATGTTGTGGACATTAAAATAAGGAAACAGGATACGTGATATAGCTTATTGGGGTTAGTTCGTCGAAGAAGGTCGAAAACCCGGTTCGTTTTCCACAACTTTGAAAATTTGACCTTTGTGGCCTTTAAAGGTCAAAGGTCAAGGATTATGACCTTTGGTGCAAAACTTCCTCTGGAACATTCTAGGAACAATATAACGTCATAAAGGCTATATGGCATTTCGCACTCCTCGGATTATCCATACTTTGATGAAATCAGCGTAAAAACAAACTTGAAGGGGGCGCCACGGGCAAGGTGTTCAAGATGGAGCAAAATGGTTTCAAGACTTTAGGTGGGGAATGACCTCAAAGATTATGCATAAAAAAATGTTGTCATCCTAGCTCTCAAAGTTTGGGCGGTCGTATGATTTTTATGTCAAAATTTGCAATTTTCTAAGTTTTTGACCTTGTGACCTTGACCTTGGGACGAAAATGAAAAATCGGACGACAAGTTTTAAATAATTCATTTTGCTATTCAAATACCAAAGAACCCATTCCATTCAGTCAATTCCCTAGGAGAAGATAGATTTTTTTATCCGACTACCCCGTAAAAATGGCTATTTTTGGGGCGTGGCTCCGCCCACAATGGGGGTAGCTACATCTTCATCCAGGAAAACACAACGAGACATTGATATCGAACACGTAACCAAGTTTCATCAAGATCGGATGAAAATCCATGGAGTTATGCTCTGGACAGACAGACACACAGACAGACACACAGACATAACGAATATAGTGGTCACTCTGGCTGGCGCTCGTGAACCAACAAACAAACAGTTAATCAAATTCAGCCTTTCGTCTGAAACTTTATTTTATTTAAACTGGGGAAATAATGTGAAATTTAACCCTGGCAATGCCAGGTGCACCTCAGCTCGTACATAATAAGCTTATGGAAAGGTTAGACTCTCACCTTTACAATGATTGTTACTGTATGTTAGACTTGCAACAGAATCTCTTTTGTTTTCTTAAAACCAGCAAAGAACCCATCCGAAAGAGTTAATTCCCACATTTTTATGACTTATGACTTGTAATACCAGCTGCCACCAGGTGGGACTACATGATACACATTTACATTGAGAAAATTAGGGCTTTGGCCCCACCCTGAACACCCCAAGGCCAATAAAATTTTTCCACCTAAATCCTCCTTGGCACACTCTTCGTATAATGACCAGTTTTTAACTCATTCCATCCAACTTCCATGAGTTGGATTCATTTTTTTTTAGCGATATTCAGTTTTCAAGTTATTCTGTCCAGCGATGCAGAAGTGTATTAGAATGTATGATAATTCGCCCACTTCTTATGATAATTCCCACTTTAACATACCATGAGCCTCGACTTTGTATCCAACAAAAAAGAAGAACAAAAAGTAAAATCCATCCCAACATCATGGAAAACCAGTACTTCACAACTTACGAGAAAAGTACCCGCCTTATGGGCAATCTTGTTCCAAGCATGCAACCCGTTCTTCTGACACATACCATTTTTGGGCATTTCCTTATCTGATATAGATATAGATCCTTATGAGATATATCCTTATGAGATATATCTCCTATATATCTCCATATATATTATGAATTATATATATATATATATATATATATATATATATATATATATATATATATATATATATATATATATATATATATATATCTTATGTAATATATATATATATATATATTATATCTATATATATATATATATATATATATATATATATATATATATATATATATATATTACGAGATATATCTCCTATATATCTCCGAGTGCTCCTATATCCTAATGAGATATAGGCAACTGACAGATCTGTATGGACAAAAAACAAATAACCTGGGTTACATGCATGAAACAAAAACATACCTTCTGCTTACAATTCAAAACACTGAACCACACTGGAAAACGTGGGGACAGGAATACTGTGCTGGCAATGGTGGAGACTTGCAATACCCTCCCTGACCAAGAGGCAACGCTACACGATACACATTGACATCGAGAATTCGTCCCGCGCCATCCCAAGACCACCGGCAAAGATAAACACACCTCGACATCAATTGGGGTCATCCTGATCCTATGTAGCAAGTGTGGATAGAATCAGCCCAGAACTTTAGGAGTAGCGTGACACACACACACACACACACACACACACACACACACACACACACACACACACACACACACACACACACACACACACACACACACACACACACACACACACACACACACACACACACACACACACACACACACCGGTCCATGAATTTATATAGTAAGGATTTCATCCAGCGGTTTAGGAGTGCATAAAATGCCAAGCACATATTATGTAAATTATCCAAGTAGTTTTTTTGGATTCTAGAAGGCTTTCATACAGATATTAACATAATATTGGAAACTGCTGGGACTTGTATTACACTCTCTCGTCTGGAGCAACACCACACGATACACATTTATATAAATAATTTGAGTCTCCCCACCATCCTCCAATCCCCACCATTCCTGCCGAACCCCCGCTACTCAATTTTCTGGAAATACCTAAAATGTTCAAGTACAACCAACAAACTTCAACTCATTATGTCCATCAGTTTAAGAATGGCTACAGGTCAAACACACACACGCACACAGAGAGACTTGGGAGGGCTTTGTTCCACCTTCTGAAACCCACATATGGAGATAGCAATGATATATATATTATATATATATATATATATATATATATATATGTATGTGTGTGTGTGTGTGTGTGTGTGTGTGTGTGTGTATAATATATATATATATATGTATATACATACATATATATATATATGTATATACATATATATATATATATATATATATATATATATATATATATATATATATATGTATATACATATATATATATATATATATATATATATATATATATATATATATATATAATAGATTCAGCATGGGAGATTTATAATATATATATATGAATAATATAAATACACACACACACACACACACACACACACACACACACACACGTTACCATGTGGCAGACTTGTGTCAGGCAGGTTACAGTGTGTCCAGTGTGGCAGACGCTGCTTGCTCGGGCCAGCCTCACACAACCGGCACACCAGAAATGGTTGCCCGAGTTGAGCGAGTGCTGAGGGAAAACCGTCGCATTGCATTGGATGAAGTGGTCTGGATGGATGAATTGAACATCAGCGAAGGTTCAGCACACCATATCATTCACAACGTGCTGGGGTTCCGCAAAGTGTCTGCAAGGTGGGTGCTGAGACAACTCACACCCAAACTGAAATAACTCC
>NC_140961.1:11791563-11794063 GCF_056783735.1 Eptatretus burgeri | reverse complement strand
TTATTATTCACTGCATTTAAAGCCAGTAAGGCCCAAGAGCAGTAATAAACATTTTCATTTCATGGCCGGCGAAGCTTGTTGGCATAATGACGTATTGACCAAGTTTACTGACTGCTATAATGGAATCGATTCTGTCTCTCTCAACTTTTAAATTCCGATTCCATTATAGTCGTCATATCAGTAAACTTGGTCAATACGTCATTATGCCAACAAGATTCGCCGGCCATGAAATGAAAATGTTTATTACTGCTCTTGGGCCTTACTGGCTTTAAATGCAGTGAATAATAAATAATAATAATAATAATACCGTGACGAAATTACCTTGTGACCGAATTGCCGTGACCAAATTACCTCGTGACCGAATTACTGTGACCAAATTACCTTGTGACCGTTTTACCGTGACCAAATTACCTTGTGACCGTTTTACCGTGACCAGGTTTCCCGTGTACCTACACATTCCCTTGCTCTGCAGTGTAGCACCCTCCTCCGACAACTACCTCTCACTCTCCCCTCTCCTCATACATATACGGACAGTGGTTATGCCTGGACTGTGTTTGTCTCCGGATGCATCCAGGCGGTGTTTGTCTCCGGATGTGTCCGAGCAGTGTTTGTCTCTGGACAGCTTTGCTTCGGACGTGTCCGGGTGGTGTCCATCTCCGAATGTGTTCGGCGGTATTTATGTCCGGGATAGAGTTTCTCTCCGGATGATGCGTCTGAGCAGTGTTTGTCTTCATTTGGCTTGGTTCTGAATGCGTCTGGCCGGTTTTGTCTTCGGACGTGTCCGGGTGCTATTTGTCTCTTCCTCTCACCTCACACTGTCTTCCCTTTCTCCACCCCTCCTCGCCTCCCCACACCTCCTCGCTCCTACATCCCTCCTTGCTCATCCTTCCTATTCTCTCTTTCTTCCCCTCCACGTCTTCACTCTCCCCCCCTCCCAACCCGTTCAGTATTCCCGTCAGTGAAGCGACGGATGGTATTTGCTCGTAGATAATATAAAAAGGTCAAAATGGTCTAAAGCTCAAATTGGTCAAAGGTCTCAGCTATCTCATCTGCCTGAAGGGTGTAAGGGGTCTAAATGGTGTTAAGGTCTGAGAGGTCCAAAGGGACTTCAGCAGGATAAAGGTCGAAAGGTTATTGGGATCAAAAGGGTATAAAAGGTCTCAAGGGTGGACTTTTGGGTCATCTGGGTCTTTTGCGTCTTCGGGGTATTTTGGGTCATCTGGGTCTTCGTGGTCTTTTGGGACATCTGGGTCTTCGTGGTCTTTTGGGTCAAGGATTTTTGGGTTATCTGGGTCTTTTGGGTCATCGGAGTCTTTAGGGTCCTTTGGGTTTTTGTTGTCTGTTGGGTCTTCCACAGTCGGAGGGGTCTCAGCAGTCTAATCTAAAGGGTCGAAAAATACATTCCAATAGTACGTAATAGACATACAGTAGGTGTGTGAAGTCGGTGTACAACTGACGTTCAAACAGTAAGTAATTAACAGACATGTCGTCACACGGCTTCATGCATGGACTGACCGTGTTTTTCGTTTTCTATGTCTATATTTATTCGAGAAATGTGAATAATTAACACTATAGTTAAATTAAATTTGGACATTGTGATACGTTCTGCACCACAACTGGGTGGCGCGACACAGTACACATTTACATCGAGAATTTACTCCACACCCCCACGTGAGGCCGTGACCACATTTGTTACCACAGCCTTTGTAACCCCCCCACACAAAGTTGTATTTGTACCCTGAGTTTGTAGTTTGTCACTTAAAAGATGTGGCCGTGCATAAAGAACAAATAAATTTGCGGACAGCGAGAGCGAGAGAATGGCGTGCATATATAGTTACGGTTTCGGGGGACAGGGGCTGTCACGAGGGGGTTTCGGGGGACAGGGGCCATCACGAGGGGGTTTTGGGGGGACAGGGGCCGTCACGATGGGGTTTCGGGGGACGGAGCCGTCACAAGCGGGTTTCAGGGGACAGGGGCCATTACTAGAGGGTTTTGTGGGACGAGGACTGTCACGAGGGTGTTTAGGGGGACAGGGCTGCAGAGAGGGGTATCAGGGACAGGGGCCGTCACAAGGGGATTTTGGGGGACAGGGGCCGTCACGATGGGGTTTCGCGGGACAGGAGCCATTACGAGCGGGTTTTGTGGGACAGGGGCTGTCACGGGGGGTTTTGGGGGACAGCGGCCGTCCTGAGGAGGTTTTGGGGGACAGGGGCTGTCACGAGGAGGTTTTGGGGGACAGGGGCCGTCACGAGGGGGTTTTGGGAGAGAGGAGCCATCACGAGGGGGTTTCAGGGGACAGGGGCCGGCATGATGGGGTTTCGGGGGATGGGGCCATCACGATGGGGTTTCGGGGGACAGGGGCTGTCACAAGGGGGTTTTGGGGGACAGGGGCTATAACAAGGGGGTTTCAGGGGACAGGGTCTGTCACGAGGGGGGTTTTGGGGAACAGGGGCCATCACGAGGTGGTTTCAGAGGGCAGGGGCTGTCACGAGGTGGGTTT
>NC_140961.1:11759063-11781563 GCF_056783735.1 Eptatretus burgeri | reverse complement strand
TTGGAGCTTTGGAAGTTGGACAGATCGAACCAACAGTCTCACCCTTTCGACATTTCATCCGTTTTGGCAATCGATGGACATCCCTAAGAAACCACAAATGCCGATTAGCACTGCCAATCCTGGCAAGGTTACATTACCTTGCATGATACCTTACCTGTGGATGGCCAAACCAAGGGAAGGTCTCATGCCCTCAGTACACAACCAGATTACTGCCAAGTGATACAGTGAGTGTGCGCTGGCTACCAAGAGCAAATTCGTGGGGCAGAACTTCCCAGAAAAACTAATGTGCAGACCACGCTGGACCAATGCATGAAAAGACAGAACGAGCTGGGTACATTTATAACATAAGCAATTTATTTATGAAGCAAGGCTGAGGAAAAGTATGTGAACAATAATGAAAGGTTTTATTTCAGCAATATGTGAGGCAGGGGAAAGCAAGGATTCATGGAGAACGGCAAAAGAAATGCAGGTAAAATAGAGAAGACACTGGGCAGAGCTAAACTAACAATAAACTTTGACAATCAATCTTAACTTATGCAAACAAAACAGGTGCCATCAGACACACACCCGAGGAAATTAGAAAGCAAGAAAGATGAGAGGCAGTTGAGGTGTTCACAACCTCTTTCAATATCTGGCGAGGCTGAAGGACCTACGCTTACCAGTCGCTTAGGATGGGGGAGGAAAGAAGAAAACTGGGGGTGTCCATGGTGTGTGAGTGGGAGGTACAAATGACATTCAGAAGAGGAAGACTGAAGGAGGTGTGTATCTGCAGTTGCTATTTTAGTCTGTGCATCTACAGCACACAAGACAGTTGATGGGAGAGATAGAACATGTGAGATAATAGCTTAACGTGACGTGAGAAAGTATATAAATGTCAATACCAGCGAAGACTGGCTGTGGAACACAGCGAAAGCCAAGCGCCAAGCACTTAAGTAATACTCCGCGATGACCCGGCAATGACCCGGCTCGATCAGCTCTGGCTCGGTGAATGCTCGCTCGGCTCTGTCTCAGGGACTGAGTCTTTTGGCCACTTCTGCAGCTATTTTATAAAGCTTGGGTGGAGGAGGAGCCAAAAGCGGCCTGTAGGCGTATCCAAGCGCTCTTGTTGGCATGCAGACGTGACCCGGAGAAGTAGCCCCACCCCGCAAGATTCTGGAGCCAAAATGGCCTGATTTACCTCCAAACTCGGCCACGCAACGGATGGAGTGCTGGTTTTTTGGAAGCACTCTCCAGCCATAAGCGTGTGCTGGGCTCCAATCGAGGGTTGTTATTGAGCGGAACGCCAAGGCTACCCAGACGACACTGAATGGTCCCCAGCGCATATACTTGTGCTTCGAGCGACACGCAAATATGTTCCGACTCATAATGTCCTCCATTCCCTGGCATCCCAAAGGACTGTGGTGAGCGTCCGGGGAACTGACTGTGATTGCGATATTTCGTAGCGGTTGTGGTGAAGTCGTGAAAGCGCTATGGTGTTTGTGGGGAAGAGGTTGAAATGGTAATGGTGAGGTGATTGAAGCATTTGTAGTGAGGAGAGATTTGTGGCGCAGGGGTTAAGCAAAGGTTATGGTGGGGATTTTTAGGAAGGTGTTTGAAGTTCGTGGCGTTGAAGGTCCAAGTAGTGTGAAGATTGAAGTGAAGTGTCCATCGAATCGAATAATGATGCACGGTTTGAATGGTGTTTTGGCGGAAAATACAAATGAAGCTCCTTGGGTAGCACCACTGTCCGGTCTGTTGCATGAATGCTTGCGTGAAGGAGAGGTCGTCTGTCAAATATAGTAAAATAAAATCGATGAAAGAATAGCAAATGGAATTAATGACCTAACTAAAAGCCCTGTGCAACGCATCTTGTCCCATATACCCACTAGACATAATGGAAGGGCGAACTGAATGAATACGAATGAAATAACTGTCTCGGGACCACTATATGTTGGGTGCCATTGCCTTGAGAAGTGCCAGCTTCGCAGAACCGCAACAATATATTGTTATGTGGAAGGGGGTTGGAATCCATAACGAGGACAAAGTAAGAATAGTATGGACCGTGTGCTCGAGAGGGGTAGAATTATACTCTTGCATTAGGGATGTCAAGGGTAAGTCACATCTAATATGTGCACTGACGGGGCAGTGATTGTAAACAATAGATCAGAATAGGGTAAGGTTGCGTCATGTAAAGGCCCTGTCACACCTTGACGATTTAGCCAGCGTATGCAGATTTATGAAAAATTTGTCTAAAACGCTAGTACACGTCGAATACGTTATGGGTACGTTTTGTATACGTTAAGAGCACACTGAAAAACACTGTCATACGTCGTAGCACGCTGGCTTAAAACATTGTACTTTTGGGTGTTCCTCAATTTTCTTCATTCTTGAAATTTTACGACGTATGCCGGCGTATGACTCACACGTTCCGCTCTGCTGGCCATAAATTGTAGGCACGTTATGCGATCGTTGACACACGTTACTTGAAAGTTACTCATAAGTCGAAACACGTCGAGGTAATGTTTAGCGTACCCGAAACTTATTTCGAACCTATGAGTAACGTTTTGTAAGCACGCTACACGAACGTTGTTCACACTTTGCAACAGGTTACTTGAAAGTACTACTACTACTACTACCAACATTGACATCACTAAATTCTCTCGAACTACTACTACCAACATCGACATCACTAAATTCTCTCGTGCGACTACTACTGCTACTACTACTGCTACTGCTACTACTACTACTAATACTACTATTACTAACATCGACATCACTAAGTTCTCTCGAACTACTACTACTAATAATAACATCGACATCACGAAATTCTCTCGAACTACTACGACTACTACTACTACTACCACTACTACTACCACTGACATTGACATTACTCAACATGGAGTCTGGAACACTGACGGGTTCCTCTTGTGAAGCCCATTTGTATATACCAATTCCCCTAAACGCTGCCAATACGCCATTATACGGTAGGTGTAAGTTAGAAACACGTTCAGTAAGTTCTGTGGTCGTCCGGAAGACGTCAATCAAATTCGTCTACATACGCCAATGTGCGTTTGAGATACGTTACACATAGGTTCAAAGCACGCTACCAACAGGTTCAAAGCACGCTACCAACAGGTTCAAAGCACGTTACTCGTATGTTAAAAATTAAGTTTCGGGTATGCTAAACATTACCTTGACGTGTTTCGACTTATGAGTAACTTACAAGTAACGTGTGGCCGACGTGTGTAAACGATCGCGGAGCGTGCTGAGAACTTATACCAGCGTATGCGGAACTTGTGAGCCATACGTCGAGTACGTCGTAAAATTTTCAGCATGCTTGAAATTTCACGATGTTCTAGACGTACCACGTAATATGCCAGCGTACTTCATTGTTTTTCAGCGTGCTGCTAACGTATACAAAACTTACCCATACCGTATTTAACGTGTCCCAGCGTTTTCGACACATTTTTCATCGGTCGGCATACGCTGGCTAAATCGTCAAAGTGTGACTGTGATGTTGACACTTCCAATTTTCAGGCGGTTACGATTTAAATCGGCGTGCGGCAGGTTTTTAACAGAGAACACCACGAGTTCGGCGGCGATACGTGCAGCGCGCTATGACTAAGTTAAACTATCGTTGAGCATCAGTTGTGAACGCCGACAACAGGCTAAGCATTCGTTGGTATAAGTTATCTTTAACACAACGAAACGTTCTGTGCCTGTTACTAATACGTTATGCATATGACCAACACGTTATGAATACGACCAAAACTTAAAAAAAAAAACCTCAAAACTTCAGCGTACGCCAACGTTTTATGTGCATTTTTATACGTTGCCATTCCTGGCTAAAACGTCAAGGTGTGACAGGGCCCTAAAAGGGTGTCATGTAAACGGGACAGTTGAGGCCAGGTGGAGGATTTGGGCACAAAGGCATCAGGAAAGCACGATGCACTTTAAATGGGAAAAAGTATGGAGCCGTTTGGCCAGGAGACTGCAGGTCCTGGTGGTGAAGTGAGCTGTGTCTCCCTGGTTGAGGGCAGAACACTTTAATGAGGGGCTGCCACGCAATACAGGGATGGCCAGAAATATACCGACACCCATGGGCAGCAGGCGGCCAATTGCAGGTTCATCTGCGTCCTGCAAAGGCGGTCTCTGGGGGTCCTCAAAGCCATGCGCTGGGCAGTTTGACCTTTGGCCGAAGACTTATCAGCTTTCTATGCGTTGTGCTGCTTCAAAAAAGACCGATTAAGAGAAGTGGTTGCCATCTCCCGAACCATCACACCATCCTTGAAGCACTTCGCCCTGTGCCATGCCAACCTGCACAGTATTATTGTCCAGCAGCCCGAAACAGCTCATACGCATACAAGCCCTCACCTTTCTGTTCCTCTTCGAGGACTGAATCTAGTATTGGCGGCACCATTAGCGGGGTTATTTCGATTTTTTGGGGATATTAAGTCCAGGCTCGTGGAAGAGCTAGACTATTGAATAGATCAGGATGCAACAGAACAAATAGACCAATAGAAGGAGGGGGGAGGACACTAACAGCAGGACTGAGGGACAAAATTGATGGAGATGTACAAGAGATGTGGGAAAGAATGAGAGGAAGGGGAGGACACGGGGTGGATGAGATGGATACAGAACCAAACTCCAAGGAAGGAAAAAATTGGAAACATGGAGTTCAGAGGGAGATGGTGGCTGGTTTAACCGGGGGGGGGGGGTAGAAACAATCATGATTTTTAATGGGGGATGATCTGAGATGGTGGTGAACAGCTGTCTTGAAGATCTGGAGGGAAGAATGAGATTGAATAGAACATGGAAATGGGTTCCACAGGTGGTGAAAAAAAACAGAAAATGAGTGGAGATGAGCAGTGATTCTAGATTTTGGGAGTTTCACCAGAAGGGCGTTGACGGTGGACCACGTGCACCCTGCAGAAACCTAAAGGGAAACAAAGCAAGGAAAAGAAACAAAGCAGAGGGTGCAAGACCAGAAAGGAGGTGGAAGAAGAAAGAGACCACTGACCTGTCTGCGATGGGAAAGTGATGGACCCATAGACTCAGCTTCATTATATCACGGGCTTCAATGTCTATTTATATCATTTAATTCACATTAAAGTACAAGGACATCTGCTAATCTCTTTGTCATGCATGTGATTTATGTACAAGCTTCATTATGGGGACAATGATTATAAGCAATCTTTGCTGATGACTCCACCCTCTGCCGTACCATCTATCATACCGATGATCCGCAAGCTGCAGCCTCTTCACTCTCTGCAGACCGAGATAACATCACAAGCTGGTCAAACACTTGGAATATGTCTTTCAACCTGAACAAATCTCTTTTTTCATTCAAGCTTTTTGGTCTCACCATCTGCCACGATCTTCCCTGGGAAAGCCACATCTCCAAGCTGGCCTCAAAAGCTCGTCGCTGACTGGGCATCCTACATCGTGCAAAGTCCTTCCTTGTCACACCTGAGCTTCTAACCATCTACAAAGCCTTCATCCACAGTCTGATGGAGTATTGCTCCCCCCTCTCGGGTGGTGCTCCTGCCGCAAACCTAGCTCGACTTCACGCTGTGCAAACCAAAGCATTAAGGATCATTGTTATGTATCTCCCACGATGAAGCTGAGTCTTTGGGTCTCTCACTCTCTCACTGGAGGCAGGTTGGTGGTCTTTCCATCTTCTACTGTCTCCTCTCCAGCTTTGAACCCCTGCTCTGTCTGTGATCTATCGCCCCAATATTTCCTTAGGGCACACAAGGTCTGCCAAAAAACCCTTTCTGGTGAAGCTACCAAAATCAAGAATCACTACTCACCATCACTCTTTCATTCCTCTTTTTCCCCTCCTTTTGAGCAAACTCCCATGCTCTCTTCAATCCCACTCCTCCCTCTAGGCCTTCAAAACAGCTGTTCACCACCATCTCATATCTTCCCCCATCCAAAATCTTGACCTTTTCTACCCCTGTTCATCCACCCCAAACCCTCCCTTCCTGCCTTTGGGACCATACCCTATGCAGAGCGCTGGTGCTGCCAAAGCAGTCTCCTTGGCTAATGAGCACAATCCTGGACGGGTCACCACTCCAAACCCACCTTCTTCAAATTCCTTGTTTTCCTTCCTGAAAGTCCCTGTTGTACCATCTTGTTTACCCCATGTACCCTGCCCCATCCCTCTCCCCTCCACAAATATCCTATTGTCTTTATTCCCCACTATTTTGTGCTTCCCTCTCCCGCCGCTCTTGTCTCCGGCCTTGTTATGTTTCTGTATGTTAGCTCTTACACGAGCCTCGACTTGTTATCCAAAAAAAAAAGAATAGGGTAAGGTTGTAGCGTGTAAAAGTACTCCACCTGGCCTCATCTGTCCTCCTGGAAGGAAAAAAAGTCCCAACCTCCTCTACCATTTCCTAACCTCTATGACCTTCATCAGCACCATGATGAACCTCCTCCCCTCCTCCACGAGTCTTAGATCGCTATTAAAACACAAGAAAAAACGTTAAACAATAAAAAGTGCAATCAACGATTAGATATTTATTAAATAAAACATTTATTACGCGTTTGAATAAAACTACACATGGAGCGCAGGCAGCAGTTCAATTGAACAAAACTGACACAGAGGTGCAGGAAACAGCCCGAATGGTGAAGTATTTAAAAGGATCTTCAATACCAGTTCGACGTCAGGCTACAAGTGAGAGTCTCGCTTGACTTTACCCCTCTCCCTCCCCCCACTTCCTTTATGCCCGTCAATGCATAAAGGCGGGGCAACGAGCAAAGCGAATTTTTTTCAGTTTCTTGGATCTAGATGTGGATCTGGATCTGGATGTAGATGTGGAGATTGCAAGTCGGCCTCATTCAAAGTCACCACGAGTACATACAGCAGCACACAGAGAGGCAGGAGGGGTCTTCTCGTAACCACAAGCTCATGGGTATTCTTGTTAAAAGGAACCCGAGGATTTCATCATAAGGACGAACAATAGTGGGGAAACAGCTAAATATAGCATAACAATTGTGCATTTTGTGAGGAAAGCACCAAATTTGGCACACTAGTAGCCTATCATATTATGAACAGACTTGGATATTGGGCCATCTCAAAATTTTTAATGGCGGTGGAAAATGGCTGCCACAGCCATCAGCGGCTGAATTTGAGATGGCCCAATATCCAAATCTGTTCATAATATGATAGGCTACTAGTGTGCCAAATTTGGTGCTTTCCTCACAAAATGCACAATTGTTATGCTAAGTTTCCCCACTACAAGAGGATCCCCCATATAACCACGAATCCGAGAATCTCTCGAATAATCTCGAACACGAGGATCCCTCATAACCGTGAACACAAAGATTCCTCTCATAACCACGAACCCGGGGACACTAATAACCACAAACCCGAGGACACTCTAATAACCACAAACCCATAGATCCCCATAATAACTCCAAACCCGAGGATCCCTCCAGTAACCACTAACCCGAGGATCCCTCCAGTAACCACTAACCCGAGGATCCCTCCAGTAACCACTAACCCGAGGATCCCTCCAGTAACCACAAACCTGAGGATCCCTATAATAACCACAAACCCGAGAATCCCTCAAGTAACCACAAACCCGAGGACACCCTAATAACCACAAACCCGAGGATACTCTAATAACCACAAACCCTAGGATCCCCAGAATAACCACGAACCCGAAGATTCCCCTAATCGTCATGAACCCGAGGATACCTATAATGACCAAGAACCAGAGGATCCCCAAAACAACCATGAACCGGAGGATCCCCATAATAACCAAGAACCCAAGGATCCCTATAATAACCAAGAACCAGAGGATCCCCGAAACAACCACGAACCAGAGGACACTCTAATAACCACAAACCCGAGGATCCCTCCAGTAACCACAAATCCGAGGATCCTTATAATAACCACAAACCCGAGAATCCCTCCAGTAACCACAAACCCGAGGTTCCCTCAAGTAACCACAAACCCGAGGACACTCTTAAAACCACAAACCCGAGGATACTCAAATAACCACAAACCCTAGGATCCCCAGAATAACCACGAACCCGAAGATTCCCCTAATCGTCACGAACCCGAGGATACCTATAATAACCAAGAACCAGAGAATCCCCGAAACAACCACGAACCCGAGGATCCTTATAATAACCAAGAACCCGAGGATCCCTATAATAACCAAGAACCAGAGGATCCCCGAAACAACCACGGACCAGAGTATCCCTTGTAATAACCACCAACACAAGAGTCCCCTTGTAACCACCAACCCCAAGTTTCTTACTCGTGTGATGTGGAACTTTTCCAATCCATATATGTGTATTGCTTCAATTACCAAGCGAACACGATATACACATTCACTCCTTGCGTGGTCTTCCACCGACCTATTCTAATAACCCTTTTGGCACTGTTCAGTCGCCATTTATATTTCCGTCTAGGGGCATTCACACAGGCCCAAGTCACATGGGCCAATTGATTGTTGTACACCGATCGGAGACGCCACGCTTGCACTTTCCGTGAGAGTGAGGGCGAACGAGACAGAGGGAGAGAGATATATACCAATAACCCTGAAGCCTTTAGTCCCTGTATATACATCCATTGTTAGTCCTCCGTCAGCTCGATTTAGCAGTGTTCTCATCGGCCTATTTGCACTGTATTGTGTTTCGTGCGGGTTTCTTACCCAGTTTTACCAATAATTACCTGGGCACGAGGTACACGAACTTTGAGGTCGTGTGGAGTGTGTGTGCATGGCGTCGTTGGAGAACTTGTGTTTGCACGCGCAGTACCTTGAGCTATATCACTGGAGTCTGCACGACATTGTCAAATTTAAAGCCGAAAAGCTCGTGGAAGCTCAAGCCAAAACAAATGGGAAATATCGAGTCACTTCTTATCAAGAAATGAATATTTAAAAGTTGAAAAATGATTGAATTACTACGAATACGTGTAAAGCGTACACAACGATTGAAGTGACAAAACCTGACACAAACGTCAAAAGGAAACTGGCCTTCGGGCGACCGAGATTTTGGAGGGATTATCTTATAATAAACGGAGCTATGGATTGTGGAGATTACCAAATGGATGACAAACTCAAACCCACGGCTCCCTCCCTCCTCGCATTCCTCCTAATAACGCTCCTGTAATGTAAAGCAGTCCCTGCAGCGAGCACGGTTTGGCAACCATGACAATGGTCTTCGTATAACAGCCTTCATTTACAGCTTTCACTTACAGCCTCCATTCTCTATCTTCATATAAAACATTAATTTACTGTTTTACATGTGCAGCCTTCATTTACTGTTTACATTTACAACCTTCATTCAAGCCTTTATTTACAACCTTCATTTACTGTTTACATTTACAACCTTCATTTAAGCATTTATTGACAACCTTCGTGGACTGTCAACATTTACAACTTTGATTTAAAGGCTTTATTTACAACCTACATTTTCAATCATAATTTACAACCTTAATTTACTGTCCACATTTACAAACTTTACTTGCAAACCTTATGTGGCATCCTTCATTTACAACCTTCTCTTGCAGCCTTTATTTACAACTGTCATTTACTGTCTACATTTACAACGGAAGAGGCGAGAGGAATTCAAGCCTGGTGTTGGCACAGTGGTTAGGGCAGTGGCTTGTGACCCAATAGGTCCTGAGTTCAAGCCCCGTTGGGCCACTGAATTAATACACCAGGGGGTTGACTCAGCCTGTCATCCTTCCGAGGTCGGCGAAATGAGTACCAGTATACTGGGCCGGTGTATATCCCGGTTAAAATAGGTGTACCATATCCCTGTGTCGTAAGAGTAGACCAGGGTTGAGTCAGGAAGGGCATCCGGCGTAAAACATGTGTCAAATCACTATGCGGATCAAACGGATGATCTGCTGTGGCGACCCCTAACAGGAGCAGCCGAAAGAAGAAGAACAAGAAGAAGAAGATTTACTGTCTACATTTACAAACTTTACTTGCAGCCATGATTTTGCTACCTTCATTTGCAACCTTTGCTTGCAGCCTTTATTTACAATCATAATTTACTATCTACCATGACAACATTCATTTAGAAGCGTCATTTACAATCTTAATTTACTGTTTTCATTTACAAGCTTCTTTAGAGGCTTTATTTACTATCTACATTTACAAACATCACTCACAGCCTTTATTTACCATGGTCATTTACTTTCTACATTCACAACCTTCATTTACAGTCCACATTTACAGCATTAATTTACAACCTTTATTTACAATATTCATTTCCTGTCTACATTTACAATCTTTATTTACTCTTTACTTTACAGACTTCATTTGCAGACATTATTTACAACCTACATTTAAAACCCTCATTTAAGCATTCATTGACAACCTCCATTGACTGTCGACATTTACAACCTTTACTTCATGGCTTTATTTGCAACCTAAATTTACTGTCTATATTTCCAACCTTCATTTAAGCCAAAATTGACAACCTGCATGGACTATCTACATTTAGAACCTTAATTTACAAACTTCACTTAAGCCTTCATTTACAACCTTAATTTACTGTTTACATCTACAACCTTAATTTCCAACCTTCATTGACTGTCTACATTTACAACCTTAATTTAGAGGCTTTATTACCTCTACCGCCGAGGGTAAAGGAGGTTATGTTTTCACCCATTTCTGTCTTTTACTTGGCGAAAACAAATTTTTACCAATACAAGTATGTTGGTCTGTTTGTTTGTTACTTGCAAAAGAGAAGATTTTTCAAGCATATTGGTCAGTCGATTTTGTTATTCTGTTTGACTGTCTGTTTGTCGCCTACATGTTGCAATCTTCAACTGATCTTCAGGAAACTTCACCACATGGTAGAGTTTGTCATAAGGAAGAAGCCTATTGTTTTTGAGGTCAAAAGGTCAACATAGGCCAAAGGTGAACAACTTCGGTGAGATGCCTAAATTCCTCAATTTTCATTCGATTGACTTGAAATTTGAAGAGGATTTATATTTCACATCACTGAATTCAACCAGCCAATTATTTTTGAGATCGTCAACCAAAAGGTCAACATAGGCCCAAGGTCAACAATAAGGTGGTATTTCTAAAATTCTCAATTTTCATCTGATTGACTTGAAATTTGAAGAGGATTTATATTTCAGGTCAATGAATTAAACCACCCAATTAATTTTGATGTCAACGTTGACCAAAAGGTCAACATAGGTCCAAGGTCAACAACTAAGGTGGCATATATAAAGTCCTCAATTTTCATCCCATTGACTTGAAATTTGAAGAGGGTATATATTTCAGGTCACTGAATTCAACCAGCCAATTATTTATGAGGTCAACGTCGACCACAAGGTCAACATAGGCCCAAGGTCAACAACTAAGGTGGCATATATAAAGTCCTCAATTTTCATCCCATTGACTTGAAATTTGAAGAGGATTTATATTTCAGCTCAGTGAATTCAACCAGCCAATTATTTATGATGTCAAGATCGATGAAAAGGTCAACATAGACCCAAGGTCAACAACTAAGGTGGTATTTCTAATTCCTCAATTTTCATCAAATTGACTTCATATTTGAAGAGGATTTATACTTGCTTGCCCCGGTGTGTACCCCGGTCAGAATAGGTACACCGTATCCCTGCGTGTCATAAAAGGCGACTAAAAGGGTTGGCGTCAGGAAGGGCATCCGGCCATAAAAACATCGCCTCAAAAGGAAACCATGATGAGTACAACTGATGGGCAGGGTACAGCCCGAAGTACCCCGTGGGGGTCCTCACCCCCTCTCGTTAAAACTCAAGGTGGGGAACCCGATCGAAGCAAGGGAGGAAATTTTTTCCATTTATGATGACCAATCGTCTGATGCCCCACGTGGAGATCGGTATCTGAGGTTTGGTACATGGAATGTAGGGACAATGACAGGGAGATCTGGAGAAGTGGTTGAAACATTGGTCAGAAGAAGAGTGGACATATGTTGTGTGCAGGAGACACTTTGGAAGGGAAGTGGTGTGAGAATGGTGAAGGGAAGGCAGGGGCAGAAGTACAAGTTTATGTGGCAAGGGTGCCCGGAAGGCGTGCATGGTGTTGGTGTAATGTTTTCTGAGGAGTTTGTAGACAGTGTAGTGAGTGTGACTAGAGTGAGTGAAAGGTTGATGATGGTGAGAATTGTGATCGGAAATCTCTTGGTGAACGTCATCTCGGGATATGCCCCGCAGGTCGGTCGAAGCGATGAAGAGAAGAATATGTTCTGGTGTGCGATGGAGAAGTTGATGGAAAATGTGAAAGATGAGGAAGTTGTTGTGGTTGGAGGAGACTTGAATGGACATGTGGGAAGGAGTCCAGACGGTTTTGAGGGAGTCCATGGGGGTTATGGATATGGTGTGAGAAATGGAGAAGGTGAAAGGATCTTGGAGTTTGCTGATGGAGCTGATTTGTTGCTCTGTAATACTCAATTCCAGAAAGTGAATAATAAGCTTATTACATACACGTCAGGTGGGTTGACGACAACCATTGACTACCTGATGGTGCGTCAGCGAGATAGGGGAAACCTCCGGGACACAAAGGTGATCCCAGGGGAGGAGACTGTTTCGCAGCACCACCTGGTTGTCTGCGATATAAGGGTGAAAGGTGCGCGGAGAATTCGGCGGGTGAAGTACCAACCGAGGATGAAGGTGTGGAGGTTGAAAGAGGCGACAGTGAAGGAAGCATTAAGAGAGAGGCTGAGTATGGTTGAAGATGATGTGGTTGAGCTTGAAAGTGGTTGGATGTCAATGAAAGAGAGTCTATTGGGAGCCGTTGGTGAGGTATGTGGATGGACAAAAGGACCACCGAGGCACTCGGAAACATGGTGGTGGGATGATGAAGTTGGAAAGACGATTGAAGAGAAGAGGAAGAAGTTCAAGGAATGGCAAAAGGCAAAGGATACGGTGGAAGAAGAGGCTGCACATGAAAGTTATAAGGAAGCCAAGAAGGCTGCAAAGAAAGAGGTTGCAAAGGCGCAGGAGGCCCATAGGAAAATGTTCGGAGAACGCTTGGATTCGGAGGAGGGTAAGAGAGCGGTATTCAGGATTGCAAAGCAGATAGCGAGAGAGAGATTTGATGTGACGGGGGTTAGTTGCTTGAAGGATGAAGTGGGACAAATTGTTGTGGATTCAGATGGAATTAAAGGAAGATGGAAGAGATATATGGAAAGGCTGTTGAATGTAGAAAATGAATGGGATAGAAACATCGAGAGTAACCCAGTTTTAGGACCAGCAGAGAAGATAACTGAGAAGGAAGTTGAGGAAGCTATAAGAGCAATGAAGAATAGAAAAGCTGTTATAATAGAATAGAATAGTAAAAAGAATAGAAAAAAGGAGGGCGAGGAAGGGGGGAGAGCGGGGAAGGGGGGAGAGCGGGGAAGGGGGAGAGCGAGGAAGGGGGAGAGCGAGGAAGGGGGAGAGCAAGGAAGGGGGAGAGCAAGGAAGGGGGAGAGCGAGGAAGGGTGGAAAGTGAGGAAGGGGGAGAAAGCCAGGAAAGGGGGGGGAAAGCCAGGAAGGGGGGGGCGTTTCTTCACCACACATCATTGCACACTCCGGGAGGGAGGGGGTGTCAGAAGGGTGCTGGAAGTGCGATAAAGAGAGAATGAGGATGGAGCAGGAGACAGAAGAAGGAGGGGGCGAGGAGGTTTGAGGAGCATGGAGGTGTAGGGTGAGGAAGCTGAGTTGGGAAGGGGGGAGTGAGGAACTACAGAGAATGAGGAAGGACAGCCTGATGGACATGTAAAGAAGAGTGAGGAAGAGCAGCCCCCTAACCATGTACAAAGCTTTCATCTGCAGCCTGATGGAGTACTGCTCTCCCTTCTGTGCTGGTGCTCCCACCTCACACAAACTTGGCTTCACACTGTGGAAACCAAGGCTTTTCGGATCATTGGTATCTCCCGCAATGAAGCTGAGTCTTTGGGTCTCTCACGCTCTCATCACAGGCAGGTCAGGAGTCTTTCTATCTTCCACCATCTCCTCGCTGGCCTCACCCTCCTGTTCTGTCTGTGATCTGTACCTCCCCTGCCCCCCCCATATTTCCATGGGGCGTTTAAGATCTGCCAGCAACCCCCTTCTGGTGAAACCACAAAAATCAAGAATTACTGCTCACCTTCCCCACCTCTGGAACAAACTCTCACACTCTCTTCACAATCGCACTCTTCCCTCCAGGTCTTCAAAACAGCTGTTCACTGCCATCTCATATCTTCCCCCATCCAAAACCATGATCTCTTCTACCCCCGTTAATCCACCCCATACCCACCTCCTTCAAATTCCCTGCTTTCCTTCCTGAAAGTCCCTGTAGTGTCCATTTTGTTTTCCCCATCTGCCCCAACCCATCCTGTCCCGTCCCTCTCCCTTCAACAGATCTCCTAATGTCGCTGTTCCCGACTGTTTTGTGCTTCCCTCTCTCGCCCCTCTTGTCTCCTGCTCCTTTTGTTATGTGTTCTGTGTGTTAGCTTGCATGGAATGGCCTCCCTGGAAAGGTAGTGGCAGCAGAAAAAGTCGAGAAGTTTAAATTGGATTTCGAGAGGTACCTCGAAGCTATGGAGATAGAGGGGTGTAGGGATGTTGATAGGACTTTTAGGTAGTTTTGTGTGCATGTGTATGGAGTGCTGTTGGTGGGGGTCTTGTCAAGGGGGTTGTGTGGTTGATGTGTGTTTTTAACCAAGCCCATGCTCCCTCCCTTGAGGGGAAGGAAAAAAATACAAAAACTACAAAAAAAGGACGCAAAAAGCACCCATGAAGGACGTATTCTCTGCCACACTCAAGTCTGTGGTTTATCAGTGCCCCAGGCGAGATACACTTCTAGTCTTGGGGGATTTCAATGCATCGACTGGAACTGAGAGGGATGTTTATGAGGCATGTGTTGGTCCCCATGGGTCTGGAACTGTGAACCTGAATAGCACCAAGTTCCTTGACTTTGCAAGAAGTCATGAACTTAGGGTGGCCGGTTCATGGTTTCAGCGCCCACAAGCTTATCGCTGGACTTAGTATTCCAACGCTGGCTAGCGGTGTGGCAAAGGAGATTGACCATGTACTCGTTGATGGTCGCTGGAGGATGATCCAGAACTGCAGGGTCTACCGGAGTGCTCAGTTCCTCAACACTGACCACGGTCTTGTTGTAGCAACTCTAAAGTTGCACCTTAAATGCAGGAGAATGGTACCATCTCGGCTGGATGTTGGAAAGCTCAAGGATGAGAGGGCAGCTGAGGAGTTTGCGAACAAGCTGAGTGGAGATTTGGGGGGTCTGGGTGCTTTGGGAGATCCTGAAGAGTTGTGGAGTGCCTTCAAGACCACCGTCCTTGATGTTGCCGGTGGATGTCTTAGAACTCACCGAAGGGCGAAGAAGAATTTTGTCTCTCAAGGGACACTGGATACCATTGACCAGAGTCGCAGGGCCAGGCTGAATGGCAGAGCTGAGCTGTTCAGGGAGCTAAGGCGAAAAGCTAAGGGTGGACAAGGAATCTGTGATTCCTTGTGCGAGGAATCTGTGAGGGGGTGGAGCATCACCTGTGGTCAAGTGATTCTCGTTCTGCTTACAGGGGAATTCGTGCATTGCGTTCATCCAAGCCCATCCCTCGGGGTACTGCAGTTAAAGCAGAGGGTGGTAGGGTCTTGACAGAGGAGTCCGAAGTGAAGGCCTGCTGGGCCGGTTACTTTGAGCGGTTGTATCAGGCTGATCCACCAGCTGTTGAGTTGGACGTCAGTTGTGTTACAATCCCTGTTGCTGACCTTCCAATCAACTGTGGTCCACCTTCGTTTGTAGAAACACAGGCTGCGGTGAACTGGTTGAAATGGGGCAAAGCTCCAGGGATCTGTGGCATCCATGCTGAACTTCTCAAGGCTGGTGGAAATTCTGCACTCGTGTCGTTGCATGCAGTTTTGTGCTCTGCTTGGAACACAGGGATCATCCGATATCACTGGAAGAGGGGCCTTGTTGTCCCTCTCTGGAAAGGGAAGGGTGATCGCCAAGACTGCAACAACTACCAAGGGGTGATGCTACTCTCAGTGTCAGACAAGGTCTTTGCTTGGATAATTCTTTGGAGGGTTCGCCACCATCTGCTTAAGCACCAGCGTCCAGAGCAGTCAGGCTTTACACCAAATAGGTCAACCATTGACCATATACTTGCTCTTTGGGTCCTCACCGAACGCAGACAAGAGTTTTGGCAGGGGCGGCTTGCAGCCTGTGTTGATCTCTGTAAAGCGCTTGATTCAGTGAATCGGGATGCCCCCTGGAAGATTCTTGGTCTTCGTGGGGTGCCACCAAAACTGATCGATCTGATGTCTGAACTCCACTCTGGTACTGAGAGTGCTGTGAGATGTGGTGGTACCATCTTTGACTTATTTCCATTTGTTACTGGAGTTTGTCAGGGGTATGTACTGGCCTCCACACTTTTCAGCAATTTTCTGGACTGGTTCTGGGGAGGATGTCAGAGAGATCAAGCTGTGGTGCATCATTGGGAATGTCAAGATCTGTGACCTTGATTTCATAGATGATGTCGTCATCTTTGTGGAGACTTTAGATATCCCTTTGGGGGCCCTCGAGGTGCTGAATGAGGAGTCGGAGCCGCTGGGATGACAGGTTTCCTGGGACAAAACTAAGATTCAGGCTTTCAATGACATCTTGAATGCTGCTCTCCTGTCTGTGCCTGTTTGTGGTGAGGACGTTGAGGTCGTGGAGAGATTCACCTACTTTGGCAGTGACATTCCTATGTCTGCTGACTGTGAGTCAGAGGTCAATAGACGTCTGGGTCGGGCCTGGGGAGTCATGGATTCACTGAATCATGGGGTGTGGGGCTGCCGGTACCTGTGCAGGAGGACGAAAGTCCGAGTCTTCAGATCCTTGTTGCTTCCAGTCTTGCTCTATTAATGTGAGACTTGGACTCTGACCAGGGATCTGAGACAGAGACTTAATTCCTTTGGTACCAGGTCTCTTCGGAGAATCATTGGCTATCACTGGTCGGACCTTGTGTCTAACAAGCAGTTGCTGAGAGAGACTCAAATGAGATTTGTTACCTGCATAGTCCGTGAGCGTCAGCTGCGGTTGTATGGACACGTGGCTCGTTTTCCTGATGCTAATCCTGCTGACCAGATTCTCTCATCGAGGGAGTCTCGTGAGTGGAGGAGGCCAATGGGTTGACCACATGCCTCGTGGTTGCAGCAGGTTGATCGGCATTTCAAGAGGATGGGGATGGGCCAGTCATCTGCCTGGGGGATTGCCAGACGGAGGCCCCTGGAATACCGGTGGAAAGTGGACACAGCGACGCGCTGCTCCGGCGCATGCTCTCATACCTGACGACCTGACCTTGCCTTTACAACCTTTATTGAAGCCTTTTTTTTACCATTTACAAACTTAATTTACCATTTACAGCCTTCATTTACTATTTACACATACAACCTTCATTTGAGACTTCATTTTCTGTTTACATTTACAGCCTTCATTTACTATTTGCATTTGCAGCCTTTATTTAAACCTTCATTTACTGTCAATTTACAGCTATCATTTACAACCTTCATTTACTGTCGACATTTACAGCCTTTAATTACTCTACATTTACAGCATTAATTTAGAGGCTTGAATAACAACCTTCATTTACTGTCTACATTTATAGACTTAATCTACAACCTTAATTTACTGTTGACATTTACAACCTTCTTATAGAGGCTTTGTTTACAACGTTCATTTACTCTCTACATTTACAATCTTCTTTTTCTGTTTGCATTTACATCCTTCATTTAGAACTTAATTTACAACATTCAGTTGGAGGCTCTATTTACAACCTTCATTTACTGTCGACTGTCTAAAGTTGCACCTTAAATGCAGGAGAATGGTACCATCCCCTTCTTGGTGTGACATCTGGACAGAGGATGGAAGATAAGGAGACTTGGTGGTGGAACGAGGAGGTACAGGAAAGTATAAGGAAGAAGCGGTTGGTGAAAAATAAGTGGGATAGTCAGAGAGATGAAGAAAGTAGGCAGGAGTACAAGGAATGGCAGCGAAAGGCAAAGAGAGAGGTGGCAAAGGCTAGGAAAAGGCATATGGCGAGCTGGATGAGAGGTTGGATACAAAAGAAGGGGAAAAGGATTTATACCGATTGGCAAGACAGAGGGACCAAGCTGGGAAGGATGTGCTGCAGGTTAGGGTGATAAAGGACGCAAATGGGAATGTGCTGACAAGCGAGGAGAGCGTGTTGAGAAGGTGGATGGAGTACTTTGAGGCGCTGATGAATGAAGAAAATGAGAGAGAGAAGGTTGGAAGAGGTGGAGATAGTGAATCAGGAAGTGGGGTGGATCAGTTAGGATGAAGTGAGGACTGCTATGAAGAGGATGAAGAGTAGAAAGGCGGTTGGCCCAGATGACATACCAGTGGAGGCATGGAAGTGTTTAGGAGAAATGGCAGTGGGGTTTTTAACCAGATTGTTTAATAAAATCTTGGAAAGTGAGAGGATGCCGGAGGAGTGGAGATTAAGTGTACTGGTTCCGATTTTCAAGAACAAGGGTGATGTGCAGAGCTGTGGTAATTACAGAGGGATGAAGTTGTTAAGCCACACCATGAAGTTATGGGAAAGAGTAGTGGAAGTTAGGTTGAGAGGAGAGGTGACGATTTGTGAGCAGCAACATGGGTTTATGCCAGGAAAGAGCACCACTGATGTGATGTCTGCTTTGAGAATGTTGATGGAGAAGTATAGGGAAGGCCAGAAGGAGTTACATTGTGTGTTTGTGGATTTAGAGAAAGCTTATGATAGGGTGCCAAGAGAGGAGTTGTGGCATTGTATGAGGAAGTCGGGAGTTGTAGAGAAGTATGTGAGGGTGGTGCAGGATATGTATGAAGACATTGTGACAGCGGTGAGGTGTGCGGTAGGAATGACGGACCAGTTTAAGGTGAAAGTGGGATTGCACCAAGGATCGACTCTGAGCCCTTTCCTGTTTGCAATGGTGATGGACAGGTTGACGGATGAGATCAGGCTGGAGTCTCCATGGACTATGATGTTCGCGGATGACATCATGATATGTCGGGAGAGTAGGGAGCAGGCTGAGGCGAGCCTCGAGAGGTGGACGTACGCACTGAAGAGAAGGGGAATGATAGTCAGGAGGAGTAAGACGGAGTACATGTGCGTAAATGAGAGGGAGGGTGGTGGTATGATGCGGTTGCAAGGGGTTGAGGTGGGTAAGGTGGATGGGTTTAAACACTTGGGATCAACTGTCCAAAGTAACGGAGAGTGTGGTAGAGAAGTGAAAAAGAGAGTGCAGGCAGGATGGAGTGGGTGGAGAAGAGTTGCAGGAGTGATTTGTGACCGAAGGGTAGCTGTAAGAGTGAAGGGGAAAGTATATAAGACGGTAGTGAGACCAGCTATGTTGTATGGTTTGGAGGCGGCGGCGCTGACAAAAAGACAGGAAGTGAAGCTGGAGGTGGCAGAGTTAAAGATGCTGCGATTCTCGTTGGGAGCGACGAGGATGGACAGGATTAGGAATGAGCATATTGGAGGGACAGCGCAGGTAGGACGGTTTGGAGACAAAGTGAGAGAGGCGAGATTGAGATTGTTTGGACATGTGCACAGGAGGGAAGCGGAGTATATCGGGAGAAGGATGCTGAGGATGGAGCCGCCAAGCAGGAGGAGAAGAGGAAGACCAAATAAGAGGTTCATGGATGCGGTGAGGGCGTACATGCGGGTGGTTGGAGTGTCAATGGAAGATGTGGAGGATAGAGCGAAATGAAGACGTATGATCCGCTGTGGCAACCCCTAACGGGAGCAGCCGAAAGAAGAAGAAGAAGATTTACTGTCGACTGTCAAACAGGAATGTGACAACATTTACATCCTTAATTTAGAATCTTCATTTACAACCTTCATTTACTGTTTACATTTACAACCTTCATTTGGAACCTTAATTTCCAACCTTATTTTACTGGAAACTGTCAATGTTACATTTACTGTCTACTGTCCAACAGGAATGTGACAACATTTTCATCCTTCATTTAGAACCTTCATTTACAAACATAATTTGGAGGTTTTATTTTCAACCTTCATTTACTGTCTACATTTACAACCTTCAATTACTGTTCACATTTACAACCTTTATTTACTTTCTTCATTTACAATCTTCATTTACTGTTTGCATTTACATCGTTCATTTAGAACCTTAATTTACAACCTTCATTTGGAGGCTCAATTTACAACCTTCATTTACTGTCTACTGTCTAACAGGAATGTGATAACATTTACATCCTTCATTAAAAACCTTCATTTACGACCATAATTTGGAGGTTTTATTTACAACCTTCATTTACTGTCTACATTTACAACCTTCATTTACTGGAAACATTTACATCCTTCATTGAGACCCTTAATTTACAACCTTCATTTACTGTCTCCATTCACATCCTTCATTGAGAACATTAATTTACAACCTTCGTTTGGAGGCTTTATTTACTATTTACAAGCTTCATGAAAAGTTTTCATTAACTGTCCTCATTACTCGGAGAGGACCTCCTTAAGAGACCGCCACTGAAGTCATAAATAGAGGTAATTATGAGCGTGGGTGTGTGGTGACGTCGGTAGTGGTGTGGGTGTTGGGTTCACGGTTGTGGCAGGGGTAGTAGTGTTAGAGGGGTGGGGTGGTGGTGGGGGTTATCTTCAAAAGCGGATTTGCCCCTCCCCGGCTCCGGCTAGACTGTTCGCCGGAGGGGACGCGTTACTCTCCTCGCCTTTTGAACGGCCCGGCCGAGTTGCCCTTTGCGCGTCACTTTATCCTCCATAACGTGTTTCTCCCCAAAGTGCACTCTTCACTTGGAGGAAGCACTGCGGGGTGAGAGGATGGCAAGAGTAAACGATGTGCACGCCAGGTAGCAGGAGCAGTTTCTCGGTGCCAGGAAAACACGGCGCCGCGTAATTGAAAGAGCTCGTTTTGTTTGCAGGGTGGGGGGGGGGGGAGTCGGGGCAATCGCTGCCGTTTAGCCATCTCATTACTGGAGTCAGACCGCGGGATTCAATACATGTTGAGTAACGGTGTAGCCCGCGGCCTCGAGGAAGTCAGGAATGTTACAGCAATATCATTTTCAAAGAGTCCAAAATTTACCTTCTCTTTTCTCCTGGAGTGCAAGATGTCCTTCTCGGAGTCTCCAGGTAATGGTGCAGCGTCACCGCCGTGGGAATCCGTGGACCATTGCAGGACGTTTGTGGTGTACCTTAACGATCGTGCAATTTGGCTCCTGATTGCTGAGCCTGGTTCAAAACCTCCAAACTGTCACGCTCCGATGGATTTTATAAGGGAATCAGGAAAGAGCTAAAGAGTCTGAAAAAAGGAGAGGGGGGGGGGAGACACAGAGAGAGAGAGGATAACAAAGCGTTTTGTCGTTTTAAACTTGTTTAAAGTAGTTTTCATAGTTGTTTCAACGTGTTTTTTAACAAAAGTATTTTTGAAAGTTGCGTTAAAGTAGTTCAAAAGTTGTTTTGAAAGTTTCTTTAAAGGCCACTTTGCCGAGTGCACTTCTTGGTCTGGAAATGTCGGTAAAAGAAAGATTTCTTTTCTTTCAAACATTTCTCCGAGTCATTATACGCTGTTCTGGGAATGAGACCTTCTCGTTTATGACCCCATTGTGAAATAATTGCGAGCAACTTGTTTATTCCATTGACGTTATTGAACCACCGCATCGTATAATGAGCGGGGACGTCTTTCCACGTCGGAGAAAAGGACGAATCAAAAGGAACCATTGAACACATTTATCCCTGCGACAAAGGGAGCAATGTCTGCTCCCGGAAAGGTCGGAGACTTGAAAGTTCAATGTTAATTAGCGAAATTAAATACTATCAGTTCATGTGCAATTTAACTTTGTACACTCCTTGAGGCCACCGCCATCATTGGGTACAGTGCAGCCAGAGCGCTCAGATCGTGGGGGGGGGGGGGGGGATTTTTTCTGGAATTGTGGAAGAGACAATCCCTCGTCCCTTGTCACACCAGCGTATTGAGTTTCTCCATTTCTCTCTACCAGTAGACTCGTTCATGCGCTTCACGTTTCTCTTTGCTTTTTCTCGAGTGGCATCGATGTCCGGCAAACACAGCTGCGTTGGTCGAGTTCAAGAAGGAATGAATCCAAGTTAACAAACTCTTCCTTTACTCGACAGCTTATTGGCTTGGAGGAGGAAATTTCCAAATCCCGCGTAAACTTCTGGAGAAGGCGCTTTAGCTGTCGGTTCGCGTCTCGTACCCAAGGTCCGAGCATCGCTTCAAAAAACGCACCACACACTCACACACACATATATATATATATATATATATATATATATATATATATATATATATATATATATATATATATATATATATATATATATATATATATATATATATACATATATATATACAGATACATACATATGTACTGAAACGCAAAAGAAACTTACCACCTTTTAAACCTTCAGATGTCAACAATAACACTGCATGTAGTAAATGTGTGAACTTATTTGTGGACAATAGTGTCCTCACTGTCAGACAAAACGGTCACGGATGGTCACTTGAACCTTCAATGGTCACTTCATAGCACA
>NC_140961.1:11734063-11744063 GCF_056783735.1 Eptatretus burgeri | reverse complement strand
AGGCTCCACGGCCAGACGCAGGCCGAACCTGTCGATCACCTTCCCATACGAGTCGATCGCCGACGCAACGTGCAGGCCGCCTCTCCCACTGTCCAAAAGGGCAGACACCACGCGCAGGAAGCCTCTCAAAGCCGACTGCCGTTTCTCAAAACTCAACCTTTTCACGAAGCCTTCGTTTCTCTCGCTTCGAACCCACTCCGAGCATGCCTCGAAAACCCGACTGTTTTCCACACACAATACTCTTTTTCAAAGCCTTCGTTCACTCGCTTCGACAACACGAGCACCCTCTCAACCGACTGCAGCCTTCCAAACTGCCAAACTGAAGTTGTTCACGAGGTCCTCGCTTGCTCTCCCGCTACACGAGCACACCCTCTCTCAACGACTTCTTCCACACACTAAACCCTTTTCTCTTTTACAGTTTTCTTACGTTCGCTCGCTTCGAACCGCTCGCTCCTCCCCCTTTTCGAAGCCGACAAAACTCCTCCCCTTCGCATCACTTCCTCTTTTTGGCCACACCCTCTCAGCCGGCTGGGCGGGGCCTCATCCGGGATGAGGAAGAAGAAGAAGGAGTTCTCGTTCCACTGCACAACAATAATACAGCCTCTTGCACCTCCCGACACACATAAAACGTCCATTTTACCAAACAACCTATCTATACAGGCATTTAATGGGGGATCTGAGCTAATCCTATATTTAGTAGTCCAATAAGCGCCATTTCCGTAACAATATATATATATATATATATATATATATATATATATATATATATATACATATATACATATATACATATATATATATATATATATATATATACATATATACATATATACATATATACATATATACATATATACATATATACATATATACATATATACATATATACATATATACATATATACATATATACATATATTTATATATATATATATATATATATATATATATATATATATATATATATATATATATAGGCTTGTAGCAAGATATGTACACATTTAGGACACGGGGGACCAAAAAATGAAAGTCATTGTATGATTAAGTTTTGCATATCATTTGTTAGCCAGCATCATGGGGATTCAGGATCTATTTGGGCAGAGCTTAATTCTTCCTCTTTCTATTGCTCTGACAGGGTCAAAGCTCTGACCAAACTAACATCTTAGGATTAAAAGTGCAGATTTCTTGAAAACGTTACGTACTTCCTAACGACCTTTGATGTTCTGTATACTGAACACAAACTGGCCTTTGGTATTGATTTTTATATCATCAGGCAATCTTGGTAAACCTTTTCTATGGTCATAAAATCAAGCTTATAGCTTCCAGTAATTTTGTAGCAGCTTGGAAAATGCAATTTGTTACGTACTTCCTAACATTTTGGATAGCCTGTGTTTGGATAAAAAACATGCTTTGGAAGCAACTATATCCATAGGACCCATAGCAAAGTATACATTTTCTGAAAGCACAGACACTTGGGCATTATATAACATTAAGATTGTATATCTTATTAAAACTGGGTTCAACTTCTAAGCTTTCTCCTCATTTAGGACCACCATGTACACAATACCATGCAACAAGCATATATATATATATATATATATATATATATATATATATATATATATATATATATATATATATATATATATATATATATATATATATATATATATATATATATATATATATATATATATACACACACACAGTAAGCCCTCGCTTTTCGCAAGGGTTGCGTTCCTGGAAAACCTTATGATAAGTGAAACTGTGTAAAACAAAACATATTTTCCCATATAAACCAATGTGTTAAAGGGGGATGTGTTTTTGGCTCGGAATTTTTTGGACATAAACACAAATAAACAAAACACACTCCTCAAGTCGTGGCGACTTACCCCGAGGCTGGAGGAACGGAGTTGATTGCGGTGGACAAGTCACACTTGCGGAGTGGCAGAATCGTCCCCCTCTTCACTTGACACTGTGCTGTCACTTTCTTCACCAGCGGGAACGGTCTCTTGGCAGCTGGTTGAAGGAGCATCCTGGATGGTGGATGGAGTTGGTGCTGCATCTTTTGGCTTGAAAAATGCATGGAGAGTGGGCTGGATGGCTTTCTTTTTCTTTGCTGCATAAAGTTCCTTGTAGCAACACAGGGCATCATTAACAACACAGCTAAAATCAGTGCTCCTTTCAAGATTTGGATCTTTCTCGATAACAAATTCTATGGCACTTTCAAACGAGCTGAGGATTTGGCTGAGGTTTTTCATGGTGAGATGCTCGGATGAAGGTGTCACAGCATCTTCTTCTTCCTCAAGAGCCCACTGCTGTTCCAACTCCATAAGATCTTCATTGTTTAAGGGTTCTGCATGAGACTCCAGTAAGTCATCCACGTCCTCTTCGTCAACCTCTTCAAAACCAGCCTCCTGCACCAGGTCTATAATTTGACTTGTAATCAACGGAACATCAGCAAACCCCGTGAAATTGTGGACACACTCAGGCCACACTTTCTTTCACACAGCGTTCATTGTGGAGGCACTCGCCTCCGCCCATGAATCCTTCATGTTTTCCAAAGCCATTTTTATGTTGTATGTTTGCCAAAACTCCTTGATTGATAGCTTGTCCTTATCAGTTTTTTTGATAAGCTGCAGCATGGTATGCTTAACATAATAGGCTTTAAAAGCAGCAATAACTCCCTGATCCATAGGCTGTAAAAGTGAGGTAGTATTTGGTGGTAAAAATACTACCTGCACGTTTTCACACCAGTCTTCCATTTGCTGAGGATGGGCAGGAGCATTGTCTACAAGCAGCAAAGATTTGTTGTCAATGTTGTTCTCCTTGGAGTACTTCTCAACATGATTGGAGAAGTAATTGATCACGTAATCGTGGGTCAATGCCCGAACAAACTACGCGCTTTTTCTTGTATCACAGCAAGAGATAAAGGCATGCGACGTTTAGTTTGATCTTCTATCCACACACATAATAAACGCTCCATGTTGTGCTTGGCACCATCTCTCATTCTCGTTAGTGTCGTTGCACTCGAACTGGTCGCAATCTGTGATATTTTCTTTATCTTTGCCGAACTTTGAACATCGAATGTACAGTTGATGCAGCGATTGCTGCGCGCGGCCGATTTCCGTTGTCCCTTCACCTCGTTCATGTCTTTTAATTATATCCAATTTCACCTTCAATGTGACAGCCTTTCGTTGAATCTTGAAACGAGGTGTGCTCGGCAAAAGACTTGCACGTCGCTTGGGATTCATACTGGAAGGTATGCAGGCGAGCGTGAAGAGAATACGTACAGTACAGCATACAGTACATGCGCAGTAAAGTGGATGTGTTTATGTTTATGTGGATGTCAGGATGTGTTTATGCGCATCCTGTGTGATTGTTGTTTTTTGCAGGCAGTTTGAAACTTTTTTTTGCGTTTTTCCTTGCAATGACATTACGATAGGCATAAAATGTTTGCGATAATTGAAAAATTGGTCATTAAAAATAAATTACGAATATTCGAAACTACGATATGCGAACTTCCGGTTAGCGAGGACTTACTGTATACATGTGTATATATATATATATATATATATATATATATATATATATATATATATATATATATATATATATATATATATATATATATATATATATATATATATATATTATTTCTGTTAACGTCTGCGTGTAATTTGACGTATCTCCTCCAAAACTGCTTGACGGATTGTCGCCACTTTTGGCATGCTTGTGCTCTGTGGTCTAATGAACAGCATGAGCAATGTGAGATCGCGCCAGACGTACTCGTTTGGGAATTTTGGGTGATTTTCTAATTTTTATGTTCATTTGCAAGGCGACGTGTGACGTCACCGCTGAGAGGCATAATTCCGTCATGACATCATCGGCTATACGCTGATGTCATTATGTCTGTCGTCGACAGACCGTCACCACCGAGAGGCGTAATGCCACTCCTAGAAAACAGCGTCTGCAATGTAAAACCCTCTTCTGCACATGCTGACTACCTCAGAAGGTGAATTTGACACAAAAAAATGTAACAAGAAACATTGTATTTGAAGTAAAGATTTATTTTAAAAATATATTATTTGTGTTAACGTCTGCACGTAATTTGACGTTTCTCAACCGCCATCATGACCTGTGTTGTGCCTTGCGTGTGTGATCTTCAAATTAAAGCGTCCAAGCGGTGTTCGATCATCAGATGTGTGCAAAAAGTGTCGTTCATTGAAATTTGCATTCTGATTCTCGGTCACCCTCCACTGCTCCTGTTCAGTCTCGGGCTAGGCCTATATCATGTTAAACTTGCCCCATCAGACGCCAACCTTCCAGTCACACTGCAGAGGATGCAATTTCCAGTCCGACTCGCATACTCGATGACCATAAACAAATCCCAGGGCCAAACATTTGACAAAATCGGAATATATCTCCCAGCCCGTGTTCTCCCATGGCCAACTGTATGTTGCATTTTCACGTGCAAGAGGTTACTCCTATATATCTATCAAAGTGGACAATAATTCCTCACAATGACTATTCAGCAACAAGACACTCACCCAAAATGTCCTCTACAGGGAGGTCCTTTGGAAAACTAAGGAAAGGTAACCATAGTGCATCACATCCCAAATGACACGCTCCCCAGCTTCACATAACATCAACTATTATGCCTCATCCACCTTTTGCTACCCATTCAACTCTGTGCGGAGCACGGGTATATGCTAGTACACACACGCGCGCACACACACACACACACACACACACACACACACACACACACACACACACACACACACACACACACACACACACACACACACACACACCTGGTGTTGGCATAATGATTAGGGTAGCGGCTTGGGATCCAAAAGGTCCTGAGTTCAAGCCCCGTTGGCTGCTTGAATTAATACACAACAAGAGGTTGACAGCCTGTCATCCTTCCGAGGTCGGCGAAGTGAGTACCAGTGTACTGGGCCCAGTGTATGTCCCGGTTAGAATAGGTGTACCATATCCCTGTGTCGTAAGTGACCAGGGTTGCGTCAGGAAGGGCATCCGGCGTAAAAACTAAGCCAAATCACAATGCGGATCATACGGATGCTCCGCTGTGGCGACCCCTAACGGCAGCAGCCGAAAGAAAAATATATATATATATATATATATATATATATATATATATATATATATATATATATATATATATATATATATATATATATATATATATATATATATATATACCGGGCGTAGTGGCGTGCGCCTGTAATCCGGATTCTCGGAGGCTTGGGTTGGAGGATCGTTTGAGGACGGGAGCTCTGCGCTGGGCCGCGCTATGAGAGGTTGTAGGGCAGCCCGGAATCATGGCGAAACCCAATTCATATCCCTGTGTCGAAAGAGGCGACCAGGGTTGCGTCAGGAAGGGCATCCGGCGTAAAACCTGTGCCAAATCAGTATGCGGATCATACGGATGATCCGCTGTAGCGACCCCTAACGGGAGCAGCCGAAAGACGAACAACAACACACACATACATATATATATATATATATATATATATATATATATATATATATATATATATATATATATATATATATATATATATATATATATACATACACACACATCTATATATATACATACATACATACATATAACACATACCACAACATGAGTCATTACAGACTGAGCTGAAAGCCCCAAAGGCCTAATTCCATCAACATGCCTCTGAGTTTAGAGGTGATGTGTTAGTATAATTTATATGCACGACCTCAGCCTCATGTCACACGGTCAGTGTACTTCTTTGGTTAAATTTAATATTGCTGGCTGCAAACCTCCTGACTGGTGATCAGCAGGGTGGAGACAATGTGCTCGCGTGGCAGATGACACTTGTTGCTGGCAGGTCATGCAGCAAAGCGCTGTGATGGGACTCGATCTGTGCCCTGCTGTCTTTTCAAGTTGGGGGGTTCAATTCAGTTTTATTAATGAGCCGAAGATTGTCACGAATAAACGATCAGCAGCATCTTGTCCTGATGAGCACACAACCAGGCAGAAATCTAGATCGACATCTCCGCTTTCGTGTATTCGTGACCATAAGCTTTCATCTAAGTCTGCAAAGGCTTGAGAACCACATGGATGCCGACTAGTTTGGAGGTGTTGTGTTGGTGTAATTTATGTACATGGATGGAGTCAGCGTGCTTCTTTGGGTGAATTGAATATATTTATATATAGTGTGTGTGGACACACACACATACCACACCCTGACATACTAACACACACACACACACACACACACACACACACACACACACACACACACACACACACACACACACACACACACACACACACACACACACACACTCCCTCGATTCACCTTGATTCAAACACACGAATGACCGATCAACATAGTACTGGCTGAACCTGGGGGCAAGGCCCCTTGGGAGGTAACGGCGAAAGTAATTACAGGCATTACACGTTCAGGTAACACTTGTGACCCGTAAAATGGTCTAAATCGCGACTCGGGACAAAATCAACAACACACAGCGAGCTCCCATTAACCGTGGACAGGTCGTTGCGTCACACTCAGGAGCGTTATTTAAACCCATTTCGGCGTGCGACGATAACCATCCATTTCGAGCAAATTTGTGACGACCTGAGGCTAATTGTCTCATCTTGAATTCGTGACTCGATTTCCCATCAATGTTATTTCTTTATGAATATAAAAATGTGACGTTTACCTCCGTTGGGTTTACCTCAGTTGGAACTTTACCACATGTTACATGACCATTTGATATCGCGCATGTTGAGGTAAATCGAATTTTTTCAAAGTATAATTTGTACATATTTACCTCAGTTTGCGTGGAGAGACGCAATTACAAATTTGCCGCCAGAACAGTTGGCTCACACCCAAGGCCGCCGAGAGCAAGAATGGGCTCTGTGGAAATACGGTGTCGGACCCCGCTTTATTATTTTTTTTTAAACAAAACCCACACGGAGGTTTCTGTGTTTTCGTCTTCAAAGGAAATTAGGATTATTCACTTATTCCGACATGCAGATTCGGTGAACACGCTTCATCCGGATGGGGTGTGGCCAACACTCCTGTGCTCATTTACGTCATTACGTCATCACGCCATTATGTGCATTTTTTTCCCCACAGTGGTTTATTTTACAAGGAAAGCTGTCACTATCCATGGATGGCATCCATCCATGGATGGCATGCCGGGGAATCACCCTGAGAGGGAGACACAAGATAAAGTCCCCCCCCCCCATGGTATATCATCACAAACAATCATTTCTGAAAGAAAAAAAATTGAAGAAATAATTACGGGCCCTGATTACTATCAAGTCTGGGCCTCGGGTGGTTACCCCACCTGCCCGCCATTCAAGTCCTTCACAGGACTGCGCAGGTTAAATATTCCATGAATACCACCTACTTTATTGATAATATTAAATGTATTCATTCTGTTAATTATCCTCACCGAGTTATTTAATACCGATACGAGGCCTGTCCCATGGAAAGGGCGCCAACGATTGCGGCTTTGCGGTAACAATTTGCCTTAATTGGACCCCACAAAGTGGCATTACCAAACATTTCATGGAAATGATCCCGGTGGTCTCTGCCAGACGACACCCACTCTCTGCCGTGTTGCAAAACTCACTGGGGATGGTGGTGTGGTGGTGGGGGTAGAGGAGTTGGGGGTGGGGGGGGAGAGGTATCGCGTTAACGAGACGAGCCAACAGGTGCACAGCATTACGAACATCGCAGGTGTGGAGTGTTATTTAAAGAGCCAGGTGGACGGTCTGAGTGAACTGGAGGTTCTGCTCCAGGCAAGACCTCAACATGAGAGCTCAGTTGGTAAATGATGAGTTGGGTTGAAATAATCAAACCCCCTCCAGGTGTTATCTTCGCACGGTTCTAATCCCTCCAGGTGTTATCTTTCCACTTGTTTCCTTTAGCAATTGCTCATTTGTATACCTTTTCCCATTTTCTAGTGTTTCCCATGTTTGAGGTGTGCAGGTAAAATATATCGAGTCCCAGCATGAAAGTGATATGGTAATTATCTGGAACCGCATCAAAGCTTGAAGCAAATGATTTCGTGAAAGAGATGTTTACAGTGTTTCATGGACTGATGAAGGGTGACGTGAATCTTGAGCAGCTGCTCTTGGTAATTTAAAAGCTCCACAAGAGTGGGGAAGTTGATGGTAAACCTGGACAAGTTCGCAAAAGGAAAACCAGTTGTTGGGAAGATCCGTGTAAATAAAGGAAGGCACCACCACCTACCCAACAAACATGGTATCACCACATTCCCAGCAACCAAGGTACCACTACCTACTCAGCAAGATTGATATCACCACATTCCCAGCAAGCAAAGCACCACCACTTTCCCAGCAAGCAAGGTATCAACAAATATCCAGCAAGCAAGACACCACCACCTATCCAGCAAGCAAGGCACCACCACATTCCCAGCAAGCAAGGCACCCCGACCAACCAAGCAAGCATGGTATCACCACATTCCCAACAAAAAAGGAACTACCCAGCAAGCTTGGTATCACCACATTCCCAGAAAACAAGGCACCACCACCACCTACCTAGCAAGCAAGGCACCACCACCTACCCAGCAAGCAAGACACCACCACCTATACAACAAGAAAGGCACCATCTCCCCATCAGCAAGCAAGGCACCACAACCGATCCAGCATGCAAGGTATTACCAGATTTCCAGCAAGCAAGGTATCACCACATATCCAGCAAGCAAAGTATCACCACATTCCCATCAAACAAGGCAGCACCACTTTCCCAGAAAGCAAGACACCACAACCGATCCAGCATGCAAGGTATTACCAGATTTCCAGCAAGCAAAGTATCACCACATTCCCATCAAACAAGGAACCACCATTTCCCCAGAAAGCAAGGTGCCACCACATTCCCAGAAAGCAAGGTATCACCACATTCCTACCACACAAGGCACTACCAACTACCCAGCAAGCAAGGTATCACCACATTCCTACCACACAAGGCACTACCAACTACCCAGCAAGCAAGGTATCACCACATTCCTACCACACAAGGCACTACCAACTACCTAGCAAACAAGGTATCACCACATTCCCAGAAAACAAGGCATCTCCACATTCCAAGGAAGCAAAGCACTGCCACATACCAAGCAAGCAAGGCACCACAACATTCCCAGCAAGCAAGGCACCACAACCGACCAAGCAAACATGGTATCACCATATTCCCAACAAAAAAGGCATGACCACCACCTACCCAGAAAGCAATGCACCACCACCTACCCAGAAAGTAATGCACCACCATCTACCCAGCAAGCAATTTTTTTTTTTTTTGGACCAAAGTAAACGTATAGTCATATATTTTACTTTTTAGACTTTGTAATTGCTGCTGTAATCATGTAATTGCTGGGCTTGTCTTCATTGTCTTTTGTAGTACAAGTGCATGCCCGTACGTGCATGCCCGTATGTGTGGCGGCCTCGTGCGCGCTGCTGTGTGAATCCGGCACGGTCCTCGAAACGGCTACGGCCGCTACTCGGCCTTTGTCCCTTGTCTGGCACCGTCTTCGTCACCATTCAACGCACGCACTCCCACGTGCCATGACGCTTACACACCTCACCATGACACTCTCACTCGGACATGCGGTTGCGTGTTCCTGCATACCAACAGTCATCTCCCTCTCATACCGCGACATCACACACGCGGTTTTCTTTCAAAACGCGTGCCAGAAACAACAACCACACAGGCCGTTCCTTCGCTCTCGCGTGCCCGTACGTGCGTGGCCGTACGTGCAAAAAAGAAGAAAAAAAGAAGAAGAAGAAGAATTGTGACGTCAATCGTGACATCATAGCACCGTGTCCTGTCATTGGTTTGGTAAATAAATGGCCATAACTTGGGAAGCACTTGTCCGATTAATATCAAACCTTGAAAAGGCACATCCTCAGGTCCCCAGCAATATACCTGGCAAGTTTCAATTAGATCGGACCGGCGGTTGTCGAGAA
>NC_140961.1:11556563-11726563 GCF_056783735.1 Eptatretus burgeri | reverse complement strand
GGAAGTTGCAGTTGCAGCAGTTGGGAGATCCAACTCCTCCTCTTCTCCACTTCTCCACTTCTCCCTCTCCCCCCCCCCCCCCAGAGTGTATCCTGACGTTTAGTGAGGCACCGCTCTCTCCACCTTTTACCAACCTTCTTCGCTCTTCCTCAATCCTCCTCCATCCTCCTCGCTCCTCCTCCCTCCTCGCTCCCCTCCCTCCTCGCTCCCCCTCCCTCCTCGCTCCCCCTCCCTCCTCACTCACCTCTTTCCATCCTCCCTTCCCTCTCTCACTCCTCCCTCCCCTCTCTCACTACCTCCTCCCCTCTCCCCCTCTCTCTATCCCCCTCCCCTCTGTCCTCTCTCCCTCCTCTCTCTCCTCCTCCTTACTCCCACACTTCCCATCAATATTTGCATCAGTGAACTGACAGGTTGTATTTGCTAGTACGATATATAGCAGATGGCTCGACCCACGGTGAGGTGGAACAGTTTGGCGGGGTACGCTGTTTCGTCCTTGGACCTGTGAACATGGCTTGGCCTGTGGTGAAATGGAGCGATTCCGCAAATTGGGCTGCGTTTCATCCTTGGGCCTGCAGACTCGGCTCGGTTTTCCCTCATGGGTTGGCCCTACATAGCAGGGTATTGGCGTCCAAGAGTGTGAGGCTTGGCAGAGAGTCTGAACAAGGAGGATGGCGCATGGGAGATGGGGAGGATTGTGCGAGGAAGTTGAGGAGCATGAGTGAGTCGTGTGTTGAACTGAGGGGTGGGAATTGAGTGTTAAAAGCATCGGCTGTGTGATTGAGTGTGTTTACTTTGAAAATTTTGATTTGTTTTATTTTGGTGAGGAAGAAGTGAGTTGGGTGAGGGAGTGAGTGAGTCGAGTGAGGGCGAGGAGTCAAGTGTTGAAGGTGAAAATGGGAACAAGGGGGAGGCGAGCGGCGAAAGAGGTGTGTGTGTGTGTGTGGGTGTGTGTGTGTGTGTGTGTGTGTGTGTGGGGGTGTGTGTGTGGGTGTGTGTGTATGTGTGTATGTGTGTATGTGTGTATGTGTGTGTGTGTGCATGCATATGCACACACAATGGGGACAGCAGGCTCAAGTAGTATGTCCAGCAGGTCAGGCAAGCAGCGCTGCCGATTGATGACCTGAACGTCCCAAATTATCCAAGATGGTATGAGCTCTGTCAGACAGGCAGCAATTCAGAAGTGAGGTCCGGCTAGGTAGTTTGAATGTGGGATCAATGGAGGGGAGAGGGGTAAAAGTGGTGGAGATGATGCATAGAAGGAGCTTGGAAATGTGTGTGCAGGAGATCAGATGGAAAAGGGGACAGGGTGAGGAGGTTGGTAGGAGGATATATTAGGGTTAGGGTTAGGGTTAGGGTTAGCTGTTAGGGTTTGTTAGGGTTAGGGTTAGCTGTTAGGGTTAGGGTTAGGGTTAGCTGTTTTGGTTAGGGTTAGGGATGGGTCGGTCAATAGGGAAGGATAGGGAGGTCAATCGGGAAGCATGGGCTAAACCCTAATGTGTGCAACGGCAAGCTGTTGCACACGGATGGGGATGGAAGGAGTAATGGCGTGAGAATAATGGTATCAGAAGAGATCAGCAAGCAGGTGGTCAGAGTGGAAAGATGGGAGAGATGGATAGTTATGGAATGGGTGGTGATACAGAGGCAAATGGTGTGTGTTGTGTTGGTCTATGAGCCACAAACGGGAAGAACTGGGGCAGAGAAGCAGGAATTCAGGGATGTGCTGGAGAGGATCATGGGAATGGTGGATCTGGAGGTGATGCTTTGCATTGCGGGGAACTTTAATGTGCACGTAGGAGGAGCGGAGCTGGGTAAAGAGGAATATGTTGGTAAATTTGTGTTGGGAACGAAGAATGGAGAGGGTCGAGAGCTGGTGGAGCTGGTGGCGCGGAATAAGGATGGCCATAGCTGGTTCATTCTTTCACAAGCGGTAAAGCCACAAGATACCTTTCGATGTGGACAACATAGAACAGAATTGAATTTGGTGGTGGTAATGAAGCGACAGTTATGGGGGGTTAAGGATTGTAAGGCAGTGGCAGGAGAGCATGTTACACCCAGCACAAGCTTGTGGTTTTGTGGTATGGATGAAGAAAAGGGGAGAGGTTAAGAGCAGGGGTCAGAAGATTATTAGGTGGGGGAAGAGAAGGGGAAATGTCCTCAGAGTACAAGGAGAGGTTGAGGGCTTGGTATGAGCAACTCAGCGAAGAAGCGGAATGTTTGGAGGAGGAGTGGAAGTACGGAGAGGCGTTTTGGGGAATTTGCAGAAGTTTTGTTTGGAAGGACGTCAGAAAAGGGTGGATCGTCGAGGAATAGAAACCAGGTATGGTGGATGGAGGAGGTAGTGAAGGCAGTTTGGAAGAGGATAGAGAAGATCAAGGAGAGGGGGGGCAGCCGGATGTGGGGTTGCTGCACCTATCTGGACAGAAGAAGAAAGCAGCAAGGAGAGCTGTGGATAAGGCGAGGAATGATATAGAAAAGTAGGTGTAGCACAAGTTGGAAGATGATGGTGAGAGGATGATGATATATAAATCGGCTCGTTTCAGGGATGAGGATGGTGAGGATATAAAAGGGGGGGCAGTGTTTCAGGATGGTGGTGGGAGGCCAGTGACACAGAGGGGAGCAGTATTGAAGGTGTTGGAAGGATATTTCAAAGGGCTGTTGAAATGGGAAGGAAGCTACGGCAAACTGGAGCAACCGTGTTATGTCGAGGGCAAAGTGGAGTTTGTGGAAATCACAGAGGAGGAAGTGTGGACGGCATTGATAAGGTGTGTGCAGAGATGATAATTGCAGTGGAAGAAGTCGGAGTCAATTGGACGAAGAGGCTGTTGAACATATGTATGAGCAAGGGTTCAATTCTTGAGGACAGGGTTAATTGTGCCGATATGGAAGCGGAAGGGTGATGCTCAAGATCCGGGAAAGTACAGGGCAACACACTCCTAAGTCAAGTAATGAAGGTGCTGGAGAGGATTATGGATGGGAGGAGAAGGAAGAGTGTGGAGATGGAGATCGGAGAAGAACAGCAGGGGTTTAGAAAGGGTTGGTGGATGCCCGATGGGATGTTCACCCTGAGACAGCTGGTGGAGAAGAGGTTGGAAGTGCAAGGTGGGATAGCATTGGGATTTGTGGACCTGGAGAAGGCCGATAACACTGTCCCATGAGAGATGGTTATGGCGACACTGAGATGGCTGTGAGTGCTGGAGGCAGGTCAGGTTTGTGGAAGGGATGTACAAAGGAACAAAGGGAAAAATATTGGTTGGTCATGGAATGTTTGAGGAGTCCAGCATGAACATAGGTTTGAGGCAGGGGAAGTGCTCTCAGCCCACTTTTGTTTATCATGGTGATGGAGCTGGTATGTAGGAAGGTGAGCTTGAGGTGTGTAGGGGGAGGATGTTGGATGCGGATGATCCGGCTGTTGTGGTGCAGAATGGGCGATGTATGCAGGGGGTACTGGGGAAGGTGGCATTTGGGAAGTATGGGCTGAATATGGGTATGGAGAAGATGTGGGTCAGGCAGCAGAGAAAATAAATGAATATCAGGTTAGAGGGGAAGGAGATCAGGCAAGGAAATAGGTTTGAGTATCTGGGAGAACAGTTACTAGTGATGGTAAGTCCAAGTGCAGAGGAGGATTTAGGTGGGTGTGAATGCATGGAGGAGGGTGAAGGGAGTAATGACAGATAGAAATATATCAAGAAAATTGAAGGAGAAGGTTCTGATGTCATGTGTAACATTGGCCTACCTTTACGGCCTGAAGACAGCAGCACTGACAGAGATAACAACAGGGGCTGCTGGTTTGCGAGAACTACTTGGTCAGAAGATTGCAGGAGTGAAGATGGTAGATAGAAGGAGGATGGATGAACTGAGAGAGGAGATTGGTGTGCGGATCAGCTTGATGGGGACATTGGTGAAATGCTGGCAAGAGATGGGCTGAGCACTTGGTACGGATGGGGGAAGAGAGAATGGCAGTGAGCAGATAGATTGAGGGAGCAAGGAAGGAATAAAAGAGGGAAACCACAGTTGAGATTGAAGGATTGTGTGAGGAGGGATATCTGTAAGGTAGGGGTGATTGGAAAGTGGAGGGAGTTGACAGAGGACAGAGGGAGGTGGAGGAGCATCGTGGTCAAGGCAGAGCAGAAGCTTGGTGCCATCGGACCTCACCCCTTATAAAGGGAAGAGGAGGAGAACAACATGTCAAAAAGTTATGGACAGATTCAGACAAAACTTGGTGGACAGGTTGGCTGTGTGACAAGGACCAATTGATTTGATGTTGGTGAAGATCCGGATCCGGATACGAAAAATTTTTAAATTTCTAAGTGATTCTTCACCATTGTATGTGCCTGGTGTTGGCTTTATGGTTCGGGTGGTGGGCTTTGGATCCTGGGGTCCTGAGTTCAAATCCCGCTCAGCTGTTGAATTAATACCAGGTGGGGTTAACTCGAACTGTCATCCTTCCGAGGTTGGCAAAATGAGTGCCAGCATGCTGGTATACTGTGTCGGAGTGGCGACCCGTCCAGGATTATGCTTAATAGCCAAGGAGACTGCTTAAGCAGCACCAACACTCTGCACAGAGTGTGGTCCCAATCTCCTCTCCTCCTTCACCATTGAGAGATAGGGCCAAAACAATATAATGGTATGACATTTAAAAAGATTATGGATGGATTCAGACAAAACTAGGTGGATGAGTTGGTCGGTAACGAAAACAAGCTGATTAAATTTTGGTCCGGATGCGGATCCGGCCTGTCAGTGAGACATAAAATGTAAACTGTTCACCCTGGTGGAGGTATGCGCTCCATCGAGTGTCGTTCTCGTGTTCACCCTGGTGGAGGTATGCGCTCCATCGAGTGTCGTTCTCGTGTTCACCCTGGTGGAGGTATGCGCTCCATCGAGTGTCGTTCTAGTTTTGACATGGGATTTAGTTGCTGCCACTGTCATTTGTATAGCGCACCACATGGTACATCATAATGTGGAATCATCTGAAAAGTGAAAAATATTACTTTCTGCGACATCAGAAAACCAATTGATGTACATACTGTATATGGGGAATAAAATTGTCCTGGAGATTCTGTTTTGAGTTGCTCGAGCCTCCAGTGAGAGTTTAGATTTAGGGACACTTGAGAAGTGCATACTGTTTGAACACGTGGAGAGAGTCAATGAACCAGGAATGAATGTGGCCTTGGATTCTACAAGGATAAAAGTTGGTGAGCAGACTTGGATGCCATACATTGTCAAAGGTCTGTGATATGTTCGGATACAAGGTTCTGAGCTGTTATTTTCCCCACGCTTTTTCAAAAAAAAGGGGGATATTGTAATTGGCTCCATCTGTCCGTCTGTCTGTCACACTATCTCCTCCTAAACGGTTGTGTAAAAATTCACCAAACTTAGCAGTTATGATCATCACGTGGCACGAATGTGCAAGAGTAGTATCATTCTTGACCCCGCCACCTGGGGCCCTGGAGTGGGGGCAAAAGCTCAAATATCAAAAATGTAATTACGTGCACAATTTAAAAAAAAAATTCCAATTAAATTTTGAATGTATGCATTAAACATTGCGTGATTCTTGAAATATGCAACTTTTTTGGAATTTGACCTCCGCTTCATGCCACAGAGGGTGGGGACTTGGGGTCACAGGGGTCAAAAGTGAAAAAATTAACTCTAAATTTGATATTGGGTCATTCCTGGTGGAATTTTTTTTGCCATCTTTCAGCTTTGCTTTTGGTGGGAAGCATGGGGATTTGCGATGACATGCCATCGACTTCACTCTCGCTTAATATTCAGAGCCTCTATACCAGGGGTCGGGAACGTTTTTGACTCAGAGAGCCATTAAAGCAAAATATTTGGAAATCTATTTCAGTGAGAGCCATATAATATATTTTAAGACTGAATTCAACTAAATGTGAGTATAATAAGCCTCTGAATTTATTCTTTTAAATAATGTTGTTATAATACTCACCATTAATGGGACTTCTGGTGCTGCATGGATTTGCTGATGGCTTTGTAGTCTGGTTGGTACTTGGTGAGGTTAAGCTTCATGCAAGCGTTGAGGCTTTCATCCGTTAGACGTGATCGTAGGTTGGACTTGATGTTTTTAAGATGTGAGAATGACTGCTCACATGCATACGTAGATCCAAACAAGGTCAATACAGCAATACTCACACGCTGCAGTGTGAGGAGTGTGACAGGAAGCGCGTTCCTAGTTTTGATAATCAGCTGTTCTTCGGGTTGAAGTTTTTTCATTTCTGTCCACATGTGCTTGCTCGCCAACTCTGCTTTCTGTCGTGCGATTCTTTCCAAATCTTCATTCAGTGACTTGAACTTATTCACCCACATGTCTGAGGCCTTCAGGTCAGCCACTTCTGCTTCAAAATCTCTGACGGAGACACCAGGAATGTAACTCAGGTCGGCTGTGTTCAGTGAACACTCGTTTGGATGGGTGATGAACTTAAAAAGACGAGTGTGCTCACGAAATTCTCCAAAGCGTGCTTTGAATGACTGCAGGAGACTGGATGTGAAGCCAGCTAACTGGTGGAGATCAAAGTATTGAGTGGGCTCACTTGCTGTGCATGCATCTTTAAATTGTCTCAGTTTTACAAAATGTAGTAAACGACCTGTTTCAAGATCCATGATAAAGAGCTCCAGCTTGTTTTCAAAAGCAAACACGGCTTGTTGAAGGGATAACACTGTATTTCCAATGCCTTGCATTTTCACGTTGAGCTCGTTCAGATGTTCAGTCATATCCACGAGATAGTAAAACTTGAGGAGCCACTCAGTTTCGGCTAGCGCAGGATGCTCAATCCCTTTCATTTCAAGGAAAGTCCGGATTTCGTTGAGGCAAGCCGCAAAACGGCTAAGCACCTTCCCTCTTGACAAGCAACGCGCATTGCTGTGCAAAAGCAGACCGTGATAGTTATTTCCAACTTCATCCTGCAGTGTTTTAAACTGGCGAGCATTTAAGGCTCGGGCAACAATAAAGTTGATCACACGAATGACCAGCGACATCACTTCGCCAAGCTGCCCATCACACATCTGAGCACAAAGTGCCTCCTGGTGTAGAATGCAATGGAAACTTAGGATGGGTCTATTTTCATGTTCACGGAGAAGCGCCACAAATCCTTTGTTTTTCCCCACCATACACGGAGCACCATCAGTACACACCGAGATAAGTTTATCCATTCGTAGATTTTTTTCTTGAGCGAACTCCATGAAAGACTTGAATAAATACTCACCTCTTGTGGACCCTTTTATTGGCAGAACAGCAAGACTTTCTTCGCGCAGTGTATCACCAGCAGCATATCTTGCAATCACACTGAACTGCGACAAATGGCTTATGTCTGTTGACTCATCCAAAGCCAGGGAAAAGAACGGCGCTGTATTTATGTCCTTCACTTGCGTTTCCTCCACTTGGTTTGCCATCATGATGGTACGATCATGAACAGTTCTTGCCGACAGAGGCATGTCTTGTATCCGTTTGATTATCTTGTCTTTGTTCGGAAGATCATCAAAAAGTTCATTGGCGACATCCAGCATGAACGTTTTTGCATCCTCGCCATCTGTGAATGGTTTTACGTTCCTCACTATTGCTAAAGATCCAGCAAAGCTGGCGGAATTATAGTCACCTTGCCGGGTCCATACGCGGAGTTGCTGCTGGCTGGCTTGCACCCTGCTCAGTAGCTCTTGGCACGCTTTCTTTCTGCTGTCTCCCACAGGGTATTTTGATGCAAAGGTAGCATGGCGCGTGTCGAAGTACCACTTTATATTCGACCGTTTCATCGATGCAATTTTGTCATTGCAAATTAGACACACCACAGAACCTGCTCTCTCCACAAAGGCGAATTCTTCGGCCCATTCGTCCTGAAATGTATGATACTCCTCATCTTTTTTTCTTTTCGCCATCTTCTTCGTCGAAGGGTTAGCTTTGAGCAAATGAGAGAGAGGGAGATGTTGACCCAAGTGAGTCTGGCTGGCCTGCGCACGGGCTGACATACTCGAGAGGTGTGGCGCGGCCGGCCGACTCTGGGATGCTGTCGCCTCAGCGGTGGCGCGTGATTGGTCGAGATGAATTCCGTGACGCGTCTCGGCGGCGGCACGTCATTGGAGGAACCGAAATCACGAGTCGCCTCAGCGGTGGCGCGTGATTGGTCGAGATGAATTCCGTGACGCGTCTCGGCGGCGGCACGTCATTGGAGGAACAGAAATCACTACTCGCGTCGGCCGCATGACTGGACGAAACAAAAACCGCTTCAGACAATTCGGAGGTGTTTTTTCTTCTCTCCTTCTGCCAAGTTCAGCCCTGCACGTGAATGAAGCACGACACCATTCAAACTATAGGTAAAGCTTCTGCGAGAAATATTGGGCTTTCCAAGTTTCAAACTCCAATTTTATCTGCGAGCCAGATGCAATCATCAAAAGAGCCATACCTGGCTCGCGAGCCACACGTTCCCGACCCCTGCTCTATACCTTGTTAAAAGAGAAGCAGCAACGCATCCAAAGTTGAGCGAGTGGGACAGAATCCAAATCGAAGAAAGACCAAGAAGGACCCCGAAGAAATAGAGTAAAGATGGAGTCATCAGGAGGAACCTGGATAGGATTAGGGTTTCAGCCGCTACTTCACGACAATCCTCAAACCCATCCAGGTGTAAAGGCCCGGTCACACCTTGACGTTTTAGCCAGCGATGGCAACGTATTAAAATGTATGTAAAACGCTGGCTGACGTTGAACTTTTGATGTTTTTTTTTTAAGATTCGGACGTATTCATAACGAGTTGGTCGTATGCATAACATATTAGTAATGGACACAGAACGTTTCGTTGTGTTATAGATAACTTATACCAACGAATGCTGAACCTGTTGTCGGCCTACACAACCGATGCCCAACGATAGTCTAACTTAGGCATAGCGCGTTGCACGCATCGCCGACGATGTCGTGACGTAGCCTATTAAAAAGCTGACGCACAACGATTCGAATCATAACTGCCGTAGAAATGGAAGTGACAACATCGCGGTCACACCTTGGCGATCTTGCCAGCGTATGCCGACCTAAGAAAAATGTGTCTAAAACGTTGGGGGCACGTCAAATACGGTATGAGTAAGTTTGGTATACGTGAGTACAACGCTAAAGTACGCTATCATACGTCGTAGTAAGTAGAGTACGTCAAGAAATTTTAAACATGTTCAAAATTTTACGACGTACTCGGCGTATGACACACGTTCCGCATGCGATGGGGATAGGTTTTACACACGATATGTGGACGCTTACACACGTCCACAAAGGCTACTTATAAGCTACTCATAAGTCGAAACACGTCACGGTAATGTCTTTTTTTTACGCGAAACTTATTTCTAACTTATGTTTGACGTGCTTTGAACCAATTCTTTACGTAGTCCCAACACACATCGACGTATGTAGACGTATTCCAATGACGTCTTCCAGTCGACAAAAAAAAATAAATGAACGTGTTTCTAACTTACAACTGCCATATAAAGACGTGTTCCCAGCGGTTTTGGGAATTGGTGTATAAAAATGCTGCTCATAAAAGGGGAACCCAACAGTGTTTTCGAGTCCTTTTTGAGTCGATGTCCATGTCAGCAGTAACAGTATCAGTATCAGTATCAGTATTAGTATTAGTATTAGTAGTAGTTTGTTCATGTTGGCAGTAGTAGGTGAGTGTGAGGGGGAGGGTGTGGGTTATGATGGATCGTCCTTGCGTCCGCGTGTCCACGGGTAGGTTCATAGGCTGCCACTCAACGATTTAAATGGCTGCATCTCCACTATTGAAAGTAGACGCTTGCGCTCAACAATTGGATTTTTTTTACACTCAACGACTTTTAAACGGTACCACTCAACTATTTTCACTGTTTACAATGAACGATTTAAATTGCTGTCACTCGCCTTTGTTTTTTATTTTTTTTGACGCTGGGGTTTGGAAATTTGAAGCGTTTCTTCTGAACGTGTTAAAACGCTCAAACTCGACTATTTTAAATAGACGCTGCCGATGGACAATTGGAATCATAGCCAAGCTCGACATCGAAGTGTGAACATCCTCGTCATGCCGAAGAAAGGTTTGAAGAATGCTGCAAATAAGTGTCCTGGCCGTGGCCGTGGACGCTGACGCAAGGACGATCCATTATACCGACGTCTTTCAGCCTATGAGTAACTTAAAAGTAACGTCTGTCGATGTGTGTCAACGATCGCGTAACGTGCCGACAACACGTTAATCATAGGTTAGAAACAAGTTTCGGGTACGCTAAACATTACCTCGGCTGTCTCAACTTATGATTAACTTACAAGTAGCATGTGTTGACGTCTGTCAACGATCGCAGACCGTGCATACAACTTGTGGCCAGCGTAGCGGAACGTGTGAGTCATACGCCGGCATACGTCGTGAAATTTCAAGCATGAAAAAATTTGAGGACAACCGAAAAGTACAACGTTTAAAGCCAGCGTACAACGACGTATGGCAGTGTTTTTCAGCGTGCTCTCAATGTTATCAAAACTTACCCATAACGTATTCAACGTGTGCCAGCGTTTTAGAAAAAAAATTCAAAAATCGGCATACGTTGGCTAAAACGTCAAGGTGTGACCGGGCCTTAACCAATTGAGACTTACAGAAAATTTTCTGCAAGAATTCACTTCTCCTTTGGCAGATATATAACTGGAAGGGCAGTCGGTAGAGTGCATACCTCCGCCATGTAATGCCTGATCCACGAGAACATATCGAGCCCAATACATTTTTGAAATATCATGCTATACAACACTATATCATTGTTGGACCTATCTCTCAATGGTGAAGAATCACTTTAAAAATTAAATAATTCTCTTATCCAGATCTGGATTCGGATCTTCACCAAAATCAAACCAATTCATCCTTGTGATACACCCATTGTGTCCACGAAGATTCGTCCGTATCGGTCCACAACCTTTTGAGATATTGTGCAATATATGAGTTTAGCCCTATCTATCGATGGTGAAGAATCACTAAAAAATTCTAGTAGTCGGATTTGGATCCGGATCTTCAACAAAATCGAATCAGTACGTTCATGTCATACACCGAACCTGTCCACAAAATTTCATCCGGATCCGTCCACAACTTTTTGAGATATCTTGAACACAAATAAACAAACAAGCCGGTAGGCGGACATGGGTAGTCGGCCGTTGCTAGGCAACGGAGGGGTCCCTAGCAACGGTTCTTTCTCACACATAATACCAGTTACCAGTTACACATAATACCATACCAGTTTCATGTATATCTGACTCAGTCTCTGAGATATAACGAACTTCGTGTTTTTATTGTTTTCGACCAGGGTTCATTCAAAGTCGATCTTCTCCGACAGTTTTCATAGGATCCGGCTGGGAATGTTTGACAATATGACTGAATGTTCTGCCCACAGTCAGTCGTGGCCAGATTCTTGATTTTCGAAAAAATAAATTTTTTATGATTTTTCAAATATTTCAAAGTCCCATTGCGAGGCAACGGTGGTGTCCATCGCAACGGTTCTCATTTTCACACAACTCGGTCATGGTATGAACCTACCAACCAAGTTTCATTGAAATCGCCATTGTATTAACTGAAATCGCTATTTTAAATACTGATAATAAGGGAAGAACAAATCTCAAAAAAAAAACTTTTTGAAAAAAAGTTGTTTTTTTTTCGACTAGATCGACTACCCAACATACAAACAGACAAACATATCGATGGAAATACTGATAATAAGGGTAGGAACGAATACCCAACATACAAACAGACAGACATATCGATGGAAATACTGATAATAAGGGTAGGATCGAATACCCAACATACAAACAGACAAACATATCGATGGAAATACTGATAATAAGGGTAGGATCGAATACCCAACATACAAACAGACAGACATATCGAGGGAAATACTGATAATAAGGGTAGACTAAATCGACTACCCAACATACAAACAGACAGACATATCGATGGAAATACTGATAATAAGGGTAGACTAGATTGACGACCTGACAGACAAACAGACAAACATATCGACGGAAATACTGATAATAAGGGTAGACTAAATCGACTACCCGACAGACAAACAGACAAACATATCGACGGAAATACTGATAATAAGGGTAGACTAGATTGACTACCTGACAGACAAACAGACAGACATATCGATGGAAATACTGATAATAAGGGTAGACTAGATTGACTACCTGACAGACAAACAGACAGACATATCGATGGAAATATTGATAATAAGGGTAGACTAGATTGACGACCTGACAGACAAACAGACAAACATATCGATGGAAATACTGATAATAAGGGTAGACTAGATTGACTACCTGACAGACAAACAGACAAACGTATCGATGGAAATACTGATAATAAGGGTAGAGTAGATCGACTACCCAACATACAAACAGACAGACATAGACGGAAATACTGATAATAAGGGTAGGATCGACTACCCAACATACAAACAGACAGACATATCGATGGAAATACTGATAATAAGGGTAGACTAGATCGACTACCCGACATACAAACAGACAGACATATCGATGGAAATACTGATAATAAGGGTAGACTAGATCGACTACCCGACATACAAACAGACAGACATAGACGGAAATACTGATAATAAGGGTAGGATCGACTACCCAACATACAAACAGACAGACATATCGATGGAAATACTGATAATAAGGGAAGACTAAATCGACTACCCGACAGACAAACAGACAAACATATCGACGGAAATACTGATAATAAGGGTAGACTAAATCGACTACCCGACAGACAAACAGACAAACATATCGACGGAAATACTGATAATAAGGGTAGACTAAATCGACTACCCAACAGACAAACAGACAAACATATCGATGGAAATACTGATAATAAGGGTAGACTAAATCGACTACCCAACAGACAAACAGACAAACATATCGACGGAAATACTGATAATAAGGGAAGACTAAATCGACTACCCAACAGACAAACAGACAAACATATCGACGGAAATACTGATAATAAGGGAAGACTAAATCGACTACCTGACAGACAAACAGACAAACATATCGATGGAAATACTGATAAAAAGGGTAGACTAGATTGACTACCTGACAGACAAACAGACAAACATATCGATGGAAATACTGATAATAAGGGTAGACTAAATCGACTACCCAACAGACAAACAGACAAACATATCGATGGAAATACTGATAATAAGGGTAGACTAAATCGACTACCCGACAGACAAACATATCGATGGAAATACTGATAATAAGGGTAGACTAGATCGACTACCCAACATACAAACAGACAAACATATCGATGGAAATACTGATAATAAGGGTAGACTAGATCGACGACCCAACAGACAAACATATCGATGGAAATACTGATAATAAGGGTAGACTAGATTGACTACCCAACAGACAAACATATCGATGGAAATACTGATAATAAGGGCAGACTAGATTGACTACCTGACAGACAAACAGACAGACATATCGATGGAAATACTGATAATAAGGGTAGACTAGATTGACTACCCGACAGACAAACAGACAAACATATCGATGGAAATACTGATAAGGGTAGACTAGATCGACTACCCAACATACAAACAGACAAACATATCGATGGAAATACTGATAATAAGGGTAGACTAGATCGACTACCAAACATACAAACAGACAAACATATCGATGGAAATACTGATAATAAGGGTAGACTAGATTGACTACCCAACAGACAAACATATCGATGGAAATACTGATAATAAGGGCAGACTAGATTGACTACCTGACAGACAAACAGACAGACATATCAATGGAAATACTGATAATAAAGGTAGACTAGATTGACTACCCAACAGACAAACATATCGATGGAAATACTGATAATAAGGGTAGACTAGATTGACTACCTGACAGACAAACAGACAAACATATCGATGGAAATACTGATAATAAGGGTAGACTAAATCGACTACCCAACAGACAAACAGACAAACATATCGATGGAAATACTGATAATAAGGGTAGACTAAATCGACTACCCGACAGACAAACATATCGATGGAAATACTGATAATAAGGGTAGACTAGATCGACTACCCAACATACAAACAGACAAACATATCGATGGAAATACTGATAATAAGGGTAGACTAGATCGACGACCCAACAGACAAACATATCGATGGAAATACTGATAATAAGGGTAGACTAGATTGACTACCCAACAGACAAACATATCGATGGAAATACTGATAATAAGGGCAGACTAGATTGACTACCTGACAGACAAACAGACAGACATATCGATGGAAATACTGATAATAAGGGTAGACTAGATTGACTACCCGACAGACAAACAGACAAACATATCGATGGAAATACTGATAAGGGTAGACTAGATCGACTACCCAACATACAAACAGACAAACATATCGATGGAAATACTGATAATAAGGGTAGACTAGATCGACTACCAAACATACAAACAGACAAACATATCGATGGAAATACTGATAATAAGGGTAGACTAGATCGACTACCCAACATATCGACAAACATATCGATGGAAATACTGATAATAAGGGTAGACTAGATTGACTACCCAACAGACAAACATATAGATGGAAATACTGATAATAAGGGCAGACTAGATTGACTACCTGACAGACAAACAGACAGACATATCGATGGAAATACTGATAATAAGGGTAGACTAGATTGACTACCTGACAGACAAACATATCGATGGAAATACTGATAATAAGGGCAGACTAGATTCACTACCTGACAGACAAACAGACAGACATAACGATGGAAATACTGATAATAAAGGTAGACTAGATTGACTACCCAACAGACAAACATATAGATGGAAATACTGATAATAAGGGCAGACTAGATTGACTACCTGACAGATAAACAGACAGACATATCAATGGAAATACTGATAATAAAGGTAGACTAGATTGACTACCCAACAGACAAACATATCGATGGAAATACTGATAATAAGGGTAGACTAGATTGACTACCCAACAGACAAACATATAGATGGAAATACTGATAATAAGGGCAGACTAGATTGACTACCTGACAGACAAACAGACAGACATATCGATGGAAATACTGATAATAAGGGTAGACTAGATTGACTACCTGACAGACAAACAGACAGACATATCGATGGAAATACTGATAATAAAGGTAGACTAGATTGACTACCTGACAGACAAACATATCGATGGAAATACTGATAATAAGGGTAGACTAGATTGACTACCCAACATATCGACGGAAATACTGATAATAAGGGCAGACTAGATTGACTACCCAACAGACAAACATATCGATGGAAATACTGATAATAAGGGCAGACTAGATTGACTACCCAACAGACAAACATATCGATGGAAATACTGATAATAAGGGCAGACTAGATTCACTACCTGACAGACAAACAGACAGACATAACGATGGAAATACTGATAATAAAGGTAGACTAGATTGACTACCCAACAGACAAACATATAGATGGAAATACTGATAATAAGGGCAGACTAGATTGACTACCTGACAGATAAACAGACAGACATATCAATGGAAATACTGATAATAAAGGTAGACTAGATTGACTACCTGACAGATAAACAGACAGACATATCGATGGAAATACTGATAATAAAGGTAGACTAGATTGACTACCCAACAGACAAACATATCGATGGAAATACTGATAATAAGGGTAGACTAGATTGACTACCCAACAGACAAACATATAGATGGAAATACTGATAATAAGGGCAGACTAGATTGACTACCTGACAGACAAACAGACAGACATATCGATGGAAATACTGATAATAAGGGTAGACTAGATTGACTACCTGACAGACAAACAGACAGACATATCGATGGAAATACTGATAAGGGTAGACTAGATCGACTACCCAACATACAAACAGACAAACATATCGATGGAAATACTGATAATAAGGGTAGACTAGATTGACTACCTGACAGACAAACAGACAGACATATCGATGGAAATACTGATAATAAGGGTAGACTAGATTGACTACCCAACAGACAAACATATAAATGGAAATACTGATAATAAGGGCAGACTAGATTGACTACCTGACAGACAAACAGACAGACATATCGATGGAAATACTGATAATAAGGGTAGACTAGATTGACTACCCAACAGACAAACATATAGATGGAAATACTGATAATAAGGGCAGACTAGATTGACTACCTGACAGACAAACAGACAGACATATCAATGGAAATACTGATAATAAAGGTAGACTAGATTGACTACCCAACAGACAAACATATCGATGGAAATACTGATAATAAGGGTAGACTAGATTGACTACCCAACAGACAAACATATAGATGGAAATACTGATAATAAGGGCAGACTAGATTGACTACCTGACAGACAAACAGACAGACATATCGATGGAAATACTGATAATAAAGGTAGACTAGATTGACTACCTGACAGACAAACAGACAGACATATCGATGGAAATACTGATAAGGGTAGACTAGATCGACTACCCAACATACAAACAGACAAACATATCGATGGAAATACTGATAATAAGGGTAGACTAGATTGACTACCTGACAGACAAACAGACAGACATATCGATGGAAATACTGATAATAAGGGTAGACTAGATTGACTACCCAACAGACAAACATATAAATGGAAATACTGATAATAAGGGCAGACTAGATTGACTACCTGACAGACAAACAGACAGACATATCGATGGAAATACTGATAATAAGGGTAGACTAGATTGACTACCCAACAGACAAACATATAGATGGAAATACTGATAATAAGGGCAGACTAGATTGACTACCTGACAGACAAACAGACAGACATATCAATGGAAATACTGATAATAAAGGTAGACTAGATTGACTACCCAACAGACAAACATATCGATGGAAATACTGATAATAAGGGTAGACTAGATTGACTACCCAACAGACAAACATATAGATGGAAATACTGATAATAAGGGCAGACTAGATTGACTACCTGACAGACAAACAGACAGACATATCGATGGAAATACTGATAATAAAGGTAGACTAGATTGACTACCTGACAGACAAACATATCGATGGAAATACTGATAATAAGGGTAGACTAGATTGACTACCCAACATATCGACGGAAATACTGATAATAAGGGCAGACTAGATTGACTACCTGACAGACAAACAGACAGACATATCAATGGAAATACTGATAATAAAGGTAGACTAGATTGACTACCCAACAGACAAACATATCGATGGAAATACTGATAATAAGGGTAGACTAGATTGACTACCTGACAGACAAACAGACAGACATATCGATGGAAATACTGATAATAAGGGTAGACTAGATTGACTACCTGACAGACAAACAGACAGACATATCGATGGAAATACTGATAAGGGTAGACTAGATCGACTACCCAACATACAAACAGACAAACATATCGATGGAAATACTGATAATAAGGGTAGACTAGATTGACTACCCAACATACAAACAGACAAACATATCGATGGAAATACTGATAATAAGGGTAGACTAGATTGACTACCTGACAGACAAACATATCGATGGAAATACTGATAATAAGGGTAGACTAGATTGACTACCCAACATATCGACGGAAATACTGATAATAAGGGCAGACTAGATTGACTACCCAACATATCGACGGAAATACTGATAAGGGTAGACTAGATCGACTACCCAACATACAAACAGACAAACATATCGATGGAAATACTGAAAATAAGGGTAGACTAGATTGACTACCTTAAAGACAAACATATCGATGGAAATACTGATAATAAGGGTAGACTAGATCGACTACCCAACAGACAAACATATCGATGGAAATACTGATAATAAGGGCAGACTAGATTGACTACCCAACATATCAACGGAAATACTGATAATAAGGGCAGACTAGATTGACTACCCGACAGACAAACAGAAAGGGGTGAAAACATAACCTCCTTCACCTTTGGTGGCAGAGGTAATGAAAGAGAGAAATCGAGAGTAAAAGAGATGAAAAGAAGAAAAAACAAGAATTAGAATGAATGAAGAGAATTATGTCAAGACTGGTGTAATCAAGGGGTGGATTAAGGCTGGGTTATTGGGGGGGGGGGGTGAATAAACCTCCACAGCATTCACCTTTTGATCATTTCCCTCCACAGCAGACCCTCACACAGACATCACAATCACACAGGTAAGCAATCACCCATCTGTACCCCACCAATGTCTAAGTACCCCATCCATACCCAATACTTCCAAGTACATACAGTATGTCTAATTCAAATTTAAACATATCCACTGTGTTCTGCTGCTGCACTACCTTTCCAGCCAAACCATTCCATACATTAACTACTCTCGAAGTGAAAGACCCCCACCTTCAAGTCGATACAAATCTCCTCTTCTTCACTCTCAAGGCATGGCCCCTGGTCCTCGCGATGTGTGTTATGCTGATAAAGTTCTGCACTTATTAGGTTATATCTCCGAAATAAGTTCATAGCATGGGTCCCGGTGTCCGTCCATCCATACGTACTGGACATCTGTCAACATTTGACTGCAATATCTTCTCACAAACTACCTGACCAATATGGACCAAATTTGGTACGGTGCATCAGGACAGCAAGGTCTCATGGGGTTGTGCTCCCCATCCAGATGCACCCCCAATAAAGGGAGTCAAAAGGGGGGGTTTCCCCCCAAATATTGGTATTTTATTCAAAAATCTTCTTTTCAGAAACTGCCAGACAGATCCAGACCAAATTCACCACAAGGCATCAGGACCATGCCCTAACCTGAAGTTGAGCTCCCCAATGTCCGAACCACTTCAGAAAGAGGGGCCATGGCCCCTTCCCCCCAATCCCTCATTTCCACCCCACCCATTGGGGAAATAACCATCGATCTCCCATGGGGCTAGTTTTTGTATATATATACCTTTCATTATCTTAAACTTTTCAATCAAATCCCCTTGTAACCACCACCTTTCTCTGTATAAAGTCCTGTCTCATTCAGCCGCTCCTCATAGCTAAACTCCGCAAGGCCCAGAATCAATGTAGTTGCTCTTTGCTAAACCCACTTTTATGACAGCTATGTCCTTCCTCAGATGTGGTGACCAGAACTTGCACACATTATTATAGATGAGGCCTCAATAAATTACTGTACGGTGTTAAAACTACCTTTCCCGATTTATAATTTATCCTCCTACAAATCCAACCGAAAACACTGTTGCCTTTACCTATTCGAGCTACCTGGTACTGTGATGTCTGCTCAACCCTGAAATTTTTGTTTTTCGGCCAAAATCACCTTCACTTGAAAGTTAAGCCGAGGTAACCGGTTCGTCAATGACTTGCGGCAAAAATGTTCCCCAGTCGGCCCGACTGACAATTATGCAATACAAAATGTTTGCAGGGCATTAACTAAGCAAGGAAAATAATATACAGTACCAACCTAAAAAAAAATGAGATCTACACAAGGCATTGCAATGAACCACCACCCAAAAGGGGCATATGGAATGATCACATTGACTTTCACAAGTTCTCATCAACACCAGTCCTTGAGGACAGCACTGTTTGTGCCTTAATGACTATCAACAGGGCATCATGGTTGGATATGCACGGGGAATTACCATGAATCACCGCACCAGACACAATTAAATCCCATCTTTGAATATTGGCAATTACATTTGACGTCATACATGCGATGTGTTGTGCAAGACCATATTCTACATGAGTGAGGATCTTCTGGGTCGCAGGATGGCGAGGTGTGTTGTGTGCTCTCTGAAGAGCAATCTGGTTTGGACGACATCCCAGTCGAGTTGAATTCATTTGAAAACATAAGCAGAATAAGATGCTGCCTCAAGAAATAAAAGCCACAGCTTTGAGAATCAATGTCACAACGCTGGATGAGGGTCGTTCGAAAGGTCCTCGAAAGAAGAAACTCATAATAGTTGAAGAAATGCAAAGGTTTTGTATTTAACAAAACAGAAGTCAATATCGTGATGCAAAATAATTCATACAAACCGAATGTACTTGAAACTGAGAAATATAAAATATAGGTTATGCTTTTGGAGTACTCAGAGTATCTTGTTCTGAGAACATTTTGAACATCCCCGTTGGCGGATATGGTCTCCAGAGGTCAGGGGTTGTGCGACACAAGGATAAGACACACAAAGTAGGACCAGCGAAGGCCAAGGATTTTTCAAAGAGACCTGGTGCCAAAGGAATCAAGTCTCCATCTCAGATCTCTGGTCAGAGTCCAAGTCTCACATCTGTAGAGCAAGACTGGAAGCACCAAGGACCTGAAGACTAGGACTAGGGTTCCTGCACAGGTACCGACAGCACCACACCTCACGATACAGTGAATCCATGACTCCCCAGGCCAGACACAGACGTCTATCGACCTCTGGCCCACAGCCAGCGGAGACATGAATATCACTGCCAAGGTAAGTGAATATCTCCGTGACCTCAATATCCTCACCACAAACAGCTACAGCCAAGAAAGCAGCATCCAAGATGTCATTGAAAGCCTGGATCTTAGTTTTAACCCAGGAAAATCATAATCCCAGCGGGTCTGACTCCTCATTCGGCACCCCGAGGGCACCCAAAAAGATACCCAGCATCTCCGCTCAGATTACTGCATCATCTGTGAACCCAAGGTCAGAGATCTTCACATTCCCAAACGATGCACCGCAGCTTCATCTCTCCGACATCCTCCCCAGAATCCAGTCCATACAAGTGCTGAAAAGTGTGGGGGCCAGTACACACCCCGACAAACTCCACTCACAACTGGAAATGCTGTAAGTCAGCGATGGTGTAACCACATCTCACAGCACTGTTCAGACATCAGATTGATCAGTTTTGGTGGCACCCCACGAAGACCAAGAATCCTCCACAGGGCATCCCGATTCACTGCATTGAATGCTTTGCAGAGATCAACATAGACTGCAAGCAGCCCCTGCCAAAAATCTAGTCTGCATTCAATGAGGACCCGAAGAGCAAGGATACGGTTAATCGTTGACCTCTTTGGTGTAAAGCCTGACTGCTCTGGGTGCTGGTGCTCAAGCAGATGATGGCAAACCCTCTCAATAATTATTCGAGCAAAGACCATGCCCGGCACTGAGAGCAGCATCACCTCTCGGTAGTTGTTGTAGTCTTGGCGATCTCCCTTCCCTTTCCAGAGAGGGACAACAAGGCCTCTGGTCCAGTCAGTTGGGAAGATGCCTGTGTTCCAGGCAGAGCACAGAACTGCATGCAATGACACAAGTACAGTATTTCCACCAGCCTTGAGAAGTTCAGCATGGATGCCACAGATCCCTGGAGCTTCATCACATTTCAACCGATTTACCGCAGCCTGTGTTTCCACAAACGAAGGTGGACCACAGTTGATTGGAGGGTCAGAAATCAGGACAGAAACACCCCTGACATCCAACTTAACAGCTGGTAGATCACCCTTGCACAGCCGCTCAAAGTAACCAGCTCAGCGGGCCCTCACTTCGGACTCCTCTGTCAAGAGCCCACCACCCTCTACTCTAACTCCAGTACATCGAGGAACGTGCTTGGAGTAACGCAATGCACAAATAACCCCCGTAAGCAGGACGAGAATCACTTGACCACAGGTGATGTTCAACCTCCTCACAGATTCCTCGCACATCGGCCTCCTTGGCCACCCTAAGCACACGTACAGTTTTATGCCTCATCTCCCCGAACAGCTCAGCTCTGCCATTCAGCCTGGCCCTGCGACTCTGGTCAATGGTATCCAGTGTCCCTTGTGAGACAAATTCTTCTTCGTCCTACGGTGAGTTCCAAGACATCCACCGGCAACATCAAGGATGGTGGTCTTAAAGGCAATCCACAACTCTTCAGGATTCCTCAAAGCACCCAGACCCCCCAAATCTCCACTCAGCTTGTTCGCAAACTCCTCAACTACCCTCTCATCCTTGAGCCTGCCAACATCCAGCCGAGTTTGGGATGGTACCATTCTCCTGCATTTAAGGTGTAACTTTAGAGATGCAACAACAAGCCGGTAGTCAATGTTGAGGAACTGCACACTCCGGTAAACCCTGCAGTTCTGGATCATCCTTCAGCGACCATCAAGGAGCACATGGTCAATCTCCTTTGCCACACCACCAGCGTTGGAATACCAAGTCTAATGATGAGCCTATCGGTGCTGAAACCATGAAACGGCCACCCTAAGTTCCTGACGTCTTGCAACGTCAAGGAACTTAGTGCTATTCAGTTTCACAGTTCCAGACAGATGGGGACCAACACACGTCTCGTAACCATCCCTGTCAGTTCCACTCAATGCATTGAAATCCTCCAAGATGAGAAGAGTATCTCGCTTGGGGCACTGACCAACCGTAGACTCGAGCGAGGCATAGAATTTGTCCTTCACGGTGAGATCGCTCACCTCAGTCGGAGCATAAACAGAGACCAGGGAAACGACACCCGGGAAGTGATGAATCTTCTGTCTCTTAATAAGCTCGGTGACCAATGTCACCGGTCATAATGTCACCGGTGACTTCATAATGTGCTCATTGACTGGTATTACCTCAATTATCATTGGAGTCAGCTTATAGGACACAGCGACAGCAACTCTTTGGGCATGGTAACCATCAGAGAGACCAGACCAATAGTAGGTGTAACCACCCGCCATGATCTCACCCCAATCCAGTCTACGAATCTCAGAGAGTGCTGCAATACTGATGTTCAAACGTTTGAGCTCAGATGATAACAGAGACAGGTGATCATCCTCTCTTAGGGCTAAGACATTCCAGGCACCCACCCGAAGGGACCGCCTCAAGTTAACCCAAGGAGACCACCGTCTGGTGGATGACACCCAGCACCATTCCACCACACCACCGCAATCTGATCCAGGAAATTTACCCCCATGCTTTTCCTCCTATCTTCAAGGAATGGGGGTTCCAAACCCTGTGCCCCAATCCCGTCGTCTGGTGAGCTGCCCTGCGAAGGGCAGTAGCACAAGAGATACTCCCACAGAGTGGGTTTTCAGTTTTCTTTGCATTTGTGGGCTTTACGGAATGAAGTGTTTTACGGTGGCCGGAGTGAAAATCCTGCCACCAATCTTCGACAAAAAGTAACTCAATTGCAGGAGGATGTCCGCAAAGACTGTTAGGCACTAGATATGGATGGCCGTTGGCTCACAAGGAGCTCCTCTGCCCTTTGACAGATTTTGTTTTATTCCTGCTGGGTGTCCATACATAAACACCCTTTTCATCAGGAAACCTGGTGGGGGAGATGGTTTAGTCACCAACTCGACCATGAAACAGGTTAGTACAGGTTTACATGGTACCTGAAACATGTTATAGATTTAGTCTAGCCTGACCTGCTCCTTGTCACGTACCCAAATTTCATCCTAATCCATTCATAACTTTATTGACATATTCTGTTCACAGACAAACAAATAGACAGGGGTGAATACATAACCTCCATCTACCTTCGGTGGAAGAGGTAAATAATGTTGTGATGCCAAATTTTATTTCGCCAGCAGGATAATTTGCCCTCTTTTTATACATATTCAACCTCCGCCATCTGATGTTGCACCACAATTTTGCGGTGCGCGTTATGAGTAGCTCAGAGTTTAGCTCTGAGTGAAACCCAGAGTGCAACACAATTGACCTTTTTAAAGTCCATGAAATAATTTAAATTGATAGATCAACTTAAACTTTCCCGTCACTAGAGACCGGTGCTTTTGCTTTCTTTTCCCCTCACTGACGATGGGTACAATTCCCAGTGTAATAATAAAACAACGTTTACCAGACTCGGTGGTGTAATGGATAATTAATCTTCTCACTGATCCTGGGAGGTCTCTGGGAAATTGGCAGTTTGAACTTCAGCTGAGTCATACCAAAGACTTGAAAAATGGTACGTGCGTGCTGCTTTCTTGCTTGATGCTCAGCATTTAAAAGGACAGGGCACGGCCAAACAACCATAGCTTGGGTGGAGGAAATTCCTTCTTAGGAAATGCCCTGTTGAGTATGATGAGAAAAGTGGTGCCATCGTCATGACGTCGCTGGTACCTAGGGCACTTCCCCCAAGCTCAGTAGCTGAGTTTCTCTCATCTAACAACCCTGTGTTGTCACGTGTATTTGTCTGTATGTTCATGTGTGTGGCAGCTCCACTACGAGTCTATGATCCTGTATAAATAAATAAATAAAATAAAAATGAGGGTGCTCGGAGGATATCATAAAAAAAAAAGTTTCGATATGAAAGTCCATGGGCATGAAAGTGGAGCTGCAGACCCTGAAATCTCTCACTGCAGAAGATGTTCTCGCAATGATGGAAGAACCTCACCTGGGTTATGGCCCACATATCAGAGGAAGAAGACCGATAAATCAGCAGCTGGACTTCCATCTCCTGACTCGAGGTGACATCCCAGTCCTTCAGCACAACATTGGCTGTCTACCCACCATCAGTGCTCCTGCAACACAAATATCGACTGTCAACAATGTGCTGAATCAATCACTCGCCATAACGCAATGCTTCGAGCTTTCCAACATCACATGTGTCTTTGACCAGGCACTGTACTCAAAGGTTGGAGAGATAATATGGAAACATTCTGAGAATGTCTCCTGGAGGAGAGTACATTAAACACCTGATCACCACAACTAAGCTACCTCTTAGCAATGGTTAGCATACCCAAATACTGTATATACCACTGACATAGACTAATTAAATAATCATACTTAGACTTTGCCCCTCGCCTCCCCCCACCCCCCAAGATGGAGCCAATAAGTGAAATTTCTGGTTCTGGCCCATGGACGATGAGGGCGCATGTACGATAATTCACATTTATTGCCACATCTGATGTAATTTAAATGCTTTAATGGTGGCGAGGTGCTCCATTTGTAATTGTTTGTCCGATACATGTAGCCTTTTGATGCCGAGGATGAAGAATAAAATTTTGTGTTGGTGTCAAAGCCAGTTTCCAATTGCAAATTAATAGTAGGAGGATTAAGAATGTCTTAGTTTGTTTTGAGATGCATGCTCATTGCTGGATTAACCTTCCTGCGTGCCTCCATTTGGGGAACCATTTTAAAAGACAGGAAAGGGATGCGCAAGTTGTCTTCAACAAAGTACTTAACAGCTTATATGAGGCACCTTTGTTTTATTTTTCATCCAATTCTGCTTCATACTTGCGTTCCTGAGCGCCTCTTCAATGTTGTTTTCATCGCTCTTTGTCTCTAGTTCTCCTCTAAACTCTCCCGCCATACCTCTCACCAGCAGCTAAAAAGGTGTGCACCAGGGTGACCACTCCTCATTTTCATAAACGCCAAGGTGAGCCAATGAAAAAAGCCAAGAATTCACAAGGTTTCGGAAAAGCGATGATAATAGAAAACCTATACGACAAGAAAACCTATAGAAAACCAAGACGCCAAGGTGAACAACGAATAGCCAAGATCTTGTGAAAAAAAGCCAAGGAGTGGTCACACTGGTGTGCACCACAACATAAGGCCGTGTGACGTCACGCACCAGTAAGTGATAACATTGAGGCAAATACAGCACAATGTAAACCACAACACAACACGATTATCGGGCACTTAAAAACATATGCATACACCTTTCAAATACTGGAGTTTGGTTTCAAAAAGTAACGATTTTGCTCGTTTAAATGGGCCCCTTCCGAGTGTGGGTTTGGTGCCGAAGCATCATTGTAAACCGAGCCCTCACAATAGTCTCTCCATCTCTCCCTATGATCTCAAGCAACCCGACAGCCAACCACCAGAGAACACGAATTATGTGCTTAAGATCATCATGAAATATGATCAGTCACCCCATAATGTCCAACAAACTCCATGTTTCCATTTGGCTGCTCGGAAGATAAATCACTTTTCCAAATCACTTTCAGGATGACGCTTCGTAAAATCGTTAATTGTGTGATAATCCAGTTGTTGCAGAATCTACTGCATACTTGAATTAGTGTTGGCGGTCGAGCTCACATACCTTTGAGGATTGATGAGCATCCGCGATTCCAGCATACGAGTACATATATCGAGTCAGCAGTTTGGAACTGCCAACCTCAATATGCTTCAGTCTTCGATCAATGTGTTGTATTTGTCAAAAAAATCGAAAAAAAAATAAAAGAAAAGTGCTTTTTGGGTCCAGCATTAAGTTCCACTTGGACAAGATTGGATCAAGCTTCCAACAACCCCAGAGTACAAGCTGAAGTATTCCGAAGAGAAATGTATATTTCGATTTTCCAACGACTGAAGATACACGTGCGACCCCTGCAGTATAGAGCCGATCCCATTAGACCATTGGCACAAGAAGCGAAAACTGACTTCATCTGGTGTGTGGGCTCTTTCCTACAAACTCGACATGAACGCTTGGGTATTGCGGTATGAGACCTAATTATGGCACATCATCGCAGACATGTTGTTGGACATAGTAGAGGAAACAAATGAATATTGAGTTAACGTTTGAACGTTCATTCCTGGCACAGAATGCAAAAATTTTCTTGCATTTTCTGCACGTGTTGCAAAAGCTGCATATTTCCTCCACCCACTGAAGAACATATCTCGAATAATGAATAAAAATGCAATTCAATAACGACAACTCCAATCCGTATAATACAATCCAATAACACGTAAAAGAGCAATCGGAGATTGCAGACCCTCGCCAGGACTTCTTTTGTGTGGTGTAGTGTGTGTGTGGTGTTTGTGTACAGGTGTGTTACGTAATTAATGAGATAATTAGAACTGCCACTCTATAATGGCTGGCAGTGATGACCGGGTACCAAGACGTCCCGCTTTGATGCAACCCCACTTTGATCGGACACCTGACCTGACCTTTGATGACGTTTTTTTATCATTATTCAATTGAATTTAGAATGGTATAAAAATAAATTCAATTCAAATCAAATGCAAGACCAAATAGGTACAGTCCAGCGTTGACCTATTCAAAATAAACTAGCATCCGTTGAAGACAAAGTCTTCAATATCCCCTGCCATAGTAAATGAGGATTAACAAACTTGTATTCCCGAAGCGTGTGCAATATGTATGTGGAGTTTCCCCTTGATCTGACCAGCCGTTCTGGAGAAGTTGTTTGATGGTTTTAGGGTAAATTCAATATGGCCACCAAACCATGTGATGAATCACCTATCAATTAGATCTATCAATTAGACCTATCAATTAGAAATTCACAAACTTCTGAAAGGATGTCTTGGGGAAAGTGTATGTGAAATTTTTCCTCAATCTGTCTCGCCATTCTGGAGAAGAACATTTTTAAAATTTATTAATTTTCAATCCAAGATGGCTGACGAACCACGTGACCTATGACATCAAAAATTTAGATTCTGCCTCCAATCCTCCAGTGGAATAAGTGTGTGAAGTTTCGTGTTAATCGGATGAGGTGTGTTTTTCTATACAAGATGGCCGCCAAACCATGTGACTTGTGACGTCATAATTTTTACTATGTATGCAGACATGATGGAAGATGATAGTTGCAAATTTTCGCTTCGTTAGTTTATGTGATTCCAGAGAAAACATTATTTAATATTTTTCTTGAATCCAACATAGCTGCCAAACCATGTGACCTATCAATTAGAAAATATCAAAAGGCACCAGTTCACCACTTGCTTGATATGTGTACCAAATTTCGTAAATATATTTTGAGGGGATTTGTAGTTAAGCTCCGGAAACGAAATGTGACGGACGGACGGACGGACGGACGGAACCCATTTCTATATCCCCCGCCAACTTCGTTGGTTGGCGGGGGATAAAAACACAAGCAAAAAGCAAAGATGGAGTCATCAGGAGGAACCTGGATAGGATTCACATATCAGCTGCTCCTCCTCAACCCTCAAACCCATCCAGGCACAGCCAAGTGAGCATTATTGAAAAAAACAAAGAAATGAATTATTTTAAAAACCCCAAAAAGAACCCATATCAAAAAATTTTATAATTCTGGCTGCGAGACAATGTGTCCGATCAGGTTGATATTTAAAACATATATTCCCCATCATTACTAGATCATAAATGTGAAGTTTCACGTCAATTGATGAAGCGATTCCAGAGAAAACAATATTTAATATTTTTCTTCAATCCAATATGGCTGCCAAACCATGCGACCTATGACATCATATGTGTGAACCTTTTGTTCTTCATGGATAGGCAGTCTTACGTGTAAAGTTTCGTGTCGATCTGTTCAACCCTCCCAACACTGTCCTCTCACTCTCTCTCACTGTCGTGTCCGTCTGTCTCTGTCTCTGTCTCTCTCACTGTCGTGTCCATCTGTCTCTGTCTCTGTCTCTGTCTCTGTCTCTGTCTCTGTCTCTCTCCCACCACAATCAAACTCTGTGCTCCCTTCAAATCCTCAAACCCCTTCCGAACCCAATGTCCTCAACTCCCCCCTCCCCCCTCAAAAGCCTCATACTCTTCAATCCCAACTCTGTCCCCTCTCTGCCCGCCCTCCCCCTTTTTTCAAGTCCTCAACTTCCCCAAACCCAAAGTACTCAACCCCAATTCCGACCCCCAAGTCCTAAATCCACCCCCTTTCCAAATGTCTCAATCTCCCTCTTCCAAGTCATTGCACCCTCGCTCCAACTCTCTGTCCTCCCTTCCCCATTTCTTCCTGATCTTAATGTGACACAAAGACACACAGGGAACCTTGGCACATGAGAAGACCATTCAGCCTATCATGCTTGCGTTGTTCCTGTCCCTGTTTCTTTCGAACAATGTCAAAAGTAAATAAAAATGGAACGATAAATTCACAATCACTTCCCCTTTTCTTCCCTTATCTATCTATACTAGTGTGTGTGTGTGTGTGTGTGTGTGTGTTTTGTTCATAAGGCATAGTATATTCTCTCTTCTCTTCTCTCTCTCTCATTTTTGGATGGTGTTCGTCCCTGGACGCATCTGAGCAATGTTTGTCCGGGCACCCCAAAGACCCTTAAATACTCAAAAGACCACGAATACCAAAAAATGCTCCAAATATCCAGAATACTGAAAATACCCCGAAGATCCACAAGACACAAAAGTCCCAAAGAATGACTTCAAGGGCCCAAAAGACCCTGAGAAACCAAAACATCCAAAACACCCTGAGTACCGAAGAGATTCCAAGGACCCTGAAGACCGAACATACCCAAAGGACCCAGAGAACCCCATGATCCAAAAGACCCAAGTCTCCGGGGACCCCAAACATCCAGAGGACCCAAAAGACCCAGGGAATGCAAATGACCTGAGGTCACAAAAGACCCCAAAGACCCATGGCATCCAAAAGACCCAGAGGAACTAAAAGACCACGAGGACCCAAAATACCTCAAGAACCCAAAATACCCAGAGGATCAAAAATAATGTCGTGGCCAGGGGGTTTTGCCCAGACCTGGACAGAGAGCCGAGCGGTTTCCCTTGGAGGCTTTCAGCCAATATTCTCGAGATTATGGCGCGCGCGGGAAAGCAACAGCTTGGTGCTTCACCAGGCCGGTAGCACACGGGACGCACAGCACAAGGGGGGTTATCTCGAACCCATGACAAATAAACAGACACAAGCAACTTGAATAATTACGGGGTTTTAATGAAAATAAATCAAATATTTACAATGGTCATAATTCAAAATGAGATGATGAAATGTGAGAGAAATTAAATCTAATGTTGAGGCACTTCCATAGAGACTCAAATACAGACAAGGGACCTGAGGCGAAAAACTGGACATGCACTAAGGGTGGACAAGGAGGCCGATGTGCGAGGAATCTGTGAAGGGGAAGAGCATCACCTGCGGTCAAGTGATTCTCGTCCTGCTTGCAGGTGAATTCACGCATTGCATTTCTCCAAGCCCGTCCCTCGGTGTACAGTAGTTAGAGCAGAGGGTCGGGGGCTCTTGGAGGGTGCATGACAGAGGAGTCCGAAGTGAAGGCCCATTGGGCCGGTTACTTTGAGCGGCTGTACCAGGCTGATCCCCCAGCTTTTTGAGTTCGATGTCAGGGGTGTTACAATCCTGATTGCTGACCCTCCAATCAACTGTGGTCCACCTTCGTTTGTGGAAACATAGGCTGCGGTGAACCGGTTGAAATCGGGTAAATCTCCAGGGATCTGTAGCATCCATGCTGAACTTCTCAAGGCTGGTGGAAATGCTGCACTCGTGTCGTTGCATGCAGTTCTGTGATCTGCCTGGAACAGGCATCATCCCAACTGATTGGAAGAGGGGCCTTGTTGTCCCTCTCTGGAAAGGGAAGGGTGAGCGCCAAGACTGCAACAACGACTGAGGGGTGACACTGCTCTCAGTGCCGGACAAGATCTTTGCTCGGATAATTCTTGATAGGGTTTGCTATCATCTGCTTAAGCACCAGCGTCCAGAGCAGTCAGGCTTTCCACCAAATAGGTCAACCATTGACCATATCCTTGCTCTTTGGGTCCTCATCGAACGCAGACGAGACTTTCGGCAGGGGCTGCTTGCAGCCTATGTTGATCTCTGTAAAGCGTTTAATTCAGTGAATCGGGATGCCCCCTGGAGGATTGTTGGTCTTCGTGGGGTGCCACCAAAACTGATCCAGCTGATGTCTGAACTCGACTCTGGCACTGAGAGTGCTGTGAGATGTGGTGATACAATCTCTGACTTATTTCCAGTCGTTCCTGGAGTTCGTCAGGGGTGTGTCCAGGCCCCCACACTTTTCAGCGTTTGTATGGACTGGATTCTGGGGAGGATGTTGGAGAGTTCAAGTTGCTGTGCAACGTTTGGGAATGTCAAGATCTCTGACTGATTTCGCAGATGATGCAGTCATCTTTGCAGAGACTTTAGATATATCCTTTTGGGGGCCCTCGAGATGCTGAATGAGGAGTCGGAGCCACTGGGATTACGGGTTTCCTGGGTCAAAACTAAGATCCAGGCTTTCAATGACATCTTGGATGCTGTTATCCTGTCTGTACCTGTTTGTGGGGAGGATGTTGAGGTCACGGAGAGATTCATTTACCCTGGCAGTGATATTAATGTCTCTGCCGTCTGTGAGCCAGAGGTCAACAGACGTCTGGCTCGGGCCTGGGGAGTCATGGATTCAATGGATCATGGGGTGTGGCGCTGCCAGTACCTGTGCGGGAGGACAAAAGTCTGAGTCTTCAGGTCCTTGATGCTTCCAGTCTTGCTCTACGGATGTGTGACTTCGACTCTGACCAGAGATCCGAGATGGAGACTTAATTCTTTTGGTAACAGGTCTCTTCTGAGAATCCTTGGCTATCGCTGGTCGGACTTTATGTCTGAGTCGTTGCTGAGATACTCAAATGAGAGTTGTTACCTGCATAGTCCATGAGCGTCAGTTGTGGCTGTCTGGGCACGTGGCTTGTTTTCCTGACGCTGATCCTGCTCACCACATTCTCTCAGCGTGGGAGCCCCGTGGGTGGGGGAGGCCCAATGGGTTTAGGCCTAGGTCACATTTGCTCTACGGCGAGGATACGGCGGCCGTACGCCCTCTGAATTGACAGAAACGTGCGGCGGCCGCAGAGAAAATGAGGTGGCCTAAGGGAGGCCCTATGCCGTTTGGCTATATTTTACAGGCCGTAGGGGCGCCGTGGAATTATAGCGCGGAGTTATAACTTTTTTTCATTTCTACGTTCGCCGTAGCAATTCGACACCCCAAGCTATGACGTAGATGTGTTCCACGTCGACCGTACGTAGGGCGTACGGTGGGCTTGCGTTATTCGTGCGACTGCCATAAACTCTTCTCAATGAAAAATGAATTTTCCCAACCCCCAAAAAATTACGGCGGCCACACTATTTCCACGGTCGCCGTACGGTGGCCTTTTTTTCCCCAAGTCTGTGTGACTACCTGCGGGCAACGCAGGGTCGACGCACGGTTCCCCTACGCCCGCCGTGCACCTACATAGGCCTCCGTGACAGTCTGCGTCGACCGTGCGCTACCGCTAGAGATTGGAGTATATGTGTTTGCCGATACCGTGGTGCCCCCAGAATCCCAATTTAATTCGTTCCAGGAGGCTGTTCGGATTGCAAAAAGTTCGGATTCCAAAAATATTTTCCCAATAAGAAATAATGGAGTGAATTAATCCGTTCGAGGACCCAAAGAAAACTCACTTTCAAGACACTTTAAACTGAAATTACCCATGTTTAAGATAAAATAAGATGAGTAAATGACCTTCGGTGGCGGTGTATTGTATGTAAACTGGTACAATCACCGCATCCAAAGGTCCACACAGGCTCGTGCTCCGACCTGGGTTCCGTTCGCTCGCGCACTCTGCGAGAGCGCTGCCCCCGGGGCAGCTCATCAAACATGATGCCCGCAGAACCACAATCACTTTCATCAAACGCATTGGGCTGACGTAATCATGGATATTCCAAATTACAACTGGTTTTGCTTTTTGCTTTTTTACCTTTTTTTGTTATTAATTAAAACACAAGATGGTTAAAAAACAAACATCACAAATGAAGGTTAAAACAAGAGGTAAGGCCTAAGTCACATTTGGCTCGGCGGCCGGAGGGTCTACAAAATGTACGGACACGAGCAATTATAAAGCGGCCGCAGTATTTCCACGGTCACACATTGTAGCAATCACATATGTTTCTTGCAGCGTCTAGCATAGCGAACGCTGCTCATAGAGAGCTCGGCGTGTTCTTCTTCTTCTTCTTCTTCTTCTTCTTCTTGTGAAGACAAAACTTTAATCTCTCTGACTCGGCTCTTGTATGTACAAGATCCGGATCGCCTTAAATACTGAGCACATGTACACATCCTCACATAAACGGTGCCTTTTGAGAGCGTCTATCATGAACTTTTAAATATATTCGGATATTTGCTTTAAAGTTTCGAAAAGTTGACGTTACTATTTTAAGATTATTCCATTTATCGTATTGTAAATTCGTAAATACATTATATATTTCGTAAATACACGATATATCGTAAATACGTAAATAGATTATGATGGGTTTCGCTATTGGCTTAATGAAGGCACGTGACGAAATATCAGAAGTTGTTTTTTTTTTTTTAATTTCTTTTTTTTTTAGCCGACAAAACCTTTTGGTTTTGGACGCTGCTCTTGGACACATTTGTCCTTGTTATTTTTCGGGGAGCCGCACGGCGTATTTATAAATTGTGGAGACCGAAAACATGGGTGTTCCGTACGGTCTTTGATTTGATGTCGCGCGGTGACCTTAGGGCATTCCTGCGGCGGCCATAGAATTTTCAAGGCAGACGCAAGGTGCCCGCAAGGCGACCGCAGGGGGAACGCAGGGGGACCTGAAGGCGAACGTGCAGCCAGACGGACGGTAACGAATGGGTTAATTATTTATTTATTTTTTTAACCAGTTCTTTTGTTTCGGCTTGTCAAATTTCTACAGCGAACGTAGAAATGAAAAAAAGTTATAACTCCGCGTTATAATTCCACGGCGACCTTACGACCTGTAAAATATAGCCATATGGCGTAGGGCCACCCTAAGGCCACCTCAGTTTCTCTGCGGCCGCCGCACGTTTCTGTCAAATCAGAGGGCGTACGGCCACCGTATCCTCGCCGTAGAGCAAATGTGACTGAAGCCTAAAGTATCGATCGACACACGACCGATGAACTGAATGAACAAAGCGCGAAGATGCGGCTCGAACAGGTGGGGGAGACACGTGAACAAACATGAACGCCACGTTGTGTTCGGTTTTTTAAAATGTCAGGTTTTTCGGGCAAAATTTTCTCGAAAAAATTGTTCGGATTCCAATTTGTTCAAATTCTGGGGGCACCACGGTATATTATCGTTACAGTATATTCAGTTATATATCTTCTTCTTCTTCTTCTTCTTTCGGCTCGCTCCCGTTAGGGGTCGCCACAGCGGATCAACCGTCTCCATTTCGCTCTATCCTCCACATCTTCCATTGACACTCCAACCACCCGCATGTCCGCCCTCACCGTATCAATGAACCTCTTCTTTGGCCTTCCTCTTCTCCTCCTGCCTGTCGGCTCCATCTTCAACATCCTTCTCCCGATATACTCCGCTTCCCTCCTGAGCACATGTCCAAACCATGTCAATCTCGCCTCTCTCACTTTGTCTCCAAACCGTCCTACCTGCGCTGTCCCTCTAATATACTCATTTCTTATCCTGTCCATCCTCGTCACTCCCAACGAGAATCGCAGCATCTTTAACTCTGCCACCTCCAGCTCTGCTTCCTGTCTTTTTGTTAGTGTCACTGCCTCCAAACCATACAACATAGCTGGTCTCACTACCGTCTTGTATACTTTCCCCTTCACTCTTACAGCTACCCTTCTGTCACAAATCACTCCTGCAACTCTTCTCCACCCACTCCATCCTGCCTGCACTCTCTTTTTCACTTCTCTCCCACACTCTCCGTTACTTTGGACAGTTGATCCCAAGTATTTAAACCCATCCACCTTCCCCACCTCAACTCCTTGCAACCGCATCATACCACCACCCTCCCTCTCATTTACGCACATGTACTCCGTCTTACTCCTACTGACTAACATTCCCCTTCTCTCCAGTGCGTACCTCCACCTCTCAAGGCTCGATTCAGCCTGCTCCCTACTCTCCCTACAGATCATGATGTCATCCGCGAACATCATAGTCCATGGGGACTCCAGTCTGATCTCGTCCATCAACCTGTCCATCACCATTGCAAACAGGAAAGGGCTCAGAGTCGATCCTTGGTGCAATCCCACTTTTACCTTAAACCGGTCCGTCATTCCTACCGCACACCTCACCACTGTCACACTGTCCTCATACATATCCTGCACGATCCGCACATACTTCTCCACCACTCCCGACTTCCTCATACAATACCACAACTCCTATCTTGACACCCTATCATAAGCTTTCTCTAAATCCACAAACACACAATGTAACTCCTTCTGGCCTTCCCTATACTTCTCCATCAACATTCTCAAAGCAAACATTGCATCAGTGGTAATCTTTTTTTTTTTCTTTTTTTTTTGTATACCTTGGTCAAGGCTCGTATGAGAGCTAACACACAACTCACAGCAAGGAGGCATGAGACAAGAGGGGCGGGAGTGGAAGGGACAAAACAGTGGGGAACAGACACATTAGGTGAACTGTGGAAGGGAGAGGGATGGGGATGGGACGGGGAACATGGCGAAGAGAAGATGGACATTTCGGGGACTTTCAGGAAGGAAAGCAGGAGAAATGAAGGAAGTGGGCTTGGGTGGATTATCGGGGGTAGAAAAGATCGAGAATTTGGATGGGGGAAGATAAGGGGTGGTGGTGAACAGCTGTTTTGAAAGCCTGGAGGGAAGAATGGGAAAGAATAGAGTGAGGAAGTTTATTCCAAAGGTGGGAAAAAAAGAGGAATGAAAGAGTGAAGATGAGCAGTGATTCGTGATTTTGGTAGTTTTACCAGAAGGGGGTTGTTGGCGGACCTTGAGCGCCCTGTGGAAATGTGGTGGGGACAAATCGCAGAGAGAGCAGGGGGGCAAGGCTGGAGAGGAGTCGGTAGAAGACAGAAAGACCACCGACCAACCTGTGGTGATTGAGTGAGAGGCCCAAAGACTCAGCTTCATTGCGGGAGATGCCGATGATCTTAAATGCCCTGGTTTCGACAGCGTGAAGTCGAGAAAGGTGGGAGGCAGGAGCACCAGCCCAGAGGGGAGAGCAGTACTCCATCAGGCTACGGACAAAAGCTTTGTAAGTGGTCAGGAGCTCAAGAGGGCCGAGGAAGGACTTTGCACGACGGAGGATTCCCAGTCGGCGACTGGCTTTTGAGGCGAGGTTGGAAATGTGACTTTCCCAGGAAAGGTCATGGCAGATAGTGAGACCCAGAAGCTTGAAAGAAAAGACTTCTTCCAGAGGATTGTTGAGAAAGTGGATGGGGGGGTTTTGTAAACGGTCCTTTCGAAGAGACATAGTGAGAGTGTGAGATTTGTCTGGATTGAAAGACATGTTCCACGTGTTGGACCAGTTTGTGATTTTATCCAGATTTGCAGTGAGCGAAGAAGCTGCTGCTTGCCGGTCTGAGGGATGACAGATGGTACGGCAGAGGGTGGAGTCGTCGGCAAAGAGAAATAGAGGATTTTTCAGAGAGTCTGAGAGATCATTGATGAAAACCAGAAAAAGAACAGGGCCCAGAACGCTACCTTGAGGAACTCCAGCCTGCACAGGAAGAGGGCATGAAAGAACTCCATTTAGGGCCACACGTTGACTGCGACAGGAGAGGAAGTCTGCGAGCCATGAGTGGAGATGGCCTTGAATACCATGGGAAGAGAGTTTGGTGAGTAGGGCAGGGTGCCAGACCGTGTCAAAAGCACGTGATATGTCCAGGGATACGGCTCGGATTTCCTGTCTGGCATTGAGGACCTCCATCCATTGATGGGAGAGCAGAAGCAGCATATCCAGGGTAGAGTGACCTGGTCTGAAACCAAATTGATGATTGGAAATCAAGCCATTGGAGAAGAGGAAGGATTTCATGTCTGAAGCGATGATGGATTCCATCACCTTGCTGATGATTGGGAGAAGGCTGATTGGTCTGTAGTTATAGGGATCTGTTTTTGCACCTTTTTTATGCAGGGCAGTGATGTTAGCAGATTTCCAAGCAGATGGCAGATGACCTTGGGAAAATGAGAGGGTGAATAGAACAGAGAGAGGGTGAGCAAGAGCAGAAGAGCAGGCTTTGAGGACACGTGGGCTGATGCCGTCTGGACCGGTTGCAGAATCTGACTCGAGATTTGAAAGCAAGCTCTCCACCTTGTCAGGAGAAAAGGATACAGAGTCCAGGCACAGTTGGGTGCGACTGGGTAAAGTGGGTAGAGATAGTGATGGGTTTAGGACACAAGATTTAGCTGCAAACACCGAGTTTAGACATTCAGCTTTATCACGTGTGGAATCAGCAGTGCGGCCATTTGAGGTAAGGGAGGGGATGGAGGGGGAACATACACCAGAAACAGATTTGATTAAATGCCACCAGGATTTTGAGGAGGGAGAGAGGTTTGAGAGTTCAGACTTGAGATGAGAAAGATGTTGTTTTCTGGCTCTCCTGAGGGTAGTTACACACTTGTTCCGAGCTTTGTGGAAAGAACTGTGATTGCCCGCAGTTGGGTTTGCTTTCCATGAGGCAAAGGCAAGTTGTTTCAGGACAACTGCCTCACCACAAGCTTCAGTAAACCAAGGGCGGGAGGAAGGGTAAGACAACTGAACACGAGAGGGGATAAATCTGTGCATGAGGGAGAGCAAGTTTCTTTGAAAGAATTCCCAGGATGAAAGAATTCCTTTCCTGGCATAAACCCATGTTGCTGCTCACAGATCGTCACCTCTCCTCTCAACCGAGCTTCCACTACTCTTTCCCACAACTTCATGGTGTGGCTTAACAACTTTATCCCTCTGTAATTTCCACAGCTCTGCACATCACCCTTATTCTTGAAAATCGGAACCAGTACACTTAATCTCCACTCCTCCGGCATCCTCTCACTTTCCAAGACTTTATTAAACAATCTGGTTAACAACCCCACTGCCATCTCTCCTAAGCACTTCCATGCCTCCACTGGTATACCATCTGGGCCAACCGCCTTTCCACTTTTCATCTTCTTCATAGCAGTCCTCACTTCATCCTTACTCATCCACCCCACTTCCAGATTCATTCTCTCCACCTCTTCCAACCTTCTCTCTCTCTCATTTTCTTCATTCATCAGCTCCTCAAAGTACTCCATCCACCTTCTCAACACACTCTCCTCGCTCGTCAGCACATTCCCATTTGCGTCCTTTATCACCCTAACCTGCAGCACATCCTTCCCAGCTCGGTCCCTCTGTCTTGCCAATCGGTATAAATCCTTTTCCCCTTCTTTTGTATCCAACTTCTCATACAGCTCGTCATATGCCTTTTCCTTGGCCTTTGCCACCTCTCTTTTTGCCTTTTGCCGCCACTCCTTGTACTCCTGCCTACTTTCTTCATCTCTCTGACTATCCCACTTCCTTTTCGCCAACCCCTTCTTCCTTATACTTTCCTGTACTTCCTCATTCCACCACCAAGTCTCCTTATCTTCCTTTCTCTGTCCAGATGTCACACCAAGTACCTTCCTAGCTATCTCCCTCACCACTTCTGCTGTAGTTGCCCAATCATCCCACCCATCTTTACCACCATCCAACGCCTGTCTCACCTCCTCCCTAAATTTCACGCAACAGTCTTCCTCCTTCAGCTTCCACCATCTGGTCCTTGGTTCAGCCCTCACTCTCTTCCTCAACCTCACCTCTAAAGTCATCCTACAGACCACCAATCGATGCTGTCGAGCTACACTCTCCCCTGCCACCACCTTACAGTCTCTAATCTCTTTCAGGTTGCATCTCCTACTTAAGATGTAATCCACCTGTGTGCACTTTCCTCCACTCTTGTATGTCACCCTGTGTTCCTCCTTCTTCTTGAAATACGTGTTTACCACTGCCATTTCCATTCTTTTTGCAAACTCTACCACCATTTGCCATTCTACATTCCTCTCGTTAACACTGTACCTACCCATCACCTCCTCATCCTCTTTATTCCTTTCCCCAACATGCCCATTGAAATCTGCTACAATCACCACTCTTTCATCCTTGGATACACTCTCCACCACTTCATCTAACTCACTCCAGAAATCTTCTTTACACTCCATCTCACACCCCAGATGTGGGGCATATGCACTGATGACATTCATCATCACCCCTTCAATTTCCAACTTCACACTCATCACTCGGTCAGACACCCTCCTCACCTCCAATACCCTCTTGACATGATCTTCCTTCAGGATTACCCCGACACCATTTCTCCTCCCATCCACACCATGGTAGAACAGTTTGAAACCACCTCCAATGCTCCTCGCCTTACTCCCCATCCACTTGTTTTCTTGTACACACAGTATGTCCACCTTTCTTCTCTCCATCATATCAGCCAACTCTCGCCCTTTGCCAGTCATCGTCCCAACATTCAGAGTTCCAACTCTCACCTGCACATTTCTACCCTTCCCATATCATATTCAGTTATATATATACTGGTATATTTTTATTTTAGTAAAAAAAAGAACTGGGATATATACCCACTCGATACCGTCCGTCTGGCCGCACGTTCGCCTGAGGGTCCCCTGCGGTCGCCTTGCAGGCACCTTGCGTCTGCCTTGAAAATTATATGGCCGCCGCAGTGACGCCCTTAGGTCACCGTGCCACATCAAATCAAAGACCGTACGGCATCCCCATGTTTTCGGTCTCCACAATTTATAAATACACCGTGCGGCTCCCCGAAAAATAACATATGTGACTGCTACATTGTGTGACCGTGGAAATACTGCGGCCGCCGTATAATTGCTGGTGGCCGTAGATTTTGGAGACCCCACGGCCGCCGTGACAAATGTGACCTCGGCCTTACCACGTGCTACAACTACAACTGTTACAACTACAATCAATAACTACAACTGAAATCTGTATTACACAATCAATAACTACAACTGCAATCTGTATAATACAATGAATAACTATAATGCCAATCTGCACAATACAACCAAAAACTACAACTCCAATCTGCATAATGCAATCAATAACTACAAATGCAATCTGTATTATACAATCAATAACTACAACTCCAATCTGTACAATGCAATCAATAACTACAACTACAATCTGTACAATACAAATCAATCACAACTCCAATCTGTACAATACAAATCAATCACAACTCCAATCTGTAAAATACAATCAATAACTACAACTCCAATCTGTTTCATGGACCAGCTCTGGTTGTGTAATGGTAGCAGCATCTGCTCCGGATCTGGGAGCTTGGTTTTTTCGAACCTCAATGGAGTCATCCACAAGACTAAAACGGTTCTTGCGGCTGCCTTCCTTGATGCTCAGCATTAAAAAATAAATAAATATAAATAAACTCAATCACTGCTCAGTTTCACTCTTTCTTTCCCCGCCTCGAAAAACAAACTCCCACACTCTCTTCTATCCCACTCTTCCCTCCAGGCCTTCGAAACAGCTGTTCACCAACATCTCTTATCTTCCCCCATCCAAAAACCATGATCTTTTCTGCCCCCATTTATCCACCCCATACCCACCTGCTTCAAATTCCCTGCTTTCCTTCCTGAAATTCCCTGTCGCGTCCATTTTGTTTACCCATGCCCACCCGGCCCACCACAGATGTAATGGCATTACATTGATTTGCGTTTACTTTTGGATATGAAGCGGAAGTTCCGGGTCGCAGGGCATTATGGGTAGGTATGCGGTCGTGGGAGCACCATACTGTGTTTTCTGGGTTCCAGCAAGCATTTCCTGTTGGACCATCGTTGACGGGTGCGAAGCTCCTGCCGCGCGCGCTCTTGCTTTCTTTTCTTTTCTTCTTCACAACTTCTTTTGTTTGTTTTTTTACTTTCCTCACCCAAAAAAATCCACACAGTTCTGCCGCAAGAGACTGCGTGAGACCTCGAAGGGGGAATACAAGGCAGAAGGGGAAGGAAGGTCCCGCAGCAAAAGAATCAAAAATAAAAAATAAGGAAGAAAGAAACCTATCTTGAGAACCACAGTGTGGTGAATTGAGGTGAATTGAGGGACATGACGCGGGATCACATGTTGTGCGTCTCGCGTATAAGGGGAGGTCTCCGCGGCACGAGTGGTTGTCCCCGGGGCATTGCCATTTACATCGGCTGTTCACTTGATGCTCGTTAACTGAAGGTGCTCATTGACTGGTGAGAATGGAGATTATATCGAACTCCGTGCTTACGCGGATTTAGTCTGCAATGATTAATCGCACATGTATACGTTACTGCTTATGTACTCCTAGCTGAACCTGTATTCCCCGGTGTGCCCACAGAAGCGGCTCCAATCAAATGGAATAAAGCCTAAACTCTGAAGGTTCTTCTCTCGCTCTCATTTCAATTTATTCCATTTGGTTTTCTCGGCTCTCTCAACCAACGATGGACAAGATCTACAAACCAGAGAGGTTCGACGCAGACCCAAACGCGACTGACACAGAAATGAAATGGTCGCATTGGTTCTGTTCCTTCTCACACTATCTGACCATCATCGAGGAGGGAGCCGACAAATTTGCCGCTCTCGTGAATCATGTCTCACCCAGCGTGTACAGGCTCTTCTCGGAGTGTGACACTTACGAAGCAGCGATTGACGTGCTGCAAGCGCTCTACGTGAAGCCCGAGAACGAGGTATACATACGACATCTTCTCAACACACGCAAGCAAGCAGCCGGGGAGACAATCGATCAGTTCCTGCAAGCTCTGAATCAGCTGGGAAAAGACTGCAGCTTCCGGGCCGTAAGCGCCGAGGAACACCGAAAGGAAGCCACACGGGAGGCATTCATCCAAGGACTCAGATCAGCCCACATACGGCAACGCTTACTAGAGAAAGCGCAACCCACTCTTGACAAGGTAGTCGATCAGGCACGAGCGATGGATACGGCTCAGCAGCAATCTGAGTCATTTGGGACACCGATGCTGCTAATGAACGCTGCTACGGTGGGAACCCAAGGAACCCCACTGGCACAGACACAGCCAGACATAGGGGATGGAGAAACACCCGAGGAGCCGGATACCCAGGCCACGTCAAACTCCTCAGCAACTGCTCCGGTTGGTAAATGCTTCTTTTGTGGGTACAAAAGGCACCCTCGTCAAAAATGTCCCGCCAGAGATGCCACATGCATGAATTGCGACAAGAAAGGGCATTATGCCAGGGTATGTAAATCTACTCTAAGGAGAAATAAACCCACTTCTGCGGCTCTCTACTCGCAGAATAAATTAACTGCAGCCTCCCCGGGGAATCTATCCAAGGCTATCATCAACGTACGAATTAACGGGCATATGGCTGAGGCACTGATTGATACCGGTAGCTCTGAAAGTTTCGTCAACAGCTCGCTAGTGAAGGGCAGGAAATGGATAATCCACCCGACAGACAATACGGTATGCATGGCCGCCACCTCACTACAATCCCGCGTACGAGGGTACTGCAATGTTGAATTGGACGTAAAAGGGTACACGCATCGGGATGTAAGGGTACTGGTGCTTCGTGATTTGTGCGCAGACGTAATTCTGGGTCATAATGTCCTCAAGCAGCACACGAGCGTCGAAATACCCTTTGGAGGAAGCAAACCTCATCTAATTTTAAATGCGTTGACCACCGCGGAGGTGACGTCCCCCCAGCTGTTCGCTAACTTGTCGCCGGTCTGCAAACCGATAGCGATCAAATCGCGGCGATATACCACTGCTGACATGAATTTCATCACTTCAGAAACCAAGCGATTACTGGAAGAAGGAATTATGGAACCGAGCGACTCGCCATGGTGCGCACAGGTGTTAGTAACCAGCAGTCAGAACCATAAGAAACGAATGGTTGTCGATTATTCCCAAACGGTCAATCGCTTTACCCAACTCGATGCCTACCCCCTGCCGCGCATAGACGAGATGGTCGAACGCGTGGCCAATTATAAGGTATTCAGCACCATCGACTTGCGAAGCGCCTATCACCAAATTCCCATCCGAGAGGAAGACAAACCTTACACCGCATTCCAGGCAGGGAGGCGCCTCTACCAATTCAGGAGAATACCTTTCGGAGTCACGAATGGAGTAGCTTGCTTCCAACGGGTTATGGACGACATCATCTCAGATGAAAACCTCAAAGACACTTTTGTTTACGTGGATAATGTCACAGTGTGCGGTAGGGATCAGAGGGAACATGATAGGAATCTAGACAGATTCTTGAGCATTGCTAGAAAATATAATCTGACTCTCAACTACGAGAAATGCGTATTCTCGGCAAGGTCAATTGACCTTCTCGGCTACACGATAGCCGACAGAACAATTAAGCCTGATCCTGAGCGATTGCGCCCGCTCCGTGAGCTTCCACCACCTCAGGACCTGCAGACAATGCGCCGGGTGATCGGGATGTTCGCTTACTATGCGAGATGGATTTCGCAATACTCCGAGAAAATACATCCCCTAGTGCATTGCAAAAACTTTCCACCAGACGCCGCTGTTGTAAGAGCTTTCCACAACCTCAAGGATGATATCAGTAAGTCCGTGGTTTTATCGATCGATAGCTCGGTGCCCTTCGTGGTGGAAACCGACGCTTCAGATCACGCCATAGCTGCTACACTTAATCAGTCTGGGCGGCCGGTCGCGTTCTTCTCGAGAACTCTCTCTAGAAGCGAGTAGAGACACTCAGCGATAGAGAAGGAAGCGTACGCCATCGTCGAAGCGCTGCGGAAATGGAGACATTATTTACTGGGAAACCACTTCACGCTCGTTACGGACCAACGATCCGTGGCATTCATGTTTGATGGGAAAAATAACTGGAAAATTAAGAATGAAAAAATTATGAGATGGCGGATAGACCTAGCTTGCTACAGTTACGACATTGTTTACCGGCCCGGGAAGGAAAACCCTGCTGCAGATACCTTCTCTCGGGTCTACAGTTCGGCAACAATCAGTCAGGCTTTGCAAGACCTACACATGTCTCTCTGCCACCCAGGGGTAACCAGGATGGCACATTTCGTACGCAGACAAAATCTTCCCTATTCTGTTGAAGATATTAAAGAAATGAATGCTTCATGCCCTGTTTGTGCTGAACTAAAACCCAGATTCTATGGCGCGGCATCTGGCAGACTGATCAAGGCCACTTCCCCCTTCGAGAGACTAAACATCGACTTCAAAGGGCCCCTGCCTACCGAGACAGACAACAGATACATATTCACCGTTGTTGATGAATATTCAAGGTTCCCTTTCGCATTTCCGTGCTTGGATATGACCTCGGGCATTGTCGTGAGATGTCTCTCTGACCTCTTCGCTATGTTTGGGAAACCTTCGTACATACATTCAGACAGAGGGCCGTGTTTCATGTCGGCCGGGCTGAAACAGTTCCTATTTGAGCACGGCATAGCAACTAGTCGAACGACGGGTTACAACCCACAGGGAAACGGGCAGGTGGAACGGTATAATGGAGTTATTTGGAAAGCCGTAACTCTGGCGCTGAAATCGAGAGGACTGGGCCCCGAGCGGTGGGAGGTTACTCTTCCCGACGCTCTGAATTCCATACGCTCTTTGCTCTGCACGTCCACCAATGCAACTCCTCACGAACGAATGTTTACTCACCAGCGACGTTATGTTGACGGTCAAACGGTGCCCAACTGGCTGACCCATCCCGGTACAGTGTTCATGAAACGCCCGGTCCGACAAAGCAAGTATGACCCCCTGGTGGAGGGGGTCGAACTCATTCACACTAAACCAGAGTATGCTCATGTCAGGCTCCCGGATGGCAGGGAGACCACTGTGTCGGTTCGCCATCTGGCTCCCTCAGGTACTCCTCCCGCAGGTACACCACCTTCTGGCACTCCTCCTGACATTCCCCCCCCAGGAACTCCGCCGGGCGACGGGGCTGCCGCGTTCCACCCGAGAGCGATCGAGGAGTCATCCCCGGCACAAGTCGAGGCTCACCAAGAGGATCGGGAGTCTCCCTCAAGTGAAACTGCCATTTACTCCCGGAGAGGTCGACGAATAAGGCCCCCTCGACGACTCGATCTGTAAAGGGGATTATCGGCATTCTCGCTGCTCATGCTCCTATATGCTCCTTATATCATATATCGATGCTCATTACCATGCTCCTACAACTCAAAATAATCACTGCTTGGCATGTATGCTTCTGTAGACCTATTAGTCCGCGTTGCTTGAAATGTATACTCCTATAGTGCTAAAGCAATCATGGTGCGTAAGTTGGGCCCCTAGTTACATTTTAAAGGTGCGGAGAATGTGGTGAATTGAGGGACATGACGCGGGATCACATGTTGTGCGTCTCGCGTATAAGGGGAGGTCTCCGCGGCACGGGGTGATTGTCCCCGGGGCATTGCCATTTACATCGGCTGTTCACTTGATGCTCGTTGACTGAAGGTGCTCATTGACTGGTGAGAATGGAGATTATATCGAACTCCGTGCTTACGCGGATTTAGTCTGCAATGATTAATCGCACATGTATTCGTTGTATAATATGTATAAGAGTACTGCTTATGTATAAGATGTATAAGTATAATTATGTATACTTATAAGTATACTTATACATATAACTTTTATAATTATACAATTATGTATAAGTATACTTATACATATAACTTATGTATAAGTACTCATGTATAAGAGTACTGCTTATGTACTCCTAGCTGAACCTGTATTCCCCGGTGTGCCCACAGAAGCGGCTCCAATCAAATGGAATAAAGCCTAAACTCTGAAGGTTCTTCTCTCGCTCTCATTTCAATTTATTCCATTTGGTTTTCTCGGCTCTCTCAACCAACGATGGACAAGATCTACAAACCAGAGAGGTTCGACGCAGACCCAAACGCGACTGACGCAGAAATGAAATGGTCGCATTGGTTCTGTTCCTTCTCACACTATCTGACCATCATCGAGGAGGGAGCTGACAAATTCGCCGCTCTCGTGAATCATGTCTCGCCCAGCGTGTACAGGCTCTTCTCGGAGTGCGACACTTACGAAGCAGCGATCGACGTGCTGCAAGCGCTCTACGTGAAGCCCAAGAACGAGGTATACATACGACATCTTCTCAACACACACAAGCAAGCAGCCGGGGAGACAATCGATCAGTTCCTGCAAGCTCTGAATCAGCTGGGAAAAGACGGCAGCTTCCGGGCCGTAAGCGCCGAGGAACACCGAAAGGAAGCCACACGGGAGGCATTCATCCAAGGACTCAGATCAGCCCACATACGGCAACGCTTACTAGAGAAAGCGCAACCCACTCTTGACAAGGTAGTCGATCAGGCACGAGCGATGGATATGGCTCAGCAGCAATCTGAGTCATTTGGGACACCGATGCTGCTAATGAACGCTGCTACGGTGGGAACCCAAGGAACCCCACTGGCACAGACACAGCCAGACATAGGGGATGGAGAAACACCTGAGGAGCCGGATACCCAGGCCACGTCAAACTCCTCAGCAACTGCTCCGGTTGGTAAATGCTTCTTTTGTGGGTACAAAAGGCACCCTCGTCAAAAATGTCCCGCCAGAGATGCCACATGCATGAATTGCGACAAGAAAGGGCATTATGCCAGGGTATGTAAATCTACTCTAAGGAGAAATAAACCCACTTCTGCGGCTCTCTACTCACAAAATAAACTAACTGCAGCCTCCCCGGGGAATCTATCCAAGGCTATCATCAACGTACGAATTAACGGGCATATGGCTGAGGCACTGATTGATACCGGTAGCTCTGAAAGTTTTGTCAACAGCTCGCTAGTGAAGGGCAGGAAATGGATAATCCACCCGACTGACAATACGGTATGCATGGCCGCCACCTCACTACAATCCCGCGTACGAGGGTACTGCAATGTTGAATTGGACGTAAAAGGGTACACGCATCGGGATGTAAGGGTACTGGTGCTTCGTGATTTGTGCGCAGACGTAATTCTGGGTCATAATGTCCTCAAGCAGCACACGAGTGTCGAAATACCCTTTGGAGGAAGCAAGCCTCGTCTAATTTTAAATGCGCTGACCACCGCGGAGGTGACGTCCCCCCAGCTGTTCGCTAACTTGTCGCCGGTCTGCAAACCGATAGCGATCAAATCGCGGCGATATACCACTGCTGACATGAATTTCATCACTTCGGAAACCAAGCGATTACTGGAAGAGGGAATTATAGAACCGAACGATTCGCCATGGCGCGCACAGGTGTTAGTAACCAGCAGTCAGAACCATAAGAAACGAATGGTTGTCGATTATTCCCAAACGGTCAATCGCTTCACCCAACTCGATGCCTACCCCCTGCCGCGCATAGACGAGATGGTCGAACGCGTGGCCAATTATAAGGTATTCAGCACCATCGACTTGCGAAGCGCCTATCATCAAATTCCCATCCGAGAGGAAGACAAACCTTACACTGCATTCCAGGCAGGGAGGCGCCTCTACCAATTCAGGAGAATACCTTTCGGTGTCACGAATGGGGTAGCTTGCTTCCAACGGGTTATGGACGACATCATCTCAGATGAAAACCTCAAAGACACTTTTGTTTACGTGGATAATGTCACAGTGTGCGGTAGGGATCAGGGGGAACATGATATGAATCTGGACAGATTCTTGAGCATTGCTAGAAAATATAATCTGACTCTCAACTACGAGAAATGCGTATTCTCGGCAAGGTCAATTGACCTTCTCGGCTACACGATAGCCGACGGCACAATTAAGCCTGATCCTGAGCGATTGCGCCCGCTCCGTGAGCTTCCACCACCTCAGGACCTGCAGGCAATGCGCCGGGTGATCGGCATGTTCGCTTACTATGCGAGATGGATTTCGCAATACTCCGAGAAAATACATCCCCTAGTGCATTGCAAAAACTTTCCACCAGATGCCGCTGTTGTAAGAGCTTTCCACAACCTCAAGGATGATATCAGTAAGTCCGTGGTTTTATCGATCGATAGCTCGGTGCCCTTCGTGGTGGAAACTGACGCTTCAGATCACGCCATAGCTGCTACACTTAATCAGTCTGGGCGGCCGGTCGCGTTCTTCTCGAGAACTCTCTCTAGAAGCGAGCAGAGACACTCAGCGATAGAGAAGGAAGCGTACGCCATCGTCGAAGCGCTGCGGAAATGGAGACATTATTTACTGGGAAACCACTTCACGCTCGTTACGGACCAACGATCCGTGGCATTCATGTTTGATGGGAAAAATAACGGGAAAATTAAGAATGAAAAAATTATGAGATGGCGGATAGACCTAGCTTGCTACAGTTACGACATTGTTTACCGGCCCGGGAAGGAAAACCCTGCTGCAGATACCTTCTCTCGGGTCTACAGTTCGGCAACAATCAGTCAGGCTTTGCAAGACCTACACATGTCTCTCTGCCACCCAGGGGTAACCAGAATGGCACATTTCGTGCGCAGACAAAATCTTCCCTATTCTGTTGAAGATATTAAACAAATGAATGCTTCATGCCCTGTTTGTGCTGAACTAAAACCCAGATTCTTTGGCGCGGCATCTGGCAGACTGATCAAGGCCACTTCCCCCTTCGAGAGACTAAACATCGACTTCAAAGGGCCCCTGCCGACCGAGACAGACAACAGATACATATTCACCGTTGTTGATGAATATTCAAGGTTCCCTTTCGCATTTCCGTGCTCGGATATGACCTCGGGCACTGTCGTGAGATGTCTCTCTGACCTCTTCGCCATGTTTGGGAGACCTTCGTACATACATTCAGACAGAGGGCCGTGTTTCATGTCGGCCGGGCTAAAACAATTCCTACTAGAGCTCGGCATAGCAACTAGTCGAACGACGGGTTACAACCCACAGGGAAACGGGCAGGTGGAAAGGTATAATGGAGTTATTTGGAAAGCCGTAACTCTGGCGCTGAAATCGAGAGGACTGGGCCCCGAGCGGTGGGAGGTTACTCTTCCCGACGCTCTGAATTCCATACGCTCTTTGCTCTGCACGTCCACCAATGCAACTCCTCACGAACGAATGTTTACTCACCAGCGACGTTATGTTGACGGTCAAACGGTGCCCAACTGGCTGACCCATCCCGGTACAGTGTTCATGAAACGCCCGGTCCGACAAAGCAAGTATGACCCCCTGGTGGAGGGGGTCGAACTCATTCACACTAAACCAGAGTATGCTCATGTCAGGCTCCCGGATGGCAGGGAGACCACTGTGTCGGTTCGCCATCTGGCTCCCTCAGGTACTCCTCCCGCAGGTACACCACCTTCTGGCACTCCTCCTTCTGACATTCCCCCCACAGGAACTCCGCCGGGCGACGGGGCTGCCGCGTTCCACCCGAGAGCGATCGAGGAGTCATCCCCGGCACAAGTCGAGGCTCACCAAGAGGATCGGTAGTCTCCCTCAAGTGAAACTGCCATTTACTCCCGGAGAGGTCGACGAATAAGGCCCCCTCGACGACTCAATCTGTAAAGGGGATTATCGGCATTCTCGCTGCTCATGCTCCTATATGCTCCTTATATCATATATCGATGCTCATTACCATGCTCCTACAACTCAAAATAATCACTGCTTGGCATGTATGCTTCTGTAGACCTATTAGTCCGCGTTGCTTGAAATGTATACTCCTATAGTGCTAAAGCAATCATGGTGTGTAAGATGGGCCCCTAGTTGCATTTTAAAGGTGGGGAGAATGTGGTGAATTGAGGTGAATTGAGGGACATGACGCGGGATCACATGTTGTGCGTCTCGCGTATAAGGGGAGGTCTCCGCGGCACGGGGTGATTGTCCCCGGGGCATTGCCATTTACATCGGCTGTTCACTTGATGCTCGTTGACTGAAGGTGCTCATTGACTGGTGAGAATGGAGATTATATCGAACTCCGTGCTTACGCGGATTTAGTCTGCAATGATTAATCGCACATGTATACGTTACTGCTTATGTACTCCTAGCTGAACCTGTATTCCCCGGTGTGCCCACAGAAGCGGCTCCAATCAAATGGAATAAAGCCTAAACTCTGAAGGTTCTTCTCTCGCCCTCATTTCAACGTGTTCACAACTGTATACTTGCCAACTTTACCGTGGTACGTGTAAGCGCCACACAGCGAATGATTTTGACGCAATTTCCGGTTCCTTCGGCATGGATTCGGGATCAGCGAACAAATAATGTAAATCACGATTAAAAATTATTTTTTGATGATGTGGGAGATATCTTTATTAAAATTAACTTTGGGAAAAAAATAATTGAATAAATAAATAAATAAACAATCACTTCTGGTCAAGAATAAAAGAAATTAAAAGTTCCGGAAAGAGTTTCAAAATCACTCCCGGTCATGTTAAATATTATGTTAAATACGAAATAAACACTTCCTGTCATGAAAAAAAATCACTTTCGGAAGTATAAAATTAACTTTGGGAGAAAAATAATTGAATAAATAAATAAACACTTCCGGCCATGATCTCCCGGCATGCATCATTCCCCATGACAAAAACCGGAAACAAAAAAAAAAAAACAGAAACAAAAAAAAAACGGAAGCAAAAGGGTCATAGGCAACGACACGGATTCACAATTGCCATGGTATTGTGTTGTTTTTGTTGTTTCCTAAATCTCTCATGTGCACTCGTTAAGTAATATTCACAAGATAGAAATAAAACCCAATCGTGTTTATACACCGCACAGCGTTTAACAACAACCAGAAGCAAAAGGTCATATCCAACGACACGGATTCACAATTGCCATGGTATTGTGTTGTTTTTGTTGTTTCCTAAATCTCTCATGTGCACTCGTTAAGTAATATTCACAAGATAGAAATAAAACCCAATCGTGTTTATACACCGCACAGCGTTTAACAACAACCAGAAGCAAAAGGTCATATCCAACGACACGGATTCACAATTGCCATGGTATTGTGTTGTTTTTGTTGTTTCCTATTCTCTCATGTGTACGCGTTAAGTAATATTCACAAGATAGAAATAAAACCCAATTGTGTTCATACACCACACAGCGTTTAACAACAACCAGAAGCAAAAGGTCATAGCTAACGACATGGATTCCAAATAGTCAGAGGTATTGTGTTGTTGTTGTTGTTGTTTTGTTGTTGTTGTTGTTGTTGTTTCCGATTCTCTCACATGCACGCGTTAAGTATGAAACTCACTGCGTTCGCTATTATTGGGCAACAAAATTGGTATGTTGTTCAAGTATACGAAAAGTGATCGACGACCACCAAAAGCGGTAGAGTTGACGACTGTGCGTTACGTACATAAAGCAATAAACAAGAATGACCACACTGTCATGGTCATAACCTGTGACAAAATCTGATAACGGCCCGTTGGGAAAAGAAAATTTAAAATGCTATTAAAAGATTAACTTGACACCTCTCATCCATGTCAGCCTCCACCACAGCTACATCAGAACATGCTGATGTCACACAGTTCTGTTCTCTTTTGTTTTTGCATATGGCAGCTTGCCTGCCAGGTAGCAATCATTTCTCGGAAGTACAGCTGTGCTGCTGATGCTGTGCGCCTCCACCAGGGCACTGGTACTCATTTTACCATTCTCAGAAGGATGACAGGCTGAACCAATAATCAGCAGAGGCCTGCAGGCCTGATGTCTTAGGCCCACCAGAAAACCAAGATGGTGGCCTTATTATTTTCTCTGCGGGCGATGGTGGGTGGAGTGACGTTACAAATGTGGGTGGGGTTCGGGAGCTGTCTGACGGATGGGTGCAAAAAATATTTCAAACATCGACACCCCCCCCCCTCCCCGGCAAGAACAACAGCAGCAACAACCAGCATGCGGAGCTTTTGTACACCTGCGACACATTGCACGTAAAAGCATGCGCACTGCTTATGTGCATATATAATACATTGTAGTTATAGAGCTCAGATAATTCCAATTGCACGGACCCTTAGGCTGACACCCTAGGCCTGAAGCCTGAGGCCTATACGTACTGTCACTTTCACAAGGCCCATGACATCTATTGCCTCCAACCTTTTGTTATTTGATGATCCTTTGAATGGCCGCTTCGGTTATTTTCCACTGAATGGAAAACTAAGAGGGAAGCTCGGGTGATTGTGATTATGGCACTTCCAAAGATGTCTTTGGCTTACTAAAATGGCAGACATATTGTTTTTTTGAGGTTACAATTGGGGGTGGTGTCAGGCCAACTGTCGAACCAATTGGTGTAGAGTGGACATACATATGGCCAAACACTTGCTCCATTACAACTGCTGAGCCTTTTCTGCCAAGCTCTACTTCTTCCTTTCTCATTTGTGGAACTGCCCCACTGAGGTTCAACCTCATTCTTTTCTCTCAGGCTTCAAGGTAGTGGTACCGCACTATGACGTCATGTCATCTCCCATCCCTATCCACCATCGTTTCTAAGGACATTAACTCAACCCAACCCTTTATAGTGCATTCAACTTATTTTGGGGTTTTTCCCCCCTCTCACCTTGTTCCTCCACGAGCCTAGACTTCGTATACAAAGAAATCCATTCCTGAGTGTCTTCTGGAAAATGCATAGGGCACGAGGCCTCTGAATCAAGTGAATGAATCATGGTGAAGTCCGGTGGAGATATCTTGCTTCTAACCTTCCACAACTGCTTAGAAAACGTCACGAAGAAAGGTCAAGTGAAACAGTGCACACCATGAAAACACAACAGGTCAAAACAGTGCTCACTTGTGGCAAATCTGTTGCACTTATTGTTCAGTTATCATGGTGATACAAAGCCATTGTAAAAGGAAGGAATGGAATGGTTCAGGAACCTCCCATTTCACCAAACTGTCCTGGATAGTGAAAAACAAATCTTGGCAAGAACAAAACTGTGTTGGAAATGGCCCAGTACAAATAGAACAGCAATGCAGTGGAAGCATGTGCTGGGAAGAGGGAAAAGGAGGGGAGCAAGCTGAAGCTGTAAATGATATAGTTATACTTAACCCAGTTATAAAGTTTATAGGACATTGCTCAGTGTGAAGCACTCATGAATGTGAAGTTATAACCCAAAGGAAATATTATTTCGAATTATGTCGACAAAATTTCCAGACATCGTGTTAAGGTATTCCAGTAGAGGGCGCTGCATCGTTCTTAGGTCGTTTTTAGGATGGGGATGGAAAGCCGACTTGTGACTTCATATTTCGATGAAATTTCCTGTTTGGATTTGGAATACAAGACTGACATTGGGTGGATGGAGGGAGGACGGGGGAAGGCGAAGAGAGGAGGGGTGGCCACTTGACCCGTAAAGGCTTTGTCATATTTACATCCATCACGCAGAATGACTCGGTGTTTATGTTCCAGCTAACCAAGAGAGCGATGGACACCAGATTCGACAACTATATGGTGAACGTCCTATTAACATAACCACGATGAACATATGACATCAATGTCACTTTGTGATGCTCATCACCAATGGAAAGAATGAAAATAAAATTCAACCAACCTGTACTGGTATTAACACTGCCCACAAGCTGCTGACACCTCACAAGTGTCTGTAATTTGTCTTGGACAAAAGGAAGCTTCATAATCTGAAACAAACTCGAAGTACAACATGTTTATTCATTTCTAACTGGATAGAAACAATGCTATACTGGTTTTAATGGAGTTTCTGGATGGATTTCTTGTTCTCATTTTGCTTAAGAGAAATTCCTTCATCACAGAATCACTGAGCGAGAGCTGAAGGTAAAATGATGGACAAGAACATTGTGTGCCAACGTAACCGAGCAGGCCATCTTTTTACGCCTTTTACAGTGTGTATGCATTTCACAGTGTCTGTAATGAAGAGCTGTGAGGGACCCGAGCTCTTGCAGAATTGGGCGAATGAAGTGAAACAGAGGATCACTGTTGAAGAGCATATCTCCACAATGCCTTTATTTAGGGAGCGGCTGAAGCTGAAGCGGGATACGCTTACAACGGAGCTTGCAATGATGCAAATGAAACCGGATCATCATAGGACGCTGAGAAAATTCTTCGAGGAACCCTCGGAGCATCGGAACGCGTTCCCCTAATAAACCGACATGTGCCGAGCACTCCCCTCATTGCCTGTCGTAATATTAGCAGGATGTGGGCGACCTGCGGCTGAGAAACAAACAAGCATGGCAAACGAGGCACAGTGCGCAGCGAACGACTTTGGAGAGATTCAATTTATTCAACTCAAGCTCAGAACAGTTAAAAAATATACATCCGCATGAATCAGAATGAGCACCTAGCCCAAAATATGGGCAGGAATTATTGAGCATAAATTATTAAACACAATGAGAATGTAAGATGAAACACACAATTTTTTTTTTTTTTTTTAAAAGCTACAATAAATACATCCACATCGTTTTCATCATCATGCTGGAAACTCTGCAAGTGAAATAAAAAAAATTTTTAAATCCCATATGGCAATTCAGGGTACCAGGTTGAAAGAAGTAAATAAAAGTCCAGCTCCCAATTAAACTTCCTGACAATAATCATCATTTCCCAGTGGCTAGACAAGAAATCTCAGCCGGTCCGGCTCCTTTTAATGGCGACCAAATGCTAAAACCAACAGCGAACCATTTACAATTACATCGCTATACGCAGTACAACAGCTGTTGGGTTTACAAACGCAAAGTCATCGATTTTAATCAAATAAAAAAGAAATAACCATTTGTCCTCTTTTTACAATCGACGTTAAAATCTCCGAGAAAAACCAAAATACATTAGCAGTAGCAATTCCCCGGATAAAGTGCTAGTTGGTGGAATGATCGGCACGGCTCTGTTTCATCCTCCGGAGAGAAGATCTGAGGATGCTGGAGGGGTTTACAAACAAAAAGGAGAATTTGGAACCTTACACCTGATGCAAGCATAATTTATGTTTCGTTCTTCATTCCTCACTGTCTTCCCAAACCCTCAACGCGATGGGCAATTGGGAAAAAAAATAGGAGACAATTAATTTTAAAAAGGTCTCATTCAATCGTTTATCAACTGATTTCCAAAAGATTAATCGAAGACAGGAGGTGATCAAATGTGGATAAAGTGGATGAAGCTCGTGTACCAAGTCAAATGAACACCACCTCTGAGATCAGTGAAGACAAATCATTTGGTCTTCGGCGGCAGCAGTGGCTTCAGTGGCTTCAGTGGAACTCTGGGTGCATTTTGAATTCCGCTCTGGAAGAACATCGGATGGAAACGCACATATAAACATTACGGATCGGAGGGAATGTGTTCGAGATACGTGGTGTGTTCATGAAGTTTACCAACAAGGTCCGATATGTAAACAGATGCCAGATACAGTATAATGAGGCCTTTAAATACGTAAAAAGACATCAATAAATTAATTATTAATTATATTTACTTACATGTTGAAAAATAACAAAAAGGTCAGTGCGTCTTGGACGAGTGCGAGCATCGCATTCATATATCTTGTGGAACGTGCCTCGAACAGCATGCTTACATGATCCAGCAATGTCAAAAAGAGTAAGTGCACAAGAATCTACGGTCGTATAAACAACAACTGTTGTGCAAGAAACTACGGTCGTACAAACAACAATGGTCGTAAAAACAACAACAGTTGTATGACCAACAACGACAATGGTCACACAAATGACGACGGTGCTACAAAAAAACTGTGGTGAGTACAAATAACTACAGTCGTACAAACAACAGTACTCAGGTAATACAAACAACAATGGTCATATAAACAACAATGCTTGTACAAACAACTATGGTGGGTACAAATAAATACGGTCATACAAACAACAACGGTTGAAAAACAACAACAGTCATAAAAACAACCTTGGTCATGCAATCAACAACGTTAATACAAACAACAATAATACAAATGACAGTCGTGCAAACAACAACAACAATCATTTAAACTACACCATTGATTACACAAACACCAACGGTCATACAAACAACAACAATGGTCATACAGACACCAACGCTCATAAAAAGAACAATGCCTTTACAAATGATGACAGCGGTCACACAAACAAATGTTAATGGTCATCCAAACAACAACGGTCATACAAACAATGACGTCAGCAGTCATATAAACAACAACAATGGTCATACAAACAACGGTCGTGCAAACAAAAACGACTGAACAACAACAATGGCCATACAAACAACAACAGTCGTACAAACAACAATGGTCATGGTCGTGCAAAGAACAATGGGTGCAGAAACAATGACAGCAGTCATACATAGAACAATCAAACAAGCAACAATGGTCGTACAAACAGAAAGAGCACATCACATTTTGAAGTATGCATTAACGTCACATTGCTTTCTCTTTACTGGAGCATCTATAAAAGCACTTACAGACAAAAGCAAGTACAAACAGATTCAACAGCCTGATGAACATATTCTCCAGAGGACAGCAAACTGAATGACATAATGACCTGGCTGCAAAACTGAAGGATTCCAGGTTATCATCAAATATCACTGCCTTGTTCTCCAGTCAAGACACAAAGGGATATAACCTGAAGAAGTGAAGTTATTTATCCCGTCATCTTTGCCGATTGTCTAATAAACATCGACCTTTTGCGGTTGTGGATTTCCATCCATTGAAGATATTTTTGTGCCCTGGATGTGCCTTGGCCTTGCCCTGCTGATGGGATGGAAAAATCTATTTATGCTATTTCTGAACAAGATTGCGGCCTCGTACGTCTAACTTCTCCTCTGCACCTCTTCCTCATCCCCTCAGTGCCTTCTCTCTGTCCCACAAATTGTCCTTGTAAAGCACCAAAGATCGGATTGTATTTGGGAAAGTCTGTAATCTCTGGAATTACGAGATTGGCAGAATGAACAATGAAAAAGCACAACCAACTCGAGAGTTCAAGAAAAAAAGGATAAACTTTCAGAAGGTGCAACATGTCAGCCACGGAGTAGTCTTTACCAGTGACCAAGAGAGACGAGAGTTCAGATGTTTAAAGTACTCCCGGAGTGGGTGGAGACACACAGACCGGCAATAGGCCACGAGGCCCGGGCAACCATCCTCGCCATCGCCAATCATTCATGGCTAACAATCAATGGCGATGATGAGAATGGTCGACCGGATCTCGTGGCCTGTTGCAGGTTTGCCTCCACCCACTCTGGGAGGACAATGAAGATCTGGGTGCACACGGTCCTTGTTCGTCCCTGATGAAAGCCACTGTGTGGCCGAAACGTTACAATTTCTCACCATTTCTCCTTTCAACAAACCTCCAGCTGGTTGTGCATTTGCATTCCCCACTCTGTGCTTTCATCAATGCTGGTCATTATGTTTGTTTGTTTTTCTTTCTTCATGACATTTTATTTTCTGGATCATCTTCCTCTTCAAACATATTCGAATGTATCAAATTACATCTTGAGAGTTTACACAACATATAGAGGTCCTGCACATACTCAGAATTGGCTAGGCCAGCAGAGGGAGGTCTCCAAGGGTTAATGATGGGTAGAGTGCGTTCTTCTTGTGGTGCATTCGAGGCCACAACATCATGGAAGGGCCAAAGAACAATTTGAACACAAATATATGGCTCACTGATAAACATCTGAGATGACCAAAAGTCAAGAGGCATGAGACTACAGGTAAAGTTGGTGGATGCATGTTGCCAAACTCGTCCTTTCCGAGGATGGTGTCGCGTTCGGTGGATAACATGGAATTTGGATTTTCCTTTAGATTTGTATTGAGTGCATTTACACCATCTTTTATCCATTCAAGAAGGAAACCTTTAAACAGCAAACAAAACAGGTGTGTGACTCACAGGTGGATTTCCAAGCTAAGGCTTTAAACATCGACTTCCACATGGAATCATTTGGGAGTAGTCGAGGAAGTAGAAGGTAATGAACGGTACTTTCTCAAGTTGATTTGTGCATTTTATGGTTTTACGCAATAGTTTACTTTCCAGTAAATGATTAACACACTGTAATGTGCACAGTTAAATGAACGCCTGAACAAGTGAAGGTCCTGAAATGACGTCGATGGCTTGTTCGTTCTCGTGTTACCTGATGAGCAAGCATTGGAAATCGAGCTGGGAACATTTTGGTTGTGGTCGCTATGAAATTTGTGCCAAAGTCTTGTGCAATCGAATCCATTTAACTTTACTTATTCAGCTACTAAGTGTGTACTTTTCCTGACAAGTGGGTAGGCCTCAAAAGTGACCATCTATATATTATGTATACAAGAGGTGACAGTGTATAGTGGGGTAGAGACCAGAGATTCAAACCCAGAATAGATAGCTCAAACGAGAATGTGCATGGCTTAAATCTATCCTCCCAGCTCAAATAAACTCCATAAAACACACACACACACACACACACACACACACACACACACACACACACACACACACACACACACACACACACACACACACACACACAGTCCGGGGCTCAGTGACGATCCTGTAAAGAGCCCTCGGAACAATACTCTTGAGAACATTTAAACTTCACAGCTCGGTCCATGAATCATGATCCCTTATCAAAACGAAGGTGGATACTTCGAGACATGGGAGGACTCCGTTCCACCGTCTGAAGCACGCATGTGGAGATAACCAATGATACACATGCACACACCTCGACGCCACCCTGTCAGCCCCGAATAAGCACATTATAACACATTAACAAAATCTCTCCCAATATAACACAGGCTTGTCAAAACAAAGGCACCAAGCGACATGGTTGAGTCAGTATTGACATTGTAATTGTATAAAAAAAAATTAATAAACGTCTGCGTGGAAATGTGACATCCATCTGAGCAAATTTTTACTCAAGTGAAGAAGGCTGCGAGTAATAAATTGGAGTCTGTCTGACCGCGTTACATTCGGTGGTTGCTTATCCAATCTCAACCAAACTCGCCAAGTAGACAAGGGGGTCACGTGCGGGGGGTTGTAGGGACTTAATTTGGCCCCTACTCCCCAAGGGGGTTTTCTGCCATGGACAAACTCCGTGTTAAGGTGTACAAGATAGCAGCTTATCGTGGCGTCTTTCTCAAGGCTGATTCCAAAAAACAAACGTAACAACAACACCGATGATAATAGCATAATAACATTAACATTATCACAAAATAATAACAATAAATGTGAACAATAAAAATGAGAATAACAACATGACCCACCCACCCGGCCGCTCCTGTGTTTAGCAGATGTTTGTCGCACATTTAAATCACACTTACTGGTTTGCCGGAGAAGGCGAGCGTTGGTAACGGTTTGTTGGGTGGTGGTGGTCTGGTCTCCTAGAAACACACCGCAACATTGTCACATCGAGGTGAAAAATGACAGGTGTAGTTCTCTTCAAAAGAGAACCTACTGTAGATTAAATGTGCTTCTATAACATGTTGGGTGTAATTAAACAAAGGTTCATATAATGAATGTGTTTCGATATTATTTAAGTATAATTAATAACATCAGTAATTAATACGTATTTAAGCCACTTTTAACAGGTGGTTTTTGGTGGAGAGCAACAATGAGCAAGTTACGACACAAGGGCACTTATGGGTTAAAACAAGGGTTACAAAATAAATCATTGTATGTTGATAGTTCATAGTATACAATCGAAATTATTGTATAGACAAAAATTAATTGATTGTAATTTCATTTTTTGGGAATATTTAGTGTAATTAGGGTGAAGTGGATGGCGTGCCATCGCAAATCCCCACGCTTGACCTTTCATTTCTGCACAAATGTTTAGGAGATAGCGTGATGGACGGACGGACAGACAGACAGACAGACAGACAGACAGAGCCAATCATAATACCCCCCCTGCAAATTCCGTTTTTTTTTTAAAAAGCGTGGGGATAATTATTAAAACTTTGAGGTTGTTTCAAAAACTAAAATATGGACAAATCACAGCAACAGCCCGGTCATCGAACAGGCCCGCAATACTGAATTGTAATACCTTCTTTAAACTGCCCAGTCGAGCGTCGATTCATTTTCGAGCTCTTTGTCCCCGAGAAATTTTTTTATTAAAAAAAAAAACACAAGAAGAGGAGAATCCTCCCCAATGAATAACTAAGCGCTCACGTACAAGAAATCACACTGTCGGAACGCATCTTCATGTAAACAACGGAATCATGGCCCCTTTGAGTGCATTTTCAATTAGCACTCTCTTCTCCAGGACCGCAGCCTGAGTGCTAAGTGAGGTATTACTGGACAATTCAAGTACCCAACACACATTTGGGTCCACTGAAGATTCTACCCGGGAGAAATGTATGCTCGTCTTAATCGTTGGTGGCTTCATAAGGATTGCATTTGCTGTGGCGGTGGACAAGCGCTGAGGACGCCGATTTCATATCCCAGAGTTCACAGGTTCAAGTCTAGTTTTAAGCATTTGCATTAAACGTTACTCAAACCTAAGCTAGTCTCAGGAGAATGGTCATGCCACGAATGGATTGTCAGTAAAAACCCAGCTGGCTCACCAATGCCCTTTGGGGGAGGGGGTAATCTGCCGACACTGCTAAATCTGATCGACATGTGGTGCCAGTCCACACTTTCTGGTTGACTCTCAATGCCCTCACAGTTTCGAGGAATTGGCAATAAAATGCCATCCTTGAAAAGACAGTGCTGGCCAAACGAATGTGAAAAAGTTTCATAATGCAGAGATAACTGCAAAATGGCAAATCGATAGTCATGCTGGACATACATACATGGGGAACATGCACCACAGCACGTTGCTACGTCCACTTTCCACCGGTACTCCAGGGGCCCCCATCTGGCTATCCCCCAGGCAGATGCCTGGCGCATCCATATCTCTTTAGGGATAGGACATTCCAGGCACCCACCCGAAGGGACAGCCTCAGGTTAACACGACGAAACCGCCGCCTGGTGGACAACACCTCAAGTGAGTGTTTGAAGTGAGTGCTTTTGTGGTGGCCGGAGTGCAAGTCCTGCCACCAACCTCCAAGGAAAGGTAACATACTCCAGGAGGACGTCCGCAGACGCAGGTGGGCACCAGATATGGGTGACCATTGGCTCACAAGGAGTTCCTCTGCCCTTTGACAGGTTTTCCTTTTAGTCCTGCTGGGTGTCCACATCCATACACCCTCCTCACCAGGAGGACCTGTTGTGGGCAGCCGGTTTAGTCACCGACAGTCGACATTGAACAGGATAGTACAGGTTTTACATGATACCTGTATCAAGTCACAGAACTGATCTCGCCTGACCTCACAATCTGGGTTGGGTGCTCCAATATCAGGTGGGCTGCTCTCTACCGTTTGGTGCAGCACAGTGCAGAGCTCCCATCCGCAAGCGATCCCCCGACCCAAGCCTCAAAGTAGCCAGATTACAGACGTGTACCACTACACCCAGCACGTGTCATATTGTCGATAGTCAGGTGTCATATTGTCGATAGTCAGGTGTCATATTGTCGATAGTCAGGTGTCATATTGTTAACTTATGGTTTCATTTCTGCAAACATTTGGGCTCTTTTGAGTCTATCATGCAACCAGACTTTAATTCAATCACCCATGCATATTTGAAAGGCTAGAGAAGGCAGTCATGTTTCAATTTGCATCCTCAAATCATTCTCTACGTGGTACATCCTTCGGGAACTTGGAAGGATTAATTTTACCCCTTTTTCCCAACAGTACCTCATATTACATCCACAGGATGCACAATATGCAAACAAATGCTTTGCCAGCAGTTAAAATGGTGAAAGACAGACATCTGACTTTAAAAACAAACAAACAAACAAAAAACATGAATATGAGGAAAGCATCTGCTCTGCTCGTGAGTAAATTATAAGTGAACTTTCTCAAAATAAAGGATCATTTTAACATTCATTTGTCACGCAATCATAACATGTCACTTACGAGTACTACATGACGCATCTAACAATGAGCATTGTGACTTAAGGTTTCAAGCAAACAATCTAACGAGTTAACCCGCACATCTGAAACGAAAAGTGGGGTTAAACAATTACTTTGTAGTCTGTCTGGCAGTCAAACAAAATTGAAAATCATTCCAAATGGGAAACTCAGCGTTTTTAGGGACATCATGAAGGACAAACAATAGGCACGAATAACGAATTTAACGAGTTAAATAAGGTGGTGTAAAAGGCACTGCATCAACGGCGATAAACGTCCGAAAAAATTAATTATACAGTTTTAAAATCTTTATTTTATTTAAAGTGAATTATATACTTGAACACTGTAGAACACAAATCAAATATTCCGCTCGTAGACTCCGTGCATGTCCTTGTTTCTCAAGACAGCGCAGGGGAAGGTGTTCTGTGGAACTCTCTCTGTACGATAGGTTTCTATCAAATTTGCTCAATGCACTCAGACCTCTTTGGATCACACTCAATCAAAGACCACAAGGAGAACTGTGCTTCATTGGCAGGAGTTGTCGTCAGACTTGAGGATAAGTTTGTGAATCATGAATGAAACATCCCCGAAGGCAAAGTCTCCTCCATCTTGTTTGGTTCGAAATCGGTAGAATAGTGTTTAGCATGAATTGTCGGTTGCCTCCTGTACCTGTTTGTGAACACGAGGTAAGGTGTATATACTAAAATTCCAATCTCACCTGTCTCGCTAGTGGAGAAATGATGTCATTTGGTGCCTTTTTCACTTTTGGGGGCGGAGGGGGTGTTCGAGGCCTTTCAATCTGAAAAACATTGAGATGCGAGACAGTGACTTTATCATAAGAATGTAGAACAATGTAAATTGGTTTCGACTTTAGAATATACTAACTCTGATTATAAAAAAAATAGAAAAAAAACATATATTTTTTAATTGGTTTCAACCAATAAGATGCTATCATTTCATGAATAGAAATGCCCAAATATCTGTTGACGTTTACTTCCACTTCTGTCGAACGGCTTTGCCGCTAGAATGTGCTTAGTAGAGCACACAGTAGATCATCTGAACTCTCTCGTAAAGGGAATGAAGTAAGAGCTTCGGATCTTCTCCTTTGACATACCTCGGGTAGTTGACACGGTTTGGCACCTTGCACCGATTGTCAAGGTCTCTGCTTGCAACATACAAGGCCATCTTCGTATCTTTTCCTTTTGCTTCTTCCACTCATGCAGTCATTGCATTTTACAAATGGAATCCTTCCCTCCACCTCTTTCCCTCTCTCTCCTCTCCCATGGGAGACTGGAGTGCCTCATGGTGGTGTTTTAGGCTCCGTCTTATTCCTAATCTACGTATCTGCAGTGAACGACCTCTCGAAAACTGTTGGAAACTCTCTCTCTCTCTTCATTTTTGCAGATTATTCCACATTTTGTCATATTATACTCCATCCCAGTGACAGGTAGGAAGCAGCTACAGCAGTCTCTGCAAATATGGAATTCATTAGATGCTGCTCTGACAAATGGAACATTTCCTTCAATGCTGGAAAGTCTCACTCTCACCCTGTCATTCCTGAAGGATCGTTAAATGAACCCACTTATCGACTTATATGGTCAGCGACTGGAAGAGCTTCAGTCTCTTGAACTTCTTTGCCTTTTTTTTAACGAATAAGCACTGACAACAAATATCAGTGTCCACTTGCACCATGAAAATGGTACAAAAGTGGTTGGGGACGAATTGGACGACAGTGTCATCCACCGGACAAGAAGCATGCTGTTCCACGGTTTCAGTGACACTGTATGGCCACCCTCTTCCCCACGGGTGTAGTGTTTGGTTGCTGTCGACTAAATACTAGCTCATCCGCCTCGCATCAAGGGTTCCACTACCCCTCTCGGCCACCTGAGTTGCCAAACCGGTCCAATCCGGGTGGGTCTTTTTTAGGAGACGCATCTCTGTAATGGATGACTATTGGCTCCCGGAGGGAGCTCGTCCACCCTTTGTCAGGTGATGTTTTTAGCTCTGGCAGTGTGTCACAGTCACTCTCTCCGCTAGCAAAGTCAATGAGGGATGTTAGTTTAGTTGCCAACAACCCAACCAAGTGGCAGGTAGCACTGGGTTAAATGTTACCAGTGGCAGTTCCAAATGACTGACCTGACGGTTCATGGAGGTACAAGGCTTTACCATCAGCCACGGCCTTGCCTGGACTGACCATGAAGCAAAGTTAGCCTCCAAAGACTGCTATTGACGAATGTCATGTAGGGGATAAAAAAAAAGCTTCTTCTTCCTCGTTCATATGCAGCACAAGGCTGCAGGGTAGCATCATTGACTGAGGGTGCATCTGTGCCACTGATGCAATGCCCTCTCTGCTGCTTCGAGCAGGAATTTGGAATTTGTTCATGGTGCTGGCAATAACTCGCCTGCTCTTCCCGAAGGACATCACGTGATCTTCAACGTCCACCAATGAATGCTGGCAGGTGGGACACCTGTTTAACATACATCCGAGGGATGGCACACACATTGATGAATGACCATGCCTGTGAAACACCGGGCAGACAGTTTATATCTGGGTCGGGATTCAAACCCAGGATAGACAGCTTAGTGCTGAGTGTGCGTACCTCCAGGCAGTCTAGGGCCTAGGCCATCCTGTCAGCCTGGATAAAGAGCAAGCATCATGAGAGAAAAAAAAAACACAACATGGAATAGGATAAGCTTGGGAGGAGTGGTGAGGGAGAACATAAGAGTAAGAGGAGGGCAACCAAGGATGATGGATATGGCATGGGTAGGGGAATGTGTGGAGGATTAAAATCTCACCATTCTGCGTATGCAATATGTAGACAGAACATTAATGCTTAGTGAATTTTCGGATTACAACTTGAACATTTTTATCGATGGGTAAGTCGTGAACCGTTTCACATCACCCATACTTACTTTGAGGGCAGCGTTGCTCTTCAGCAAAACTCGAGGTGGTTCGGGATGTTTTGGAGGGAGCTGAGGTTTCACCCGAGGCTTTGGTACTGAATGTACCAATGAAGTAGTTGAAGAATCACAGCTGCTTTCAATGTTGAGGACAGAGCTGGCCACGACTGGTGGTGCATGAGTACGAGGACTCCGAATGCGGCTGAAGGAGAAATCGGAGAAAACACAGAAAATTGGAAACAAACGTGACATTCATCACAAAGACTTCAGTGATAGAGTTTGATCAGAAGAAAACAGAGGTGAGAGAAAATGAATCCTTGAATTATGAAAGACAACAACCCCAAAAAAGGAAGTATGGAAGGCAATGTTTCACCTGCGACTCATGGACACGTCCGAAGAGAAGTTGCATTGTGAATAAAACTGTTTGGCAGATATTTTATGATTGTTTAGTGTTTTCACATTATTGTGTAAAGATTGGAGTTTTGTGCAAAAAAAAAAACTTTTCCTTTCCATCTGCAAGCCCCTTTACCTCCCCCTCATTTACTCGGATCCTCCCCAACTAATCGAATCTCTCTTTCATCATGTATTCCCATTTCTTGGACTATTTTTCCCCATGAGCATTTCCTAAACTCTTGACCCACATTGCATACGTAATACATGAATGGCCTCTTACAAAGCATCTTCCACTTAGGGCCACAACAAGATCATTTTAAACATCATTTTGTCTTGACCACGTCGCTCATTGCGAAATGGAGGAAGGTGCATCTTCGATGAAACAACTTAAACAGTAAAACATTGTTGTTTCTTTGTAATAAAATTACAATTGCAGAACCTGCTACCTTTGAAGTGTGAGTTATGGAGCACACCTGCCAATTCAGGGTGACATACACAATTGGGTTTGTAATGAAATAATAATAAAATATCGAGATGCCTCGATCCCATTGACATCCTTCAAAACTGCTCATATCCTTCGGCCCTGGGAGTGTGCGGTCCCACTCCAGCACTGATGATGCCGCCAAATGAGCAGTGAATCCAGTGGTTCAGACTTTTGTGGTGACCACTAGTGTGTTGTCAGTGATGATGAAACCTCTCTGGCTATGTACTAATGCATGAGGAAATGGCTGCTTGAAGGAGCACACTGTGCAGACAATTATGGAGTCTCGGTGGCTCTCCAAATAATTGTCTGATGGTACAGCTGCTTGAGGTTGCACCATCGTCCAAACTCTCCGGTCATGTTTGCTAATTGCAGATGAGAGATGTAATTGGACATTTTATCTCTTCCCACGTTTAGAATGTCACCACAGACATATGAAATACACAAATAATTTCCAAGATTGGCTGTGAAATAAAAACATCTGACGTCATGTGTGCATCTTCCACAAATTGCAGACAAGACATCGCTGCTTTCACAGAAATCATTGGGTGGGACATTCACTGTTGTTGTTGTTGTTGTTATTGTTGTTGCGTTGCCCCGGTCAGTTTGGCTCGAACAGGCCCGCAGCAGTGAGATAGCCGATCAATCTCCCAGGAGTGACCCATAGATCCCTCACATCTATAATGTTGTCTAAGTGAACATCTCTTGTCTAAGTGGAGCCAGGACCACGCAGTCTTCCATCATGTGTGTTTGTTGTGTGGGGGAGCAGCCGAGCAGAGGTTGCAGGTGTCATCAGTAGGGTCATTGAGTCTGTGTTTGTAGTGCAAGAGCTGTGGGTGGTGTCCACAGCGGAGGCGTGCAAGGTGTAAACGATCGGACCTGGAGAGTAGTTGGTTTGTATCATGGATGGGTGTGGGTTTACTGCCCAGGATACTGTTTGGGCCAAGCTTGTTGATTGCGTTTATGGTAATGTGGTTGTGGATGTGTTTTTTGGAGTTTCCGTTGTTCATTGGGGGGATGTTTTGGAGGATGTCACTGTGTCTCTTTGTGGTGTTGCTTTAATGTGTCTCGGGGCCTATGGGTGGTTGCACATGCAGTGGCAAGGGTGATGAGGGTTGGCACTTGCCATTGCAAGGAACTGTGCACCTCTCATGCCCAATTGATCTTTGATTTTAAGCATTTTTACCTCTGTGTGTCGGCGCTCGATGGGTGTTGTTAATGTGCATCCTGTGATAAGGCGAAGGGCTTTGTTTTGTGTGGTCTGTAAGGTGCTGACATGTGTGTTTGATCGGCTGGAGGCCCAAGATGAGACTGATCTAATGTACTGTTTGTATGTTGGTGGTGTTTTTCGTTGTGGTGTCCGAAGTCTGTGCCTGTGAGTGCCCCAAATGTGTTCAGCCTGAGTGTGCATGTTTTTTAATGTTTGTGATGTGATCTGAGAATGACATGGATGTGTTAAAAATGATGGCTTGTAGTGTTCTTGGTTGGTGTGTGTGTGTGTGTGTGTGTGTGGAATAGGGATGTTGTTCAGTGTGATGTGTGGTGCAGCACTATGTTCCTTGGTGTAATTTGTTGAAAGAGTGTTGATTTTGAGGGGCCAACTTTCAGTCTGTTGATGGTGAGCCAGGTTTGTAGGGTGCTGAGGAAGGGTTTAAGTTGTGCTGTGGTGGTGTTGATGTTGCTATGAGTAGAGGTAATGGTTATATCGTCCACATATGAGACTATTTGTATGTTCTCGGGTGGTTGTGGAATGTCGTGCATGAAAAGATTAAAGAGTTTGGGGGGAGAAGACTGTGCCTCGAGGGACTCAGTTAGGAAAGGATTGCATATGTGATGATTTGTTGTAAAAATTACGAATGACTGTCTGCATGATAGGTGGTTGGCCAGCCAGTGTTTGGTGTTGTTGTGCATGTTTGTGTCGAGTATTTTCTTTGTATGTAAGAGTTTTGGGAGTGTGTCAAATGCTTTGCTGACATATATTGTGGTGGGAATAGTGCGTTTTGGTGGCTTGTTGCAACATTCAATGTTGTTACATTTGCTGTTTGTTGATGGAATCTCTCATACATGGATTAAAAGTGAAAATATGATATTGATTAGATCTGGTAAGTCTCACTTTGGAAATCTGGACTTTTGTTTCACCTTAATCAAGCTTTTCTTAAATAGTGTTAAATATCTTCTGTTTTTTTCCTACACAAGGTTGAGGCTCATGGAAGAGAGGATGAAAGAAGTTAAAAAGGTAACTAAATGACAGTGGAGGCAGCAGTAGGGCAACGGTTGGACAAAAGAAACAAGGGAATGAACAATCAGGAAAGAGAGAAAGGGAGGAGGCACAGTGAGTCGTCATCAGGTGGGAGGGTTGGGTTAAGTCGAGGTAATGAGGGTAGTAGGGATAATGGGTATGGATGAGAAATGCCAGTGAGATGGTGATGCACCACCTGCTTGAAGCTCTGATGGGAAGAGTGGGATTTAACAACTTCAGGAAGACGGTTCCACAAACGTGATCATCTGGGGAGGAAGGCCTGACAGAACAGTGGGGGCGATGTTGGAGAATAGATGGTGGAAAACAGAGACCTCCGACCTTCCTGTGATCTGAGAGCAACAGACCTTGTGCTTTGGCCTCATCACGGGAGAGTCCATTCATGTTGAGAGATTTACAATCCACAGAATCCAGGATGCTGGTGTAATGCTGGCTTGTCAGCCCATAGACTACACTACTAATCCATTGAACTACGACTCCATTGACGTCCTCGAGAGTCCAATGATCTCTTGTTGGAATAAATACCAAAATGGCACCGTGCGATATTTATTCCAAAAACAGTCGATCTTTGAGCCAGCACCATGGCCAGTCGTCATGGTAACACAGTTGTTCATTTGACGACACATTGTTTAGGTGTGTCCAGCACTGGTTGAGTGCATCGTTTTACTCTGACTGTTATTATTCACTCCCACAGCCACACAATTTTCCTATGCTTGGCACAGTCCTTGCTCTTCCATGAGCCTCAACAATGTCTGCAAAAAAGTTGTTATTTACTCATGGGAACATATTGTTACGGTTCTCGGAACCGTGTGCACGCAACATACAGTTGTCCCGAGTCAGTTATTCCATTAATATACGTGTCGTTAGATCCCTTCCTTGTGTAGTGGGAAGACACGGGGGTGCGTTGCGATGGGCTTTAGTTCGGTTATTAAATCATTTTTATACGCCGATATATATATATATATATATATATATATATATATATATATATATATATATATATATATATATATATATATATATATATATATATATATATATATATCGGGGCGTATTATGTGATACCGGTCATCCGTCCGTCCGTCCGTCCGTGCGTTCCTGTCCGCACTCTAACTCCCAAAGTTTTCAACTTTCACGTTTCATATTTGGTACATAGGTACAAACTGTGGAGACGGTGTGTCACAACATAGGTTCGTCATCTAAAGTGGTTGCCATGGCAACCAGGATGCTGTTTTCCATGTAGTAGCACAATTCTGTATATACCTTCTTGTTCGGGCGTATATTATGCTCACTTGCGCTCTTGTTCCCTTTTATTTTATCCCCACTCCATTTCATTTCTGAGGGCAAATCCACGATAACCCACGGTACCCTCTGCCTGCTTGCTCCTCGTCTCGCTTGCCACAGCGTGACAACCCACGGTACCCTCCCCAACGATCGCTTCTGAGACAAAATCGCAACGTGCACCATGGAGTTTCCCGGTGCTTTGAGTATTCCACAGTCTACTCCAAACCAGACGTGGGTGGTGAATCATTAACGTTTTGCATCCAAGTGGGTGGGTCAAACCAGCATCTGGCCGAAACCCCGCCCAGAAAGATGGACCACATGAAGGCCCGGTCCAATCGGAATGCTCGGATCGGACGATGACGTCTGTTTCGCCATGACTCCTCCCCGAGCTCCGTGATCTATAAAGTTCGGAGCAATCCTTAGAGTTGGGTCAAGTTGGTTTTGCGGGTCGTTGGAGAGGTCGAGTTGGAATTGCGAGTTGTTTGGTCGTTGAAGAGAATTGCAAGTTGGAGAGGTTGAAGAGAATTGCTGTGAAAGTGTTCCTGCTGCCTGGCTCTGCCTACGTCTCGCCTCGACGGTCCGCCTACTGTACTGGTCCCCGCCGACACGACCTCGACCAAACCTCTTGTCTGGTCCTGCCTACTGCTCATCTCTCGCCTCTTTGGACTCCGCCAGACACGATTACCATGCGTGCGGCTGTGGACCGAACTGCACAGCTTTTGTCGGGTGCTGCACCACGGAGCATCCCTTCCCCCAAAACGCTCAGGTACCAAAAACTGTGACCTCAACTTCCGCCCTCCCTGGCTGCAAAAGTCTTTTGCCTTTCATTGGGTTTATTGTGTCTGAGTGTGTTAGCGCCTGTCCGTTCGATAAGCCTGCATAAGATCTTCATCCATCTATAATTCCTGCAGTGTGTGTGTGTGTGTGTGTGTGTGTGTGTGTGTGTGTGTGTGTGTGTGTGTGTGTGTGTGTGTCTGTGACCGCTGTTTCTCGACAACCACTGATCCGATCTAATTGAAACTTGCCAGGTATATTGTTGGGGACCTGAGTATGTGCCTTTTCAAGGTTTGATATTAATCGGACAAGTGGTTCCCAAGTTATGGCCATTTATTTACCAAACCAATGACAGGACATGTTGCTGCGTAGGCATGGCCGATGGGGAAAGGGTGCCATTTAGTTACCAATGACAGGACACATTGCTGCGTAGGCGTGGCCGATGGGGAAAGGGTGCCATTTAGTTACCAATGACAGGACACGTTGCTGCGTAGGCGTGGCCGATGGGGAAAGGGTGCCATTTAGTTACCAATGACAGGACACGTTGCTGCGTAGGCGTGGCAGTTGGGGAAGAGATCCTCAGCCACGTTCCCCATTACGGGTTACAACGTACGGACTTCCGGATGACTTACTGTATTGTAATAATTTCTCGATTTCTTATGCGCATTTATAGATAAACACAATGCCCCAATCCAGTCGTCATTTACGAGAGCGGAGGAACGGCCTGTGTGGTTGTTTGAAAGTTTTTTTTTTGCACTTATGGCCACGCATGTACGGCCACGCATGTACGGGAACGCGAGAGTGAAGGAATGGCCTGTGTGGTTGTTGTTTCTGGTACGCGGTTTGAAAGTTGTTTTTTTTTGCACGTATGGCCACGCACGTACGGGCACGCACGTACGAGCACACACTAGTTGTTGTAATTGTTGCTTTTATTAATCTCGCATAAAGTCTGCACTGTGTCCGCTTTTGTAAGTTGCTTGTATAATTGTCGCACATCACACCTCTCTCATCTTTCCCCTGCATTACATACCGAATAAACCTTTTTCCTGTGCCACATGCCTTTCCCCGCTTATTGTAAATAAATAATTGTAGAAATGTTCCCAGCTCGCCTTTGTCTTTTCCCTCATTGGTCCAGCATGGTTCGAATCTAAGTTTAGCCGGGTCTTTATTCCTGATAATCCGTTCCTTCTCGCCGGTACGTCCTTGGCAGTGCCGCTCGACTGCATCCGATCCGGAAAGGTAGTCGGTAGTTGGTTGAGTGATCCGGTTCGGGCAAGGCGTACCGAGGGCGTGGTTCCCCGGTAATCGAAACCGCGTAGTTAATTAGGTAACTCGATGCTCGACATGATGACTCTACGCCACGCGGTTGAGATATTGGCGTCCACGGTCGGTGAAGCGACCCGCCGCATCACGGATAATTCCGTGACGCGGCGGCCTACAATTCCGGGGAGTCTGGTGGGAATCGACGTAGTTTCCCCCACCTCGTGGTCTTCTCACCGAACACCGCTAGCCCGCAACAATATTCTGGAAGGATGGATATTTACCCAAAGATATGTGTAGATTATCCCTACAATTTTCCTCGAGGTTGAGGCAAAAGATACGAGGAAAAAAAAGATTATCGCCATGGAACAAGAACCTGTGGTGCTTTAGACATTGATGAAGTATCGATTACTAGCTCATCTCCTGCAGCGTGAGCGTGCGTGCGTGCGCGTGCGCTTTCCAGTTAGTAACTGTGTTCTTTCCTGTCTCTCTTGATAAAAAGCAAATACAGAAATAACTTACACGAGCCAAACCTGTTCACTCCCCTAACCCTTTTAAGAAATCATGTAAGATAAACGAAGGACGTATAAAAAGGAAAACAACAATCCACGAGGAATATCGACTTGTATTTTCAGCATACGAACAACTCGTCTGTCACTTTGTCGTTTTACATACGGCACATGCAACCTTAAATCTTACCCTCTCTCTCACCCTCTATTCCACTCCTTTTTTGGATGAAAAATCGAGGCTCATGGAAGAGCTAGAATACAGAACGGATCAGGACGCAACATAACAAAAGGAACAGCAGAAAAATAAGGGGGAAATGTCAACAGCAAGGTGAAGGGAAACATAAACAGAGACGGACAACAAGGAACATGGGCAACGATGAGTGATAGGAGGAAATGATGAGGGGGGTGTGCTGGGGGGGGATAAAATGGATACAGAAACAAGCTCTCAGGAAGAAAAACTGAAAATGGGTGGGGTGTGTGACTTCAAGGGTGGAGAAAAGATCATGGTTTTGGATGGGGGAAGATTTTTGAGAATTTTTTTTTCTCCTCTCCAACCTTCTCGATTTTTTTCTCTCTTCAATAGCCCCCCCCCCCACCCCCATCTCCAATGTTTCAGTAAGTGACAGAAATTAAAGAGTAAAAAGTCATGCGTTTTGATACCTTACTCACCGATTACGTGTGTAGAGACTGCCTGGTGATTTCTTCCATCTCTGGATGAGGATCAGTGCTGCAATTATGACTATCAAGCTGATGATGGCTCCAACGATGGCACCGATGATGATACTGGTCTGTGCAGGAGCTGGAGGTTTAGTGGTTGGGGGAGACGAAGCAGGTGGAAAGAATTCATAGTCGGTGAAACCAGGGTAGGTAGACCAAGAACCAGAAAGAACAGTAACCACGGGTGGGAAGGTTTGAAGAGGGATGCCAGCTGAAGGTTAGCAATGTGCGGAAGTAAAAATAAACCAACGAGGCAAGGGGAGAAATCAGAGTGGAAATGTGAAAATAAATATTACAAAGAGAAAGGGAGAAGTTAGAAGTGTTGATAAGATAGCAAGGATCAGAATAAGAGGAGATGGAAAAAATAAAAGGCAAAAAAAAAGTAACAGCAAAGGAAGAGCGACAGAAACAGGGATACAAAGGAAAATAAACAAATAAATATATTAGTTTGGGAAGTGTGAAATCAGGTGAACATATAGTTGCGAGAGCAGAACAAATAAGGAGGTCACGGTGCAGGTTAAAAGGATCAACTGATTATGGTATGATTGCCATCATGTTCAGAAATTGCATCAAGAGATTCATACTGTTCAGGTTTGGGGTGAGGAAGAGAAAGAGGTGAAATGGAGGATACCCCAGAGGTATGTACACTCCCATCTGAGCTGTCGAGCTCGAGTTCGAATCTCAACCCAGCTATAAACTCTCATCCTGGTATTTCCCGCAGAGGGAAATCCCATATGTTACATTAACCTGTACATTATGGCTCATGATACTGGGATCCCAGGTTAAGATTCCATATTCTATCTCAACGTTTTCAAAAATCTCATGATATTGGAATCCCAGGTTAAGATCCCATATTCTATCTCAAACTGTCCATTATGGCTCATGACACTGGGATCCTAGGTTAAAATCCCAAATGTTATCTCAACCTCTCTATATACTGACGTCCGTGTCTTGCCCTTACACATACGTGTTTATACATGTCCTTGAAACTCACATAGAAGTACACTGACGTCTGCTCAGATCTTTGTCTTGCATGTGATTTAAGACCTGGCTCCACCATTAATCTTAGATCCCCAAAAAATTTAAAAAAATCAATAAACGCCTTCTTACTCTCAGAAAGTGAAACAAAGTCAGCAAAATGCAACATACCTGTCTGGCTACTGCAGAAAGGGGGGAACCAGCCCTCATCACAGTGACACTGCTTTTTGTTGTTGCAAACCTGAAACACATGTGCCGGCCGGTAACCAGAGCGTCTGGACCAAATGAGCCACGAGCATTGGAATGACTTAAATTCCAACCCCCTACGCACACTAATACAGCAGATCTAAGCATAAAGTTCAAAGCATCCTGTGATTTCCACTTTATGGTTGTTTTTGCAACACTTTACGCGGTTACAGGGGCTTTTGTTATAGCGGGTTCTTGTCGAGGAGCTCGCTCGGTCCTCATAAACAAGGCAATATTAAGCACCGAGTGCTTGAGGAACATCGTATGGATGTTGGTGTATGGCTGGACTCACGCCATGGCCGTTGCACGAGGCGGTGCACTCGTCCACTTGAAGGCTCCTTGCTTCCAAGCACGTTCCGTCGACACACATCTAGGAGAGGCATCGGCACAAAGCGTTTAACTATCTGACCGAGAGGGTATTGTGGTTCAAACAGCCGCAAGAGGTACATTTTTCTAACCATCATACTGTTGGCGAAAGCAGATCGAGCAAAGGTTTGGGACCTCGATTAAGAATTCTCATTCTACGAGACTAAAAAGTAGGTGACGGTTCAAATATATTTGAAACTCTGCCCTCAAAACCCAACAAATGACAACCTCGGGTTCCTTGAGGTTTCTGGAACAATTTGGTTTTATATCTAATTAAAATCAAACAAGCAACAAAGCAAAGATTGAATCGGCATCGTGGTCACAAGTCACGCTCTGGAGCACATGCCGCGTATAAAATGGTCCAACTAAACGACGCAGACAATGAGAGAATTGTGTCTTTGTACGCAAATGAACAAGAAGAATTCCACATCGGTTACATTCAAACTCCTGTACAGAACAGATACATCCTCGTGTGATCATTTCACACCAATACCTTTTTTCAGGAAGAAATTCCAAATGAGAAAGTAATGCATCGAATGTTAATTGTGTAATATTTCATGGTGTATCCATCGTTTGTTAAAATAGAGTAAATGAGTGCAGTCATTTAGATGTAATATAATCCAATTCATTGTGTTTCTATCGAAATAGAAACGAGTCTGATGGAAATCTTCACCAAAAATGACTTCTTTGAAGCTTTGACAAAATGTCAGTTTTCTTCGATTCTTGGGAAGGACAATTAACCCAAAACGACAATACTCCAACTCGTCTAATGACTCCTGCTTCGCAGAAACATTCAAGACACCCACCGTTGGTTCAATCAACTCCGTGCCTGCTTCCCGACCGAACTATCGCAACAGTTCGACATCCAAAACTAGCTCAAAGTAACATAGCTTTCATACATGAACCTAAAAGACTGCTTTTTGAAAATTTAATAACCCCACGTGAAGCGAAAAGCGTGGTTAAGCAATTGGTTCACTTTGGCTGGCTGTCTACGAACACCGGTTTATGAACGAGCGACAACTCCATTTCAACTGAATGTTTTCAATTCGGAAGCGAATCGGAAAACGAACCTGCGGTTTAGCAGGACACTGGCTCTGGATTTGGCAAATTGTACGGAATCTTGGCCTGATCACACATGCGCATGGAGGAGTGAGATTTTATTTTATTTTTTCTTTCTCCCTGTCTGGCAGTCAAACAGAATTGAAAATCATTCCAAACAGGAAAAAAAATACTGTTTTTAAGGACGTCATAAAGGACACAAACAACAGGCACGAAGAACGAATGTAACGTGTCAAATAAGGTGGTGTAAAAGGCACTGCAACAACAGTGGTAAACTTCTAAAAAAAAAAATTCTTCCTTTTCAATCTTTATTTTATTAAAATTTAACTATATACTTCAACACTGGAGAACACAAATCGCCTTACTGGCATTCTCAAAACCTTCCGTTCAGCAGCACTTGGACAAAAAAAAAACTTTCCGCATTTCGCATAATCTTGACCAATCAAATTTGCTGCTCGCAGACCCCGCCCAAACTTCGCCCAGCAATGAAAGACTGGGAAACGAGGTATGGATGCTCAAGACTATGCAGGGTAAGGTGTTCTATTAACTGTCTAGGTTTCAGAGAGTAAGGATCATAAAAAGGATGATGACAGGGGTGAGAGGCTGACACATCAATGATGGAGCAGAAGGGAATTGGCAAACAAGAGTTGGGAAATGGGGTGAGGAACAACAGCCAGGAACAATAATAAGTCGGTATATAAACATGATAAGCGATGAGAGGGGACAAGTAGACAAACGGCATGTGAGCAGACGAGGTATGGATTGCTCGCGAAGCGAATGTGACCTCGTCGGTCTCGAGAGGGATGAATGGATTGGAGAGAAGGTGGAAAAGGTAGAGTGGCTAGTCAAGAAGTCAAAATGATCATCCGATATTAAAGAGTTTGAGAAGAGTTCGGTCCTGATGTCCATTACCTTGCTGATAATCAGAGAAGGCAAAATTGTCTGTACTTCAAAAAAATATTGTATCGGTGTTCTCGTGGAGCTGATAAGATGGTCTAGACTCTAGAGGTATGCATACTCGCTTCTCAGCTATCTACCCTGGGTTTGAATCCCGATCCAGCTATAAACTGTCATCCCAGGGTGTTTCACAGGCACGGTGATTCATCAATGTGTGTGCGGTCCCTCGGATGGACGTTAAACTGGCGTCACGTCTGCCGGCATTAGTTGGTGGATGTTAAAGATCTCATGATGTCCTTCGCGAAGAGTAGGCGAGCCATCTCCAGCCCTCTGAACAAATGACAAATTCCTGCTCTGACCTACAGAGGGCATTGCATCAGCGGCATAGTCGCATCCTCAGTCAATGATGTTATCCCGCAGCTTTGTGCTGCATACGAAAGAGAGAAAGAGTGTGTTCTTGTGGTTGGGAAAATCGTCTGTACTTCAGACAATAGTTTGCACTTTAAAATAGTCTGTATTTTAGAGGGTTTGTCTTGGGGCTATTCTTTGGAGTAGGAATGACATGTCACCTTCCTTGTGAGTGGAGGAGACCTTCAACAAAGGATCTGCAAAAGAGAAATGAAAGACTGGCTCAATAAAAACCCAGTTGTTCTTCATCAGAAAGGAAGTAATCTGCCTGCTATGCCTGGTTTTTCTGTTCCTGTTGTGCCAGTCCACACTTCATGGTTGACTCTTGGGTGCCCTTTTGGCACCTTGGTATAGCCACAAAAGGTATGCATCGCAAAGGACAGTGCTGCCCAAACACCACAAGTAAGAGTTTAAAAGTGGTGAATCGTATAATCCCCACCTCTGGAGACCTCACCCTCATGAATCCTCAAGATGTGCAAACAATATCATCGCTCAAATGTGGCATCCCCTCTTCCAGCGCTATTTTCAGTATATGGCCTCTGAGAGTCCAAAAGGTTCTAGAGATGGAACCAATGGCCTTGACCCCTTTGGAATCCCGAGTTCCACTAGGTGGAATGAGGAAGGGCTATGGACATGTCCCACAGGATGTTGGTTTGAAAAGTCTCCATTCAATGGACACCAGGTTGGACAAACAACCGGTCCAGGTGTACATTGATGGAGCCATCTCTCTGTGTTTCATGACAAGTTTTGGAACATCTTGATAGATACAACATTTGTACGATTTGATTATATTTGATTATTCGTGCCACTTCAGTCCTTGCTCTTTTCATCACATCGTTCAGAGCATATGCCAACTCATACCTCCAACCTGACACCAAAAGTATGTCATCAATAGTTATCCCCTAAGTCCAATTTTAAAACTGATTTGATTGCCTGTGATCATCAGGTGTTTCCATGTTATTTGTGTTTATTCACTTCCATGTTTAGACCCTGAAATTACTTTTTTTAGTACATTTTATAAAATCCAGAATGTTTCAATCTGTGGTTTTTCCAGATTCCAAGATAAAAACAAAAATTATTGGCAACTACTTGATGGAGTAGCATCGATAGTTCAGTGGAAGTTTTATCACTCGCCGTGTCGGAGGCCGGGGTTCAATTCCCCGTCGATGCATCATTGTCCAACAAGATGGTTCGGAGATCGAGAACTTGCATGAGAGCTGTCTGGTGTGGGTTCCGACAGTAAACTGTCTAATTGGTGCTTTGTAGGCACCTCGTTTGTTCACAAGGTGCATCGTCCCTCGGATGGACCTCAACCCGGGTGTCTCAGTCGACTAGTATTAGTTGATGGACGTTTTAGGTCCTGTGTCTGTCATGAAGAGTGGGTGAGTTATCTTCGGCACCCTGAACAAATTCTAAATTCCTACCAGAATCACCTTCAATCGAATGTCATGCCTAGCCAGGCGGTTGGGCCAAAAGCGTTCCTTGGCCGACCCCACAATAAGGTTTTTTTTTGTTCACAGTCAGAGAGAGAGAGAGTTCAAGGCAGAGAGAGAAGGGGGAAATGCCAACAGCAGCGCCTCGGGACAAGATAGACTGAGATGGACAAATAAAGGATGCGGGTAAAAATGAGAGGTAGTAGTAGTGGTAGTAGGGTGCAGAGGGTGGACAAGATGGATACAAAAGCAAACTCTCAGGAAGGAAAAACTGGAAATTTGGAAAGAGGTTGGCTTGGGGAAGGCTAATTGGGGTAGAAAACATAATGGCTTTGGATGGGGAACGATTTGAGATGGTGGTGGACGGCTGTCTTGACGACCTGGAGAAAAGAATGACATTGAAGAGAATGTGGAAGTTGGTTCCACAGGTGGGGAAAAAAAGAGGAACAAAGGAGTATGGAGGTCAGCAACGATTCTGGATTTTGGGAGTTCCACCGGAAGGGGGCTGATGGTGGACCACATGTGCCCTGCAGAAGCATGGGGTGGAAGCATGGAAAGAGCAGACGGTGCAGGACGAGAAACGAGGCGGTTAAAATAAAAAAGCGACATCACTAACCTGGGTGGGAATAATTGGAGATGTTAAGGTGATCGTGGTAGGACAGACAGTCGCGACGATCCATATCCGTACAATAAATCTTATACTTCAATACCGAGTTGGAGCGTTCTCACGCAATTCTGTGGAGGTAATCAGGGCAACTTAACCTTTACAAACACTTTCATTGCCGGTGTCACGTTGACGACAAAATGTTGAAGCTGTGCATGATACCATTTACAAAACGATCCGATGTGAAATCTCATATCAGTGTATTTGCCAATTGGAGTCACCAACGATAGTTATTCTTCCGAGCGGACCGCCGTTGTCTGTAAGGTTAACATGTACCGCGTGTCACGGTCCACATCATCACTTTACATTGAATTCCTGTTCCTACAAATACACACTCCCAAAAAATTGCTCATTTGAGGCGAGACATCTGCGAACCCGTCTGAGACGGGTACTCTGCGAGTATAACGTTAAACTTCACACCTTCGAACACCTATTACCACGTGGCCTACCTTGCCATTTCCACATTTGGTTCCAGAGACAACACGCGTTGCCTGGTCGGGTTCAGTGTTTGTATGGTCATTGTCAGATTCCGATCCTGCAATCTTGCAGATGAAGCTTTGAAAACCTTGTGTAAGAGTCATGGTCATTGTGGATCCGGTCACTGGGAATTGGGAACCGCCGGTGCATTGGAGCTTTCCGCACCTCACATCTCTACAGAATGGAAATGGAGGGTGAAGGGAGTGGATGGCACAATGAAAAGTGAAAAACATTTAATATTGGTCCACAAGTGGTGCACCTTTACTAAGCAGCCTCTCACCGGGTCAAGCTGATACAAACACAAAGCTTCACTTATTGTTACACTCACTCCATTTTTGGTTTGTCTGTCTGTCCAGTTCCTTGCACAGTACATTGTATATCTCGAGAATGGAACATTGTAGTACCACATAACTTGGCAGACATAATGAGGACCTCATGGGGTTGGGGTAGAAAGTAGGGGGGGGAGGGTTGGAGGTTTTGGGAACGGGATGGGGTTAAATTGTGTTCATTGTCTTGAGAACAGTGGGGAAGTAGCACAGAGACAACTCCTGCCCCCACCCAAAACCCAGCACTTCACACGAGTTGAAGTATATTTTGAGTACAATGCAAGACTTCATGCACTTTACAAAAAAGGAAAATATTATCAGAGAAGTCATCCATGTTTTCATAATTGAACATAATAATACTTCCATGATATTTTCAATAAATTCCCCAAATTCTCACAAATACATCAGAAAGATAATCTCTACCTTTTGGTTGCAGTTATCAGTTCATAAACAAGGTGTTTTTTTTGTTTTTTGATCTCTCTCTCTCACACACACACACACACACACACACACACACACACACACACACACACACACACACACACACACACACACACACACACACACACACACACACACACACACACACACACACACACACACACACACACACACACACACACACACACACACAATCATGGGTTCAATACTTCAAGCTTACAATGACGAACATAATTTGGTGGAATATAATCATGCAGTGTGTGTGTGTGTGTGTGTGTGTGTGTATATATATATATATATATATATATATATATATATATATATATATATATATATATATATATATATATATATATATATATATATATATATATATATATATATACTAATAAAAAGGTGTGTGTGTGTGTGTGTGTGTGTGTGTATGTATGTATATATATATATATATATATATATATATATATATATATATATATATATATATATATATATATATATATATATATATATATATATATACTAATAAGAATGACCGCGAGGTGGGGGAAGTTACGTCGTCTCCCACCAGACTCCCGGAATTGTAGGCCGTCGCTCACGGATAACTCCGTGAGGCAGCGGGTCGCTTAACCGACCGTGGACGCCAATACCTCCACTGCGCAATGCAGGGTCTTTTTGTCGAGAACCAATTTACCTCATTAACCACGCGGTGTCGTCTACCGGGGAACCAGGCCCTCGGCACGTCTTGGTCGAACTGGGTCACTCTACCGACTGCAATAGTGTTCCAACTACCGACTACTGACTCCGGTTCAGGTGCATTCGAGCGGAACTGCCAAAGCCGTGCCGGCTCGGATGAGCAGATTAACGGGAACAAAGACCTGGCTGAAACTCAGATCCAAACCATGCTGGACCAATGAAGGAAAAGATGAAAACGAATTGGGAACATTGGGAAAATTGGGAAAACGAATAAATGAGGAAATTTATGTGGCACAGAAACAGGTTTGTTGGGGTGTTATGCGGGGGAAAGAAAGATGTAGTGCGACAATTTACAGCAACTTATAAAGAAGACGCAGAGCAGACTTACGCGGGAATTATACAGGCAAGATTTACAATGATCGAAAACACTTACACAGTTTCTACTTATTAGACTTGCGCCACACACTCAGAAACACACTCAGACAAAATAAACCCAGTTGAAGGCAAAGGACTTTTGCAGCCAGGGAGGGAGGCGGGCTGAGGTCGCAGTTCTTTCGAGTACCTGAGTCTCGGGGAAAGTAATGCTCCATGGTGTGGCACCTGCCAACGGTCGTGCAGTCAGGTCCACAGCCGCCCGTGTGGAGTTCGGGTCCGTGGAGGAGCTCGAGTGGGCCAGGACCAGTAGTCGAGGCGAGACCTGAGCGGAGCCAAGCAGCGGGAACCCCTTCATTTTCCAACCAACTCCGGCCTCCAAGCACAGAACGAACGACCCCCAAAGAACTCAACGAACGACCCCAAAATAACTGAATGAACGACCCCCAAAGAAGTGAATGAACGACCCCCAAAGAGCTCAAGACTGAAGATGGTGTCGTGGTTTATAGACCTCCCTCAGCGGGGCAGGTCTTGGTCAAAACTGACGTCACTGTCCGCCCTGATTGGACGGGGCTGCCTTGGGTCTGCCCTTTCTGGGCGGGGCCTCGGCCAGGCACCGGCGAGGCCCGCCCACTCCACGCGTGTGGACTCGTCAAGAAAGAGTTGGAGCATTTGGAGAAGCCAAATAGGAACTGCGACAGCGAAGATTCTATCTCGGAAAAACGAGCCTCCAGAGACAACAGGTGGACCGTGGTACGTTGTTGCCAGCGAACCGAAGGCTGCAAGCACTCGGGTACCGTGGATCGCAATGGAGGATGGGATATAAAGATTTATTACCCTAACTAAAAAAAACATCGCAATGCACCCCTTCGATTTTCCCACTACACACAAGGAGGGATTCTGTCTCACATATACTTAACGACATAACTGACTTGGGACACCTGTATGTTGTATGCGTACTGTTCCGAGAACCGTAACAATATACACATATATATATATATATATATATATATATATATATATATATATATATATATATATATATGTATATATATATAATGACTGATTTGGATGTTTGCATGTGGAACATGCTTAGGAGCCTCGTTGGTATGCATTGCTGTGAACGCTATCACTGATGATTCGCAAGTGATGAAACCAGTCCTGTAGCTGATGGCGTGTATAGCATTGGGATTCTCTTGTGTGTACTCTACGAAAGTCTTTATAGTTGTTGAGGAACTCTGGGAAGGGTTTGAAACAGTGTTCGCACTTACCTTGTGTAAATCTTCTTGGTTTGCTTTATGTAGCTACTTGGGCTGGAGGAGTGCGAGAGGGGTCAATCATATATATATATATATATATATATATATATATATATATATATATATATATATATATATATATATATATATATATATATATATATATCTGGGCCAGTTTCCTGGTACAAATCTTGAAAAAAAACTGTTAAAGTGGTCAAGCCAGTCCACTGGTTCAGAGGCAATAGGCAGGGTCTGAGGCCTTTTGCCGCTCTACCTTATCCTGGTGGAATGTCTGAATCAGTTGAGTGATGGTAGCTACATTTAAGTTTAAGGTGTGCATTGAGGGAGTTGCAGATTGAGGAAATGTTGAGTTGGATCTTGGAGACAGCGTGAAGTTGGAAGGTGTGAAAACATTTTGCTACCGTGGAGACATGTTGAATGGAGAAGGTGGATCGGACTCGGCGATGGAAGAAGTTTCGGGAACTGAGTGGCATGCTGACACGGAGGGGAGTGTTACTGAAGTTGAAGGGAAAGGTATATGCCACATGTGTGAGAAGTACAATGATTTATGGGAGCGAGACGTGGGTAATGAATGAAGAGCAGCAACAAAGGCTGGAAAGGATGAAAATGCGAATGGTTCGTTGGATGTGCGGAATATCATTGCGAGAGAGAGGAAGAGAAATGATGACTTGTGGAAGATGATGGGAATAGAGTCTGTGATTGATGTTGTGAAGAGAAACAAGTTGAGATGGTTAGGTCATGTGTTGAGGAAGGATGAAAGTGATTGGGTAAGAAGAGTGATGGAAATGAATGTTGAAGGAAGTAGAGGACGGGGAAGACCAAGAAAGACTTGGCTGAAGGTGGTGGAAGAAATGCGGGTATGGGGGAGGGTTAAACAAGGGGAGATGCAGAAAATAGGGCAAAGTGGAGAAAATTGTCACAGGGCCCGCAAGACTAACCCTCACTCGAGCAGGGAAAATGGCCTTTAAAATGTCTGTTAACCGATAATCAAAAACCAATGTGGCTCACAATTGGGGTAACTCAAAATACTCCACAGAGAACAAGTTGGTTGCAAAGTGAATTCAAGAAAAAGGAAGGGATAACAACAAGAGCAATGCCCTACGACACTATTTACAAGGAATATGCGCCCGAGGTATCATACAGACAGAAGAGCCTGAGCCAAAGCCTTATCAGGCCCACAATCGCATCACATAAAAACATGACCAGGGAGGATGACGAGACAGAAATACCAGATTTGGTCCTGGTCCGGCGTAGCAAGTCTCAAGTAAAAAACCCGACTGGCACCGCAGGGAACTGAGATCATTCTCACGCCGACACATGGCGTTAGTGAGCAGGTACAGCGGGGAGGCTGAAGGAGGGCCAATGAAAGTGTGGGCCCAACACCATGTTGGTCGCAGGTGGGTTCTTGGAGGCCATGGTTGGGAAAAGTGCCAACACTGTAGGACATGTCTGCTTTGCGTACTGCCGGCGTGAGAAAAGAATACACCAGCCCCCCTGACCTCCCTTTATCGCTTGGCTCATGCCCTGCCCCGTGATGTTGCTTGGTGATGCCAGTGCGATGCCTGTTACCGTTAGTCAAGCAGGCATAAATCATGGGCGGGGCTCTCCTCTTGGCCTCTAACCCTGCCAGAATGTTCATGCCTCGCCCCTTGATGCAAAAACTCACTTACGGCCATCGTTCCCAAAAAGCCCATCTAAGCCAGATTACAAAGAGAGAAAATATATTTTTAAAAAGGTTCATGGGAGAAGCGGTTTGAGACACGACCATTGAAGGAAGAGAGACGGCAGTTTTCTATACAAATAATGACGAATTTCCTAATATAGGCATTTCACCTCATGCTTACATGAAACATGCGTTACGGAGATAACTATCTTTACATTATACAAACTTAACCCCTAGAAGGCATTCCCACAACAATATAAACAAAAACAATATATTCTCCTTCTTTAAAACATATATACATTGGGAGTATGCGCCACAGCGTGTCGCTGCGTCCAATTTTCACCGGTACTCGAGGGACCTCCGTCTTGCCATTCCCCAGGCAGATGCCTGGCCCATCCCCATCTATTAGGGATAGGACATTCCAAGCACCCAACCGAAGGGACCGCCTCAGGTTAAGCCGAGGGAACCGCCGTCTGGTGGATGACACTTCAGCACCATCCTACCACACACTGCAGTATGCTTTGCGGCATGAAGTATTTTGTGATGGCCGGAGTGCAGATGCTGCCACCGACCTCTGAAAGAAGGTAACCAACTGCACGTGGATGTCTGCAGACACAGATGGCACCAGATATGGGTGGCATTTGGCAAACACGGAGCTCCTCTGCCCTTTGGCAGGTTTTGTATTTAATCCTGCTGGGTGTCCACGTCCACACACCCTCCACACCAGGGGGACCTGGTGGGGGGAGCCGGTTTAGTCGCTGACATTCGACCATGAACAGGTTAGTACGGGTTCTACATGATACCCGTAGCAAGTCACAGATCTGATCTGACCTGACCTGACAATCAGGGTTGGGTGCCTCCGTGTCGGACAGGCTGTTTTGTACCATCCATTAGCGCGGCACAACACAGGGCTCTCATCTTCAAGTGATCCCCCAGCCTCAGTCTCCGAGTGGCCAGATTACAGGCGCATGCCACTACACCCAGCTTTCATGGGCAGGACTCATTATTTAATGGCTACAATTATTCCCACGTTCTTGTGGGATTTTCTGGTGGAAGCTTGGCCCAAGCCTTTCACGAACAGCCTGGCCAGGCCTGATGTTTCATTAAGGTTAGGGCAGGAGTTTAGAATTTGTTCATTATGCCAAAGCTAGCTCACCCACTCTTCATGAAGGACGCTGTGGGGTCATCAATGTCCACCAACTAATGACAAAAGACCGGAGGCCTTGTTTAACGTTCATGCGAGGCACGACACACACACATTGATGAATCACCCTGCCTGTAAAACGCTGAGATGATGGTTTATAGTTGGGGTGGAATTCAAACCCAGGCTAGACAGCTAGAGGTGAAAGTGCGTACCTCCTAGCCATTCTGCGCACAGTACTGCACGCACGCACGTATGCACGTACATACACACACGGCGTTCAAAGACTTATTGGAACAAGGTACCCACAAACGAGAAAGCCAAAAACGTCGAAGACATTCCAACTTATATATATATTTTAAGAGGATGTTCCTTGATTTGACTTACAGTTGCTATATTTGTCCTTTAACCCGTCTATTCCAGTAAGATAGAAGTTTTCAGATTGTGCCATCAGGCACGTCTCAGTTGCTTCGGTCATTTCCTAATCATCGGTGGCCACGAAGGTTGGATTTCGAATGTCAAAATAGATAATAATCACTCGGGGGGGGGGGGAGGGGGGGCAGGCCCTGGATGTACGGGGGTAATCCGGATGCTCGAAACCGAGGTCATGCGTGGAGCTCTGTGCAACACAACTTGTGGTCAAACATGGTCTCCTGAATGAGGAGCACACCTTTGGTCAACATTCGTTAGAGTTTTACTTTCATGGCCTGCTGTAATGTTTTCACGAGGCTGATGTAACATTCCCTTGTGATTGTAGTATTCTGAGACATAGTCAATCAGCAGGATTCCCTTGGAATAATTGAGGTTATTATCTTGCCAGTTGGGGTTTAGGTGCAAGATTTCTTGGGTAGCAGTGATCCCTTGTGCTTCCATTAAATGGATTCCAATTTGGTTTCACGATCCCAGTGGTGAAGCCATGTTTCATCGCCAGTCGCCGGACGGGTGATGGAGTTGGCTGGATCTGGGTTGACCGGTTTGAGAAGCTTGTGACATGATACTGGCCATTGCTGTTGATTGTGCATGTTAAGGTTTCTGGGATTCCATCTTGTTGAGATACTGGACATGTCAATATGTTTGTGGATGATGATGGAAATGCTCTCTCTGGAAATTCAAAGTTAAGTGGAACCCAAACGGTCCAGTAAAATGAAATACTTTATTTCACATTACGTTATTGTTCTACACCATTGCCGAGGATTTACCAACAAGCAGTGAAACCAGTTTGGCGGTTGAGTGGTTGCAGAGCTTTGGAGTTACCTGTATCTGTGTCATGTATCAATATTTAAATAAAAATTGCTGTCGAATCATTTGGATTTGGTGGTATATGGTGATGAGATTGTTTGGAGTTGTTGGGCGATTATGTAATAATAACATTTTGAGGGTCAGTTTGCCGAGGAGAGCGTCATCTGTGTAAACGTACTTCAGGCTCCTTAGCCCTCATCAGCATGGAGCAAATAAGACAACAAACTGGTCCCCAAAAATAAAGGACAGGTACATAGTTCTCATGTACTTAAAACTGCAAACTGTCCCATACCGGGCAGCAACTAGCAATGTCTGCTCTATCAGCTTGCTACAACTCGGAGAATTTATTCTTTTCAACGTTTCATTGTCCCAATACAATTATTGTCCCAGTAATTGTCTCTGAAACTGTTCTATAAGTCATGGACATGTTTGTCTTTGGTGAGAACTGCCTCTTGGTCAGAATTAATATGGCAACTAGTGGGCTGCGATCAGGTTCCCGGTGTAGCCAACTCGTACCATTAGCCAATTGGTGGCGCTTGAAACTCTGCCTCATAATGAAAACAAACTTTTTTCTTTATTTCCAAATAGCGGGACACCATGGACACTTAATCTCTCCCTTCGGGAACTATAATAATTTTTAAAAAATTGAATAATGGAAATTTACAAAATAAAAATAATGGAAAAATTAAGTACTGTAATTGGAAATGGAAAAATATTTAAATAATAGTAAATTGAAAAAAAAAGGAATTGAAATTTTTATTTTTTTAAACTAGAAAACAAATAATTCAATAATGAAATATTTGAAAATCAAACGCAATCCTGTAATTGAAAAATATATATTGAAAATTGGGGAAAATGTTGATTGATAATTTAAAAATTTAAAATTTGAGAAAAAAAATTAAATACATGAAAATAGAACAATTAAATAATTTGACACTGTAAAAACAAAATAGTAAAAAAATAAATAATGGAAAAATTCTTCAAAAACTCTGACACCATGCACGGACACCAAGACGAAACACTTAATGCCTCCCTCCGGAAACTATAATGACTGGTGTGGCACTTGGATTCTAATCTCCGCAGCAGTGAAGAAATTTACTCATATCTGAGCTCCGTGTACATATACACTTGGATTGTAGTCTCCACAGGCCATTTTAATGGGACTTTGGTAAATTGCTCTTATGCTATTACACAAATTATCCCGTCCGTAATTCCTGGGGAATTAACCCGTCTGCAATTTTTGGGGAACTAACCCGTCCGTAAGGAGGGGTTCTTCATTAAGAAATAAATAATAAAATTAAAAGTTTCAAAAGTTATTATTATAAAACTAGTTTTGGATAATAACCAAGTACAATTGTTTTTCAGCACAGTAGTATTAAAATTAAGTAGTACATGGCAGACTGTAAATGAAAACCAGAACAACCACTGTGACAGAGTGTCACAAGTAATAAACATTTTTAAACCAAAAAGAGCAATCAGACATTGCAGACCCTCACCAGGGCTTGTTTTGTGGGGTGTTTGTGTCGTTTTGTATGGTGTATTTTAAGTGGCGTTTGTGTACTGGTGTGTTCTGTAATTAATAACAGACATACGTAACTAGAACTGCCACTTTATAACTGCTGGTAGTGATGACCGGGTACCAAGACGTCCCGCTTTGCTGCAACCCTGCTTTCAACGGCCACCTGACCCTGACCCATGATGTATATTTGGACTTGGTCCAAAATGCGGGCTCATGGATTTGGTTTCGATTTTCATATCTGTGCGCGTGTGCGCGTCCGCAACCATATCTCGGCCAAGTATAGTCCGATTTTATTCTTACTTGTCACAAAGACAACACAAAATGGCATACATATGCACATCATTTTGTTTTGCGATGTGATCAAAGATGGCCGACTGGCGGCCATTTCAAATGTAAAAAAAAAACTGGTATTGAACACGTCCTCAACCATCTCTTGGACAAGCATTTACCGATGTTGTTCAAACTTGGCAACATATAAAGAATGATGGCTTACATATACATGCAATTTTTTTTTCAACATCATCCAAAATGGCCGACTGCTGGCCATTTTCGTTGTAAAATAATCTGGTATTGAACACGTCCTCAACCATTTTTCGGACATGCATTTACCGATCTTGTTCGATGTTTTTTTTCATACCTATACCATGAAGCATCTTTCATGAAAATGAAAAAATATATTCTGATTACTCTTTTCAATTTCACCCCAACCACCTTGAAGTACAGTTTACAAAACTGAGACAGCATTTTCAACTGAATGATAATAATTTTCTGTTTTCTACGGTTTTAGAATTTACTTGATGCAGAAGTAAATATTATTAAACGTTATACTGTTTGTGTAATTCAATACGTCTCCCCAAAATAGATGAACATTGAATCCCTTCTGGATGAAATGTGCATTCCCAATCAAAAACATCATACACGTCACATGACCAAATATCTTGCACAATAAAGCTACGTCACCCACATCATTAATATTCATGACCGATTAGCCCAATCGTATGCAATCTTCCATGTCACATCACCACTCAAGTCAGTTGCACATACACACAAATCTTGTAAATTTGGGCGAGCCCTTCAACTAAACCCTTTGGGCTCGCCCGTTCAGCAAAATTACTTAAACCACAGGGGCTATGACATTTTATTTCTTTTTCTCCTTGTTCAATTGAATTCAGAATGGGATTAAAATAAATTCAATTCAACTCAACTGGAAGACCAAATAGATACAGTACTGAAAAGGAGTTATCAGAAGGAACCCGAACAAGCAAAAAGCAAAGATGAAGTCATCATGAGGAACCTGGATAGGATTTTGGTTTCAGCTGCTACACCACTACCCACAAACCCAACCGGGCACAGCCAAGTAAGCCTGATTTAAAAAAAAAAAATATATATATATATTGAAAAGAATCATGATTCAAAAAATTAAATAATTATGGCTGCCAGATCATGCATCCGGTCAGGTTGAAATCAAAAACATATATTCCCTTTCACTATTAGATCATAACTGTGAAGTTTCATGTCAATCAATGAAGCAGTTCAAGAGAAAGAGTTTAAAAAAAAAAAAGATTTTCGTTCAATCCAATATGGCTGCCAGACCATGGAGCAATTATTCATGAACACCCTGGTACTGTATCCCCAAGGCTTGGGCAACATGTGTGTGACGTTCCCCCTCGATCTGTCCAGCTGTTCTGGAGAAGATTATTTAAAAATGTTTTCGGCTAAATCCAATATGGCTGCCAAACCACATGACTGATGCAATCATAGCATGCGAACGTTTTGTTCCTCATGGATAAGCGGTCATACCTGTAAAGTCCCATTATCAAATTCCCCCGTTATTTAATTTCTTCCAATTTTCAATTTATTTTTTAATTCTTTTTTCTTCTTCTAATTTTCAATTATTTAATATTTTCCAAATTTCAAATATATATATATATATATATATATATATATATATATATATATATATATATATATAAACATTTTTTGCTTCTAATTTCCAATTGTTTGCAATTATTTAATTATGCTTTTCCAATTATTTAATTTTTCCCCTATTTCAATTATTGAATTTGGTAGAAAAACCATCCTGGCCCGAAAATGTTCTTGGACCTTCCACATTCTTGGTCTTGGTTTTTGTGTTTCTGTTCTCTTGATATTTACTTTGTTCATGTTTCTCACCTTGTTTCACAAAACAAACTTTCTTCAGATGAACAATCTTTTTTGATTTTGCATTCAACAGCTCTCTCTCTGCAAGACCTCCAAAAAATCATTTTGAAGATGAAAAGTGGAACACCTTCTCACTAATTACATTGAACAGGAACACGGCACGTGCTCAACTGTCCCCCTTTCACCGCACAAAGTCCAGTTACCATCTTCCTCCAGTTTACACACACACACACACACACAGAGGTTCCTGGCATTGGCAAATATAATGGAATGCGATAAAACTCATCTGTGTATATGCTCCATCTTCCAAATGCCTGTCCGTCACAACTTCCACCCAAGAGGTTGGTCCCGACTCCAATCCTATCACAAAGATCCGTTTATAGTGCGACATTGGCATCCAAGCCAACCCAGTCAAATGAGGTCACCCAGGACAAGAGTGAAGCGTTTATATATGAAGCATCCAGCCGAACACGTCACATGCGAATAACTCACTTTTCTTCACATATTAACTATTGCTGCAATCTTATGAGAGAGATGAATGTACTCTCGGCGAGGTTTGAATGAAGATAATGTTTTACATATTGTTGTGCAAATGTTTTTGGTCGAAAATGGCAACACAAAAGGAGATGGCATTCATTATCATTCGCGATGTTCCATAAACATAAAGTATTTAAATGCACAACAGACACTTCTGCCACTTCAAGGCTTCACAACTCCAAAAACACATCTCTTCGCAACGCATAATGAAATTTCTTCACGTGATGATGATATTTCCTTTTGCTAACCTGGCCGAGAAGTTAACCGTCTGGATCAGCCGTGCAGGAAGTTTGAAGGTCTGGGTAGCTGAAGTGTAAATGCTCCATCTCCAGGAGGCCGAGGTGATTCCTTTGGTTGCTCACATGCCGAATGAAACTAAAATCCCCAACCAAGGCCTTACTTTTGAAACAGTACCGAACCCAAAAATTTCCTCGAGTCTCACTCAACATTCTGCCTCCTGAAATACGTGCATGGTATTCCACTTCTCACCTCTACCTTCGACTTCATCAACATCAGGATTTTGAAGCATGCTACAAAGTATGACTTTGGTAACCTTAAATTCTTCCGATAATACCCTCAGAGAGAGACAGAACTTGGTGCTTTCACCATACAAGGCTACCGTTGTAAGGAAGGCACAAGGAACCTTTTTTTCTCAACCAACCATTTATCTTTCTCTCCATTCTTCTCACTTTACACCATGGAATGTAAGATATCATAACAGGTCACAAAAACCTTGCTGAATCACTTGTGTCAATGGACTTCAAATCTTATGTGTCATGTGCTGAACATCAAAACCTCAATGTCTATCTGGCAAAAGGATCGCAAGCCATCTCGTCTCCCCAGAGTTATAAAACCCTGTTCTTTTAATGTTGGAATTTTTGCTGTTCACGCTAACTATTCCCTTTAGCCACAACAACAATCTGCCTTTCTTTCCTTTAAGCTTCGTTCTGGATCACATCACCCACCACCTCTCATAATTTACACCAAATATTACTCGTTATGTGTTCCAATTTTTCAAAAGGGGTCAAACTGCCCATGAAACCTTCAAACACGATAATTTCTGGATGAATGAGCATCGCCATTGCCAGAACAAATAAAACTGAAGAAATTGTGCAGCTCCCTGCAATGCCTTTTGGAGTCTTTGCCAGCATGGAGAGTATTTATTTGTTGAAAGCCACACGATTAATTCTCCAAAATAGCGCATCATGATGTTCGAGACGTCACTGGGAACCCAAAAGGAATCCACTGTGGCCTCAATCAGTTTTTGTGGGACTGAATCATCGATATTAAACCAGGTCCAGCCACATCACACGATCGGGTACAGACATATTGTTCCAAAGTCTGGATTTAAATTCCAGTCTCTGGAACAATCTAGAACATTTCTGAAAAACCTTATAAATGTCTTGATAAGTGCACAGAGATGACTTGGCTCGAGTTTTCTTTCCTTCCTGTTGGACTTCACACCCTGATGCTGTTTATAATAAAACCTGCCGCTGGTACGCAGGGTGTTCCGATCTCCAGATTACCATCTGAAGGTCAGTACTTCAAAACAGGATAAGGACACTTTAGATGTTCCCTATCTTTTCACTTTGATGTCTCCAGATGTGTAAGAATGTAGAGTATGGTGAGGCAAAGTTGCCCCTGGCAGGAAAGGTGTGTGCAAGATGCCCCAACCCTCCCCTCTCCCCACATCCTCCCCCACCATGTCGATACAACCTCTTCAGTCCCTTTGTTCAGGATACTGAACATATTTCATTTGACATTCCAGGATCTGTTATACCATCAGCAGATATTTGGGATACTGAACATGAATTTAATCAGGACTAAGAATATTATTTATGGTGTATAGGAGATTGGGGTGGGGAGGAGGGGGTGGAAGGGGGACATCATGCAAACCCTTCCTGATCGAGCAACTTGACCCACATTGTTCAATGTAATCATAAATATACCAATCCTTTTGTTCAACAAAAACTCCATGGTCATGTAAATTTCATATAAAGTTGAATCATAACATTGTACATGATCCATGTACTGTATGTTCCAGAAGACCCAATAAATTATGCAATATATTGTTGAGCACGAGAGATGAACCCAATCGCAAGCAAGCTGCGGTGTTTCCGATTTAAATAAAATTTAAACTTTACACAGGTTTATTTTATTGTAGCAAATACCTTTTAGTGTTCCCCACTCCACATAAAATATGTTGTATTGAAATTCTTTGTATAATTATGCTGAAAGAGGTTTCTTTTTCCAAATCAGAGAACTGCAGAAACGTACTTTGGTTGACAAGGCACATAGCCGATGGACATGATTCCACAGTTTCCGTAGCGATTACCACCAATGTTGACTTTCTCAAAGCAGATGTCCTCTGCAACAGAAGATCCTGCAGGAACGATGGGAATCACAAAAGGCTCAGTTTTATGGTACAAATCTACTACAATCATCAATCACCTAAAAAGGCTGAGTTTTGTTAATCGAGACGTCAAATGGAAAGTCTCCCACCCAGTTTCTTTCCTCACTCGTATGGGACCTCATGTGGAGCAAAATATGTACTACAGCATGGAGAACATTGGACAGCAAAATTACTCCTCAAAATAAATACAAGGCCTTCCCAAAATATGTTCACTAAACATGCTTAGACACAAATTCATTTCACTTTTTACAAGATGCATCATATCTCATCTTATGAAAAAAAAATTCATATTTGTATAACAACAACCACACGAAAAGCATGGGGAGTACAGCAAACACCTGTTACCATCAGTTTAGGGAGGCTGATCTCCTGGAGTGGACTGAGATTGACTGTTTTGAGGGTCCTTATTCGAAATTTGAAATTGAGTGCAGGCACTCCTGGGCATTGTGGAATTGTTTCAGTGGGAACACCTTGTTCAATGTGTCGTTTTAGAATTCTCGTACATACATATAAACATGGCACATACATGTGTACAGACACACACACACACAACACATACATGTGTACATATATACAAACATAACACAAACATGTGTACATATATACAAACATAACACATACATGTGTACATATATACACACATAACACATACATGTGTACATATATACACACATAACATATACATGTGTACATATATACAAACATAACACATACATGTGTACATATATACAAACATAACACATACATGTGTACATATATACAAACATAACACATACATGTGTACATATATACAAACATAACACATACATGTGTACATATATACAAACATAACACATACATGCGTACATATATACAAACATAACACATACATGTGTACATATATACAAACATAACACATACATGTGTACATATATACAAACATAACACATACATGCGTACATATATACAAACATAACACAAACATGCGTACATATATACAAACATAACACAAACATGTGTACATATATACAAACATAACACATACATGTGTACATATATACACACATAACACATACATGTGTACATATATACACACATAACACATACATGTGTACATATATACAAACATAACACATACATGTGTACATATATACAAACATAACACATACATGCGTACATATATACAAACATAACACATACATGCGTACATATATACAAACATAACACATACATGTGTACATATATACAAACATAACACATACATGTGTACATATATACAAACATAACACATACATGCGTACATATATACAAACATAACACATACATGTGTACATATATACAAACATAACACATACATGTGTACATATATACACACATAACACATACATGTGTACATATATACACACATAACACATACATGTGTACATATATACACACATAACACATACATGTGTACATATATACACACATAACACATACATGTGTACATATATACACACATAACATATACATGTGTACATATATACAAACATAACACATACATGCGTACATATATACAAACATAACACATACATGTGTACATATATACAAACATAACACATACATGCGTACATATATACAAACATAACACATACATGTGTACATATATACAAACATAACACATACATGTGTACATATATACACACATAACACATACATGTGTACATATATACACACATAACACATACATGTGTACATATATACACACATAACACATACATGTGTACATATATACACACATAACACATACATGTGTACATATATACACACATAACATATACATGTGTACATATATACAAACATAACACATACATGCGTACATATATACAAACATAACACATACATGCGTACATATATACAAACATAACACACATGTGTACATATATACAAACATAACACATACATGTGTACATATATACAAACATAACACATACATGTGTACATATATATAAACATAACACATACATGTGTACATATATACAAACATAACACATACATGTGTACATATATACAAACATAACACATACATGTGTACATATATACAAACATAACACATACATGTGTACATATATATAAACATAACACATACATGTGTACATATATACAAACATAACACATACATGTGTACATATATACAAACATAACACATACATGTGTACATATATACAAACATAACACATACATGTGTACATATATACAAACATAACACATACATGCATACATATATACACACATAACACATACATGTGTACATATATACAAACATAACACATACATGTGTACATATATACAAACATAACACATACATGTGTACATATATACAAACATAACACATACATGTGTACATATATACAAACATAACACATACATGCATACATATATACAAACATAACACATACATGTGTACATATATACAAACATAACACATACATGTGTACATATATACAAACATAACACATACATGCGTACATATATACAAACATAACACATACATGTGTACATATATACAAACATAACACATACATGTGTACATATATACACACATAACACATACATGTGTACATATATACACACATAACACATACATGTGTACATATATACACACATAACACATACATGTGTACATATATACACACATAACACATACATGTGTACATATATACACACATAACATATACATGTGTACATATATACAAACATAACACATACATGCGTACATATATACAAACATAACACATACATGCGTACATATATACAAACATAACACACATGTGTACATATATACAAACATAACACATACATGTGTACATATATACACACATAACACATACATGTGTACATATATACAAACATAACACATACATGTGTACATATATACAAACATAACACATACATGTGTACATATATACAAACATAACACATACATGTGTACATATATACAAACATAACACATACATGCATACATATATACAAACATAACACATACATGTGTACATATATACAAACATAACACATACATGTGTACATATATACAAACATAACACATACATGCATACATATATACAAACATAACACATACATGTGTACATATATACAAACATAACACATACATGTGTACATATATACACACATAACACATACATGTGTACATATATACAAACATAACACATACATGTCTACATATATACAAACATAACACATACATGTGTACATATATACAAACATAACACATACATGTGTACATATATACAAACATAACACATACATGTGTACATATATACAAACATAACACATACATGTGTACATATATATAAACATAACACATACATGTGTACATATATACAAACATAACACATACATGTGTACATAAATACAAACACAACACATACATATACACACAAACAAACAAAATACATGTAGGCTTAGTTGTAGTCTGTGAAAGACACTCGTATGAAGACATATAAGGTGATGTTATCTTTGTTAAAACATGGAATTTCGAAACCAATTTTAGGGTTTTTTTTTTTTAAACCTTCATGAGACTTACCACTTCCCCAGAGCATCTGGCATTGCTTGTTAAGCAGTGGGCAGGCACCATTAAAGCAGTAAGCTTGTCCATTGTGACAAGGTGTGCCATCCATGCGGTTCAGATTGGCAGGACAGTCAGATGATTGGCCATCACAAACTTCTGGCAAGTCACAATCACCTTTTGCCTCTCTGCACTGCTCCCCTGCCTTCTTTATCTGCACAAAAGAATTAATGAGTGTGCTGCAAGGCCAGTTAATTAACGTTAGATATTCAGCTGCTGTGCGAGCCAACACCTTCTTAATGAGAATATATGTCAAGAGATTATAATATCATCACATCAATTAAGAAAGAAAATGCAGAAAAACTGAGACAAAGCTGGATGCTTGGAATACGATGATTTCTAGTATCTATCCATATATATATATATATATATATATATATATATATATATATATATATATATATATATATATATATATATATATATATATTTTTTTTATACATGTATATATAAACATATATTAATTATACTGAAATTACCAACAGAAACTAAACTTCACCCTCCTTGTTATATTGGAATAAGAATGATTTTAGGATTGTCTGAGATCAGGAATATGGCACTCTCAGACTGAGACACTCAAACCAGGACAATTAAGGCCAACTTTCTGAGTATCTCAGACCAAGACCATTTTGTATGTCCCTTGTACAAACTCAAAGGAATATGCTTCTGAAAGATCTTGTGGGATCTTCAGGTTCCATAAGTAAGTGTTAGTGGAAGGAAGAGTCCGATGAAAGCATTCTTACATGAAAGGCAAGTGCTGAGATGTATTGCCTGACCCGCAAAGCGCCCGGATGGCAACTTCGAGTTTGTTCATATTCCAATTTGAATAGAACCGAGACTGGACCACTCAAAGCTTGCCATCATACTGACAGGGATCCACCAAAGACTGTCAGAATCTCAAGTTGAACTAGTGTTGGTGTAAATTCCGATACCAAACCAAATGGTCATTGAGAAATGCTAATTTTGGGCTGCCATCGTGGCAAGCCCCTTTGAAGATCTCTCCTAATTGTCTTTCACTATTCTTCATCTTCTTTTAAGATGATTGGAATCTCTTGTGATGAAGCTGAGTCGATGGGTGTGATGTATCAGTAGTTTATACTAATGTACACATACATGGGTGCACCGGGGTGTGGTTAAGGGGAGTCACATGACCCGCCAATGTTCCAATGCGATGCTGTGCTGTGCTGTGCTGTGCTGTGCCTGTGTCCTTATTAAACCTTTTGTTCCCACTTCAGAGTCTTCGTCCCTATTCTGTGAGTGCATTGCAGTGGCCATGAAGGTGGGATGTCTTTGTGCATCGGCATATTGCGTGAATACGCAGTGGAGGATTATTGGGAAGATGATACCGATCGTCTGAAGCAGTACTTCATGGCAAACAAAATGGACACCGATGAGGACGCTGAAAGGCGGCGAGCTGTATTACTGACCGTATGCGGCACCCCGACGTACAGCCTGATTAAAGATCTTCTTGCCCCAGTCAAACCTTCTGACAAGTCATATGAAGAGCTCGTCAATCTCGTGAAAAGACATCATCACCCTAAACCGGGTAAGATCGTCTCGAGACATAGATTTTATACCCACCATCGTCAAGTGGATCGGTCAATATCCGAGTTTGTGGCTGATTTACACAGACTCGCCGAACATTGTTAGTTTACGGATAAACTCGGAGATGTTACGTGATCTTTTTATAACAGGCATCAAAGATGACTCAATCCTGTGGAAACTCCAAACTGAAACAGATCCCAATTTGGCTAAAGTCATGGAAATAGCCACCGCATGTATGCAAACTGCCAAGAGCCTGCGTGTGATCTCTAACAATTCAAAAGTTATTCAGCAGGACCCATCGGTTAACGAGGTAACCTTTGGCGACAAGCAAAAGTGTTTTAGCAAGCCACCAAATTCACCTCCACCTCCTGACATTTCTGAATCCACCCGGAAGGTTGGGGAAACTTGTTGGCGTTGTGGTGGTTATCATCAAGCTTTCCAATGTCGGTACAGGAATGATACCCGTGACAACTGTGGTAAGCGGGGACACTTGAAGTGTCGTTGTTCTCGATCCAAGTCGAAGAACTTGTCTCCTGCTTATCACATTGGGGTGAACTCTGATACTGAATACGATACCATGTTCAACAAGTACCCTGGCCTGTTCAGCAATTGTGTTGGCACCTTTGCAGGGCCCAAAGTGAGGATTCATGTTTCTGCAGATGCTCAGCCATTGTTCCATAAGACTAGACCTGTGCCCAACATGATGCAATCAACGATCGAATGTGAGCTTGACCGCCTGCAGAGTGAGGGCATCATCTCACCAGTCGAGTCCTCCAACTCGGCAGCACCTATCATTCCAATACACAAAGCAGATGGAACAGTGCACATCTGTGGGGACTACAAAACAATGATCAACCGCTATTCAAAGCTGGATGGCTACTCTTTGCCCAAAGCAGAGGATCTGTTCACCACTCTCATGTGTGGCCAGACATTCACCAAGCTTGACTTGACCAATGCTAATGCTCAAATGGAACTGGATTGTGATTTCAAGCCCTATACATGCATCAACACTCATCGAGGACTCTACATATACAACAGATGCCCATTTGGAATATGCTGTGCTGCATCAATCGTCCAACGCAAGATGGAGACATTATTGGAAACTGTACCAAAGACAGTCGTATTTCAGGACGACATACTAATAACCTGAAAGTCACGACATGAACACCTCGAGAACCTCAACAAAGTCCTTAATCAGCTGTCAGAAGCTGGGTTACGCTTTCGGCATGAGAAGTGTACCTTTATGGCACGTGAACTTGAATACCTGGGTCATCAAATCTCCTGTCAAGGCATTTTGCCCTCTCCGAGCAAAGTTGAAGTAAATGCAAATGCACCAATGACACAAAACATTTCAGAACTTCTGCATTCCTGGGTATGTTGACCTACTTTGGTAATTTCCTGCCTCAACGAAGCACAACCGTCGAGCCTCTGCATCTTCTCCTCAGGAAAGGCATCGTCTGGAAATGGGAAGCGGCCCAAACAAAAGCGTTCAAGGCAGCTAAAACCATGCTGTCCTCCTTGCCATTACTTGTCCATTACGACCCATCCAAGGAACTTGTTCTCAGTTGTGGTCGCTCTTGATATGGTATTAGGTGTGCGTTGTTGCAAACAAATGGAACCGGTCATCTCCAGCCTGTTGCGAATGCATCACAAACCCTCTCTGACACTGAACGTCGCTATGCTCAAGTAGAAAGGGAGGCGTTAGCGTGTGTCTGGGGAACCTTAAAGATGCACCAATATGTCTTTGGAAGACATCTTGCCATTGGGACTGATCATAAACCCTTCTTAGGTCTCCTGGGAGAAACCAGAGCAATTCTGCCCACATCAGGTTGTATACAACGTTGGGCATTGACTCTTGTCGGTTATGACTATTCATTGGTTTACCGCCCGGGTAAGGAAATGTATCATGCTGACGTGCTCAGTCGTTTGCTGCTTCCCATAACCATCCCAGAACCTCCACAATCTGGCAATTTTATTCATCTCATGGCTAATGTCATTTACGATGAGGCGCCCGTAACCGCAAAGCAGATTGCTTGTGCTACCAGTAGCAATCCAGATTTGTCACAAATTAAATGCTGTGTTATGTCAGGTGATTGGACATCATGCCAGGAAGGGGCGAAACCATACCTCATCCGGAAGGATGGGCTCTCTATTGTTGCAGACCGCCTGCTTTGGGGTAGCCAAGTGATAATTCCACCTAAACGCCGCAGGAAAATTAATTATCAGTGAACTCCACAATGCTCATCCAAGCATACTCACCATGAAGGTTATTGCCCGAGCCCTGTTTGATGGCCTGGTTTGGACAGTGACATTGAGTCCAGTGCATGCCATTGTTACACTTGTCAAGTCCATGCCAAGACACCGCCACAATCTCCATTGGCCATGTGGTCATGGCATTAAAGCCATGGTCCAGACTACACAACGACCATGCTGGTCCATTTCAAGGGAAACTTTTCCTTATCGTTGTTGATGCCCACTCCAAATGGATTGAAGCTCTCATGCTGCCATCCTCATCCTCTGCTGTTACAACTGAAGCTCTACATACCATGTTCCCACTACATGGTATTCCAAACTCCATTGTATCAGATAATGGATCGTCATTTTCGAGTTCAGAGTTTCAGAACTTTTGTAAAATGAATGGCATTAAGCACGACACATCTGCCCCCAACAAACCTGTCAGTAATGGTCAAGCTGAACTTGCTGTTCAGATCATCAAGAATGGTCGAAGCCACGTCAAGGAAGGCTCCATTAAATCCCTTCTCGCTCGTGTGTTGCTCAACTACCGCACCGGACCACATAAAACCACCGGTCGCTCACCTGCCGAGCTTCTGATGGGTCGTGAATTGACAACACGGTTATCATTCGTGCACCCAGATGTAACGGTTGAGGTCAAGAATAACAAGTATCAACAGAAACGTAATCATGACAAAACGTCTGTATACCGCAACTTCCAGATCAATGATCCTGTCTATGTGTTGAACTCCGGATGTGGAACCAAGTGGTTAACTGGCATTGTTAGCGACAACATTGGTGAAACGATGTTTCTTGTGAAGTTGTGTGATGGTAGATGCATGTGTAAACATGGTCACCAACTCAGGTTACGTCATGGGGAGACAAACATTGAACCGGCTCAAGTGCCTTTGTCACCCACTCCTGTAATAACACCACCTGCGTTTGAACCTGAGGTGTTTCCTCATGAAAGGTTTTCACCCATCAATGTACGTGAACTCCTTCCCGACCCTGTACCCCTTATTGAGAAGCCCACAGCGGTTGCAAGTAAGGACAGCCCTCCACTAGCCCTGAGAAGAACAGCTCGTGTCTGTAAGCCTCCTGGGCATCTTGACTTGTAAAAAAAAAAAAAAAAAAAAGGGGGGGGGGGAGATGTGATGCATCAGTAATTTATACTCATGTATACATACATGGGTGCACCGGGGTGTGGTTAAGGGGAATCACGTGACCCGCCCATGTTCCGATGTGGTGCTGTGCTGTGCTGTGCTGTGCTGTGCCCATGTCCTTATTAAACCTAATGTTCCCACTCCAGAGTCTTTGTGTCTATTCTTTTATCGTACATTACAATGAGCCTATAACTTTTACATCACAGACAGGTCAATGGTCTCTTGGTCTTCTTCCATTTCCTTTCTGGTCTTGCACCATCTGCTCTTTCCATTCCTTGTTTCCTCCCACCACCCCCCCCTCCCATCAGCTCCCCTCCCTCCAGGTTTCTGCAGGGTGCATATGGTCCACCATCAACCCCCTTCTGGTGAAACTCCATAAATCCCAGATCACTGCTCACCTCCATACTCATTTGTTCATCTTTTCCCCCACCTGTGGAATCAACCTCCACATACCCTTCAATCTCATTCTTTCCTCCAGGTCTTCAAGACAGCTGTTCAGCAACATCGCAGAAGACCACCACCCCCCATCCAAAACCATGAATTGTTTTTTCTACACCTGTTAAACCAACACTCACTCTCCCAACTTTGTCCCCCAGTTCTTTTTTCCCCAAATTCCCAGTTTCTCCTTCCTGAGAGTTTGTTTGTGTGCTCATCCTGTCCACTCCCTGCTTCCTCCCTCACCCCTCATTCTTACCTGCATCCCTTGTTTTTCCATCTCCATCTATTTGGTCCATTGACCCAACCGGTGGTGTGTTCTTTCTGCTGTTCCATTTGATATGTCACGTCCTGATCCATTCAGTGTTCTAACTCTTCCCTGAGCCTTGACTTTGTATACAAAAAAACAAACAAACAAATCTTCCCAAAACTCATAACCCTCTCATAATGCTCTCCCTCTTCGTCACATCACCACTGGTTCAACTGAAGAATAGGATGGTGTCGATACAAAGCCTCAGCTGTGGCAGAAACATGAGATTTAGTGTTTCCAACGAGAGATTGTCTCCATTGTAACAAAAAAAAAAAACCAAGAAAACCCCAAACCAACTAAACGAGCAGCAGGTGAGATTCCAAGATCATTGCGGATCGGCCTCAACCAATCAAGTTTGCGGCTCCGCATGCTTCCTCCAGCCGCATTCGGCCAGCAGCGCCATAAGTGGCCCCCAGGAGACCCGGATGGTGACCAGTCGGCGGTGAGAGTGCACGGCAACAGAGTGCGGTTGTGTGCAGTTTGGCATGCACGGCCAGACACCGAGCTGGAGCCGCACGGTCACAATCAAGCCGTGTCAAGAGTGCTCCTTTCAGCGAGTGCCTCTGGATAATAACGGGCAGTATTGTCGGAAGCAATATGCACTCGAGGACCTCACTCAACATTTCACTCCCACGTGACCTGATGGATTCGTGAGCAGGTAGCTTGGTATGTGCGTGTGCAAGAGAGCTGAAAGTGAACGACTTTTGAATGTCTCGTCTGTGTCTTTCACCTTGGTACGGATATGCGTTTCATAATGCTGACTGTACTCGGATCACAATGAGAAAAAAATTCCCAATTGAGTGGCATAAAGTCAGATCGTGTTGCCTCAAAAAGCAACTTATTAATCCGATGTTGGAAGAAGAAAAAAAAAAAATCATCAAACATCCCGTTCGGAAAACAACACTTGAACTTCAACTTCAATCAATTCCCCCATTCCCTCTGCATGGAGTGAGGACTGAGCGCCATTTGTTCATCTTTACAATTACGCTTCACCAAGATGAGCTGACATTACATTTTCAGCTCTCATGACATCTGAAAGAGCAAGTCCGAAACAACAATCTCCGTACGTACGTTTCCTCTCGCCAACTACACTCCGGTAACAAACAATTTGCCCCAAAATGAGGTTTTCGTGACAAACGTCCCAGTTACCTTTGCTTGCTGTAAACACACGAATAGAAGTAATCACCAGCAAGCCAAAGAGGAGATAATTGGCGTACCTTGCAGGAATGGCAGCAAGATCCCTGGGCACATTGAGCTCCGGGCTTCAGGCGACACGTCCGGGCATCGCAGCACGGGTTGATGCATTCCTGCGGCGGGGAATGGATGGGAAGCGAACATAGCTGAAGCGTTTCAAATTCCATGGTTATGGCACTTTGCCATGAGCGAACTGCCTGTCTTTTATCTCCCAGACGAACAGAACCCAAAACAATTATTTCCACCCTGTCAGGAGCAGCTACAGATGGACACATGGCTCCTTGCAAATACAACTGTATGTGTGTACTCGAACGTGCCACCATCGGATAGCCGACGTTCAACCACAACCATTCACTACCATCGAAAATCCAACGTACAACCGCAACCATTCACTGCCATCCGAAATCCAACGTTCAACCACAATCATTCACGACAATAGGAAACCCAACGTTTACCCACAATGGTTCACTACCATGAGATATCCAACATTTAACCACAACCCTTCACTCGCATACTCATATGGGCCCATTCCAAATCCAACATTTAACCACCACCATTCACTACCATCGGATATCCAATGTTCAACTACAATCATTCACTATCAGGGAAAAATTCAACGTTTAACCACAACCATTCATTCCAACAGGATATCCAACATTGAACCACAACCACTCACTACCATTGGACAGCCAACATTCAACCACAACCACTCACTACCATTGGACAGCCAACATTGAACCACAACCATTCACTACCATTGGACAGCCAACATTGAACCATAACCACTCACTACCATTGGACAGCCAACATTCAACCACAACCACTCACTACCATTGGACAGCCAACATTGAACCACAACCACTCTATACCATTGGACAGCCAACATTCAACCACAACCACTCACTATCATTGGACATCCAACATTCAGCCACAAATGATTCACTACCGTGGAACATCCACCGTTCAACCACAACATTTCTCAACATTTGCTCAAAAGTAAAATAGTTGGATTATAATATTGTTGTGGGAATGACTTATTGGGGGTAATTTACATTGTACAGTGGAGCTATCTTCCATATTGCATGTTTTCGCATAAGCGTGAGATAATTAAATAATGGTGCTACAGATTATCCATCTTTTTATGGAAGGAAAGCCGTTGTGAACCTGCCCCACATGTTTGTGTCTAAAACTGCCATCCTTTGATATACCCATTTTAATGTTCTCACCTTTGGATTCTGTCCTAAATTTCTTCATAAGAGTCTGATAGGCCATCAGGCACAAGTTTGAGAGGGAAAGCCACCATTATGGAATGCGCGCCAAAGGTGTTGAGAGACAGGTACGGGAAGGGTTTGCCCCACCCCCAGACTGGTCCCCAAACCAATAGCGGCCAAGCAGGGAGGGGCTAAATGCGTCACAAAATGGGTGGGGAGGATATTCTATGAAAGGCACGATGGGCTCCGTCGTAAGGGACTCAAGACTCGACCAGGGAACTGACTCACAGGGCCCATATGAGTGTGAGTGAAACTAAGGGGTTTCACCACAGAACGGGCCCCCACCGCACAGCCGGCAGACACACGCCCACCAAGGGAACCGTGCCCACCCTCTGTGCTCATGCCAGCCGCGGCACGGACTGTTAACAACTGAGCTGTGTCCACATTGCAGCTCGCTGTGTCCTGCCGGCACAGCAGCAGTATTTCTATTTGTGTCGTATCTTTCGTCTATCTCCTGAGGTGTGAATGAGCCAGTTAAGGCTTAGGTACATGAGGATCTTCCGTTTCTTTGTTGACTGGCAGACATGTGTGTTGGTCGTGGGTTAATAATAATTGTTTGATGACTGTATTGCTTCTGGTTGGATTCCTGCCCCCACGTTTTCTCTGAAATATGCTCGAAAAAACACTTGATCTCTGAGTGAATTTGAGTGGTTATGATCACTATTCGGATTGAACATGTCTATTAAAGGACAGAATGGATTCGGGCAATTAGTTCCCAGAACGAGGCCACGTCTACGCCTAGCGACTATGCTCAATCGCCACTCAAGAACGGGCGTACGGCACCAATCAGTGTGGGGAGTGGCATATCGATTGCATTGGTGGTTCCACTGGGTACGGCATCATGGTGGAGAAGACCATAATCCGACCCGAAACGACATAATCGGTTGTCCGCCATGACCGTTTTGTCGTGGTTTGCCAGATTGACCCCTTGTGGGAATTTGATGAATCTCTGAGAAATTCAAGAGAAATTGGAGAACAATAATTTCATGTAACCTCTTCTTAATCAATCATGATAATTAGATAGTTAATGGAACACCTTACCCCACACAGTGTTGAAAAACAAGGATGTGGGCGGGGGTCTGTGAGCGGAAAATTTGATTGGGTGCGATGGGGTAAAATGCCGTAATATTTTGTCCAAGTACTGCTACACGGAAGGTTTGTGAAAGTGTCAATAAGGTGATTTGTGTTCTACCATGCTCAAGTTTATAATTCAATTGAAATAAAATAAAGATTTTAAAGGTTGTAGAAAAATAAATTCAGAAGTTTAACACAGGTGACGCATCGTCTTTCACACCAACTTCTTCAACACATGACGTTAGTTATTTGCGTCTGTTTGTTATCCTTTATGACGTCCTTATAAACAATAACCACAATAATAACAAACAATAACTATGAGGGCACTCGGGACAGCGCATACCTCTGCCGCGTAATGCCTGATCCATGAGAACATGTCGGGCCAAATACATTTTTGAGATATCGTGCTATATATCGTTTTTGGCCCCATCTCTCAATAGTGAAGAATCACTTTTAAAATTCTAGTAGTGGGACCGGATCCAGATCTTCATCAAAATCGAATCAATTCTTTCATGTCAGACAGAAAAGGGTAAAAACATGACCTCCTTCGCCTTTGCTGGTGGAGGTAACAAATCCCTTCACCTTCCAATTTCCCTCCTTAATTGGAGTTTCCTTCTGTATCCTTCTTGTCCACCCCATGCATCCTCCCCTGCCCCCTATTCCTCCCAACAACCATTGTTTGTCCAATTCCCCTTCTATCTTGGCCTTCAACTCTGCTGTTTATGTCCCCCCCCTCTCTACTGCTCCTTTTGCATGTCTTGAGTCCTGTTTTTGTCTGCTACATTCTGATCAATTATGTGTACTCGCTCTTTCATGAGCCTCGACCATGTCTATAAAAAAACCCCAAAAACAGTAAGTTTGCTGTTTGGAATGATTTTCAATTTTGTTTGACCACCAGACAGGTAGACAGAGTAAAAAAAAATTCACTCCTCTCTGAACGTGCACGATCGGAACAAGATCAGAGCCAAAGTACTGTTAAACTACAGGTTCGTTTCCCGGTTCATGTTCCGATTCTGGTTCAAAATAAAACATTCAATTGAAATTAAGTTGATCCTCAATCATAAACTGACGTGTGTGGACAGACAGACTGACAAAGTGAACCAATTGCTGAACCCCGCTTTTCGCTTTGTGTGCGTGTAGTAACAAAGCGGATTTAATGTTACTCAGTGTTACAAGTAAGGCGATGACCAAAATGACGTTCGGGATCACCATCTGCTTATTTCAGTCACGTGATCCCAATCCCTCCCAATCATGAGAATACGTCGCACAAGATGCCTGCACATAATCGGACGAAGATCAAGCACTTGGTCTCAACACGTCAGGTCTGATCCTTGTCTCATTGGTGTCAACCAACACATGGTCAGTGACTTCATCAACATCAATTCAGAATAAATGATGAACGAGATGTGGAAAAAGGTACAACCAAACTGATTTCACAAATCCTGAGATCCCTCCAAAGCCAACAACATTTAAGTGGAAACAGACAAGCTCAGCAATCTGAGTTACAAGTCTACTCTGCACAAGTGCTTCTGCATTCAGGCTTCATCGCCAAGATGTAATCGGATTACAATACAGAGCAATATAAATCCTGTATATAACAACACTAATAACTGTCAGGTACCTCTTCTGAACCACAGTCACAATCTTCTCCGTCATCCAAGAAAAGGTTTCCACAAACAGCACCACCATACAGCTCATGGCTTGCTGGTGGCTTAAGCAGACACTGCGCCGTCCCTCGGATAAGGAAATCAGTGTAGTCATTCTCACTGCAGCTACTGAAATGGTGAGGATATTGAGATCTGGATACAAAAAGCAAAGTAAGACATGAACCTCAGTTAAGATGTCGTAGCCATTGATGTGCAAATATTGATGATGCATATGATTGGATGCTGTAAACTTTATTCCTTACCCAACATTAGGCTTCAGAATGCAGCCACCCATGTGGTCAGGTGTGGAACAATGACAACCTCTCTCCTGCAGGTCATGCTGCATGCCAAAGTTGTGGCCCATCTCATGTGCCATCGTTGTGGCCACACCCACTGCATTACGACTATGGTCCTGTGGGGCAAGTCCATTGAGGCAAAAAAGTGAGTGGAATAATTTTCGTGGGAACAGGAAAGTAAGGAAACGGAAATGGGGGAAGGGGTGGAAGTGGAGGTGAGTGTCGGGTATTAAATGGCTTCACAAATTCAGATATTTCATAATAATTTCAATAAGGAATTATTATGTCTGTGCAATTAAATAATTCTATCTGCTCAGTTAGAACAATTTCCTTGTGTAAACAGATAAATGGATAAATCATTGCAAATCAGAGCAAAATGAAACCTTTTTCGAAACGATAATCCAACAGGGTCGCTCAAAAAGCTTTCGGAATGACAGAGTCGAATCCCGCTATTCATGAGGGATACATTCCTGGAAAATGTCATGAATAGCGAACATGCGAATAGTGGGGCATTGTTTCAATGGAAAAATGGGGGATAGGTTCCAGGTGGTTTCCAGGATTCATAAGAGAAAAACCAAAAATCCCGTGAAAAAAAGAAAACACGAAAAACCGTGAATACACACGGACCAAAAACCACAAAGATGCGAAATAAAACCATCAAAACACTCACAAAAACTCAAAATATTTTTTAAAACCATGAAAACACCCGAGAGACAAGCTCAAATGAGCTAAGATCCTCGTCCTTTTAGTGATGACGTCATAGTTATCAGTTATGTATCAGGTGTGCGGTAAATGATCTCTAATGTCCCATTCGATTCCATCTGAAGTATTTAAAAAGCTTGCGTTGTTTCAGAGATAATTGTTTATGCGATTTCCATTGTGATATTATGACGTCATAACTTTTTTCTTGGAAGAATTTCCTCAATCTGAGATAGTTACTGTCTGCGTGTGAGCTTTCTGCATGAACATGTCAAGTTTCAAGATGTTCTGATGAAAACTCTTGGTTGTGAAACAAAATTTTTTGAGAAAATAGTGATGACGTCATTGTGATGTATCAGGTTTGCGTCAAATCATCTGTGCAAATGCCCCGTTTGATTCCTGCAAACAGAATTCAAAAAGCTTCCCTAGTTTCAGAGATTTCCATTAGCGGTGATATTATGACGTCATAACTTTTTTTTCTAGGAAGACTTTTCTAAATCGGAGATGGTTACTGCCTGCGCATGGGATTTATGCATATACATGGCAAGTTTCATGAAGATCCGATGAAAATTCTGGACTGTGAAACAAAAAATGTGAAAAAACAGGAATGACGTCATAAAAACGGATATGACGTCATAATGATGTATTATTTGTGCGTTAAATTATCTCTACTAATGACCCGTTCCATTCCCGCAAACATAATTCAAAAAGCTTTCCTAGTTTCAGAGATAATTGTTTTGGGCGATTTCCATTAGCGGAGATATTATGACGTCATAAATTTTTTTCTTGGATGAATTTTCACAATCGGAGATGGCTTACTGTCTGCGCAGGGTATTTTAACATACATACGCCAAGTTTCAGGAAGTTTCGATGAAAACTGTAGGCTGTGAAACAAAAAAGTCCACAAGAACAACAACGTGAGTAAGACTTAGAGATCCTCCACGAGGATCTAAAAAAACTCCCCCCAAAAACCGCGAATATGCCGGCAAAAAAACCGCGAATACGCCGGCAAAAAAACCGCGAATACGCCGGCAAAAAAACCCGTGAATACGCCGGCAAAAAAACCGCGAATACGCCGGCAAAAAAAACCCGCGAATACGCCGGCAAAAAAAAAAAACCGCGAATACGCCGGCAAAAAACTGCGAATAAGCCGGCAAAAAAAAAACCGCGAATACGCCGGCAAAAAAACCGCGAATACGCCGGCAAAAAAACCGCGAATACGCCGGCAAAAAAACCCGTGAATACGCCGGCAAAAAAAACCCGCGAATACGCCGGCAAAAAAAAAAAACCGCGAATACGCCGGCAAAAAACTGCGAATAAGCCGGCAAAAAAAAAACCGCGAATACGCCGGCAAAAAAACCGCGAATACGCCGGCAAAAAACCCGTGAATACGCCGGCAAAAAAAACCCGTGAATACGCCGGCAAAAAAAAAAAAACGCGAATACGCCGGCAAAAAACTGCGAATAAGCTGGCAAAAAAACCGTGAATACGCCCGCAAAAAAACCGCGAATACGCCCGCAAAAAAACCGCGAATACGCCGGCAAAAAAACCGCGAATACGTCGGCAAAAAACCGCGAATACGCCGGCAAACAAAAACCGCGAATACGCCGGCAAACAAAAAAACCGCGAATACGCCGGCAAAAAAAACATGAAGACGTGAAAAAAAAATGCAAAATTACTCGTGAAAACAATTTTTAAAAAATAAAAATAAAAAACCCTCACGAAGATCCTTGGATAAACTTGAAAGAAAAACTACAAAAATGCAACAAAAAAAAAAAACACGAATACACCTGCAAAAATAAATAAATATGCGACTATACAAAGCACAGCGCCGCGAATGTCAAAGCAGGTGACATTTTATAAACCGTGACTACGCCATTTGAATAGCCAATCCGTGAATATCTGTGTCCGACAGTGCCCACTATAGTCCAAGAAAACTTTCTCTGTTGTTAAACACAAGTATCTTCAATGAGAAAGAAATATACTTCCATCCTATTCCATACTACAGCTCTTCAATGAGCCTCGACTTTGAACACAAAAGCAATTGTGAGCATCTCGTCCCAATACCTTGTCGAATGCCCTTTGTACAATAAGCTTTCAGTTCTCTACAATTTGTGCAATTAATTTACTCTTTTAATTAAATAAAATCGTTTGTAGAGGACGAAGCAATTCATCTGGTGATCAAGTTCAGGGCCAAACAATTGAGTGGATAAAACGTTACAAAATGAGATGTCTGCTTCCACTTAAGTCAGATAGAACCCCACACCATCCCACCGAAGGACACACACGATGTTATCGACAATTAAACAAGTCTTTATGTGTGGCCATTGAATTTCTTGAAAGGTCTTCCCATGGTCTAACCACAGGCTGGCTCTTACCCAACATCTGCTGCCAATTTTCCAAAGGTTGTAGGTGGGTTTCTCCAGCATTCCTCGTATGGTGGATGTAAACATTGGCAGCAAATATTCTTTCGCATTCGTCACATCATAGAGGATTTGTCAAAGATTTCTCCACACGATTATATTCCCAATAAAGGTGATTTTACATGAGCTGTCAGATGGCCAATCATTGATGTGTCCTGTAGTTTGGCATTTCATGTTGATGTTCCCCATAGTTGGCCACAGGGGATGGCTTGAAGGGTTGAAGACATCCTAATGGAGGCACCCAAATCGATAACAGTCGGTTATCATTCATCAATGAAACTCCGTTTATTCCATCCTCTGGGATGTGATGCTGTTAAATTGACCAATTGGGTTTCATCAGATGTTAATGATATTCATGGTTGGGCAAATCAGACGTGGGTAGACAGATCTCAACCGAAATGGTTTGATCAAGAAAAAAAAATTCAAGTGGGAAATACATAAGGAGAACGATTTAGAGCCATAATCATTTCGATTGACTTTCTCTCATGAGGGAAGGTTACCTGAGAGTCACCTTACCCCATGCTGTCTCAAGAAACAAGGACGTGGGCGCGGCTTCCGAGCAGCAAATTTGATTGGTCCTGAAGATGTAAAATGTCGTAATATTTTGTCAAAGTACTGCTAAACGGAAGGGGGTTTTTTTTTTAAGTGCCAAAAAGACAATTTGTGTTCTTCGGTATTCAAATGTATAATTCAATTTAAATAAAATGAAGATTTTAAAGGTTGTTGAAAAAAAATATTCGGAAATTTACCGCTGTTGATGCGGCGTCTTGTACACCACCTTATCTAACACGTTACATTAGTTATTCGTGCCTGTTGTTTGTGTCCTTTATGACATCCTTGAAAACAGTAAGTTTCTTGTTTGGAATGATTTTCAAATTCGTTTGACTGCCAGACAGGGAGTCAAGAGTAAGATAATTGTTTCACTCATCTCTGCGCATTTGTGACCGGGACATATTCAGAGCCAAAGTCGTGACGAACCACAGGCTCGTTTTCTGATCCGTGTTCAAAATACAACACTCGATTGAAATCAAGTTGTTCCTCGATCATAAACTGACGGTTGTATGCATACGGACGGACAAAAGTGAACCAATTTGCTCAACCCCGCTGTTCGCTTCGTGTGCGCGGGGTAATAATACGATGAAGATGAGTGTCGCGTCCATTTTCACATGCCTCCGAGTGTACCCAGCTGTGAGATGAAACAAAGCCAAGGAAGTGGTTCGTACTAGAACATCGCTCAAGGAACATTCCAGAGTAGAGTGCTTTACCTCACCTGAGGACAGACATTTTGAATGCTTTGTGTGATGGGCATCAGAGTACCCTCATCGCTTATAAAACCTTCCTGGTGCATTTTAGCTTGAGGGCTTTCAGGATGCTGAAATAAAATGATTTAAAACAAAGTAGAGTCATTTTGTAATCATCTTCCTCTGGATTTAAACCCTTTTGAAACACAGCGTTTGGCATTACGTGCCTCCGCAGTGGTCTCACGAGGAGTGCACGTTACCTGGGAGGTACATCATCATAGACCAAATTACACTTTGCTCATTTCCTCCTTAAAAAAAGGATTCTTTCGCTAAATGCCCCCAAGGCTTTCCACAATTTCATTTTTGAGATATTCATGATCCTCATTTCAATGAAAGCTCTGCAAACTATGAGGGTGGGTAAAGGTTACCCTGAACTTTTTACGACTGAAAAGGGTAAAAGATCGAGGAAAATGTGGAATCATATTGGTGATACCTGTGGGAGGTGATCTTACAGCTACTACACGAGCAGTGTGGTCGTTTCTAAAATGGCGATGAACAGCGTGTCATTTGGTTGGGGACAGCACTGTCCGATGATCAATTTTCTACTGAACAAAAATGTAATTAATGATAAATATGTTCGAGTGGTCGACGAGAGAGGTCAGAGGTCATGTGCTTTCCTTTGGGTTGGCTCATCAGCATTCGATTCTCAACCTGACTCGAAATTATAAACTGATGTTTGCAAGTGGGGGCATTGGATCGATGGATGACTCGCACCGTCTGTTGGATGTGATGTGAAGCTGGTTGTCTCACCGACCAACCTTCACTGGTGGACGTTAAATATCCCATGGTGTCTTGGAACGAAGAGAAGGTGAGTTATTGCTGGTAACCTGAGCAAAATACCAATTTCTGTCCTGATCTTTAAGGGGCACTTGATCAGCGACACAGCCACATCACACAGAACTGATGCAACCAGCATGTTGGTTCCAACTTACTGCACATGATGGAAACAACATACTTGAGTGCAACTGAGTACTGGGATTCCAAACATTATTCTTGCTGAACAATTGATTTTAGGCAATCAACATAAATGTGTACATTATTGCAGAATAACTTTTTAACCCCCTGCCCCTTCTATCTCTGTCCCTCTCCCTCCTCCTCCTCCTCTTCCCTCATACACAGCATCATGGGTCTCACCCTTTCCCTCTCTCTCAACCCCCCTCTGTCCCCTCTTTGTTCGTTCCCTTGCTTATTGTTTCTAACTAACTGTTGCTCTGCTGCCCCAATATCAGCTCATTTACTCCGTTGCCTTGCTCTTCCAAGAGCCTCAATCTTGTCGAGCGAAATCTCTGTATCAGGATTGGAAGTGTGGACGCGATGATATAAAACCACAAGTTCTCCCACTTTGAGCAGACTACCAAGGTAGATCTTGCTTACTGACGCCACCTCGAGGGCCGAACGGCAGCGACACATGTATGAGAACATTACATGCTCAATTTTTGGCCCAGGTCTTTTGGGGTGGGGAGAGGGGTCGAGGGTGGGGAGGTGGGGGTTAGTAGGGGAGAGGGGTTCGTGGAGGTGATATCATCTGTGAACACGTGTTTCTCATTGACCTCCAATTGAGCTTGTCACACCTCCTTTGGGGCCTTATATCAAATAGAAACAATGATCACCGTTTTGAGACTATAGTAACTATGTGCCACACCGACCTTTTCCGCATGGACCTTGACAAACGGGTGTGTCTGCCATACACCACCACCATCATGCCTACTTGTAAAGGACACAGATAGGACAGTATGTTGCAGACAGATCCTGTTAGTCAGGAAGCCAATATTAATTTAGACCTGAAATTCAATGAAAGAAAAGATTAGTTGTGGTGTGGCTGTGGGGTGGTTGGGGGGTTAGGGGGGGTGGAGGTATTGAGTCCAAAGCATTATTTATTTATTTGAGCAGAAGGAATTTTTGATAACTTATTAACCATTCCATCTCCACCTCCTTTGTGCCACCACATGATTTTCTTCTTTTTAGACCACTCAAGCTGCATCACGTGGTGGCATCGACTTTCAAAGTGGCACCTGTGCTCAAATATTTCCATGTTTCTTCCCACACCACGGGGATAAACGTATGCGTGTTGTCGTGGAATACCGCCAAAAACAAAATGGAGTCACGTTCTTCATATTTCATAAAATATAGAGTGCAAGCACCTATTGTTGAAGACCCTTGAGTGTTTCAGTTCTGATACCATATAACACACGCATTGAAGACCATTATTCACCAACACAACCCCACTCCCCATGCCCTTCAATCCTTCCGGTCACTATATTTACTCCCCTCTCGCCCCAATCCCCTTCTACACTCCGCTACACTCAGCCGTTACCCCCATTCCTTTCGGTTAGTCAATTAATTTTCCCAAAAACATGTAACTAGCATCATCTTGCAAGATAATTTGATAATAAACAGCAAAGTAACGAAGTGAATTTGATTTTTTTTTTACCTGATTCACAGCTCCTGACTGCATGGTGGAACACATGGTGCCGATCGGAGCCAAACCCACGGTGGCTCCATCAAAGTCGATCCCCCTGGAAAATGCACAGAACAAGCTCAGACCGAGCCAAGGGAGATGCATCATGGCAGAAAGTGGAAGATTGTACATGATGACATCATCAACGCGTGCATTCTTCTCAAGAGCCGATGCTCAAAGATTCCCATCAGGAATTTGGAATAACGTGAAAATGATTTGATCGATGCGTTGAAGTCCAACAACAGGAATGTCCTTTTTGAAGAATTATTCATGATGTACAAATGTTTTAACTTATTAAATCTAATTATTATGCTCTGGTATTTGGCCAAAGATTGAGAAGTGTTGTTTGAAGCGAGTTCGTCATGTCCAAGATCCCAAATGGAGTCCCATGAAGTTGAAGCAAATTGGTGATTGTTACTCTATGAGTAGTTACGAGGCTGGTAGGATAGCCGAGAGGTATGCACACATGACTCTGACTGGTCTAGCCTGGGTTCGAATCTCTACCCAGCTATAAGCTACCACCCTGATGTTTCACATGCAGAGCGACGCAGCAATGTGCGTGCCATCCCCCGGATGGACGTTAAGCCGGGTGTCCCATCAGCTGGTATTAGATGGTGGAAATGAATGATCCCACGGTGTCCATGAAGAGTAGGTGAGTTAATCGCAGTCACCATGAACAAATTCCAAATTCCTGAATCTCAGTCAAATATCCTGCGGCACAGCAACCCGTCCAGGATTGTAATCCCGAACCAATGAAACTGCCTCGTCAGCCTCATGGACCTCATGGCACCAGGAGGATAAAACAGACAAATAAACTATCGTTATAGCACTCGTTAAAGTTATCTGTTGTAGTGATTTACGTTTAGAAACAAACATACGTACATAAATCGGAGGAGAGTATGGTGCTCATCAAGCATGAGAAACTCAATCAATCCTTCAATTGCATGAATTATTATTGAGAATTTTGCAAAAAATTATAGAATTATGTTACATTTATTCAAAATTATTAAAAAAAAAAGTAAACCGGAAAGGAAGTTGTCTTTACTTTTTGCAGGTAAATTATATTTGAGAAAGCTGAAAGTGTTTGTGATGTATAAAACATTTGTTGTAACAAGTTGGTATTTAACATTGATTTACGGCCCACAGGATGGCGATTACCGATTATAGGACTGCATACAACCCAAAAACCTTGAGCAGCTTTCACCCTTGTTTTGGGAAAGTTTCAAAAAAACTAATAGTAATTTAAAAAAAAGTTGCATTGTGGACGTTTCAGGGAGATGTGCATAAACATTACTTGTAAATACCTGGCAATTGTCGTGTGACGGGTAGAAAATATTTGGTTCAGTAATTTGGAAAACAAGTTAATATGGCAAACGGCTCAGAAATTGGGTGTTTTCAAATTTATTTTGCTTTGAAACTCACAAAGAGAAACAACATAACCTTTCTGAAACACACCCAATTCAAATAAAACTAGAAGGGCACTCGGTAGAGCGCAAACCTCCGCCACACAATGCCTGATCCACGAGAACATGTCGGGCCCAATACATTTTTGAAATATCATGCTATACAGTGCGAAATCGATTTTGGCTCAATCTCTCAATGGTGAAGAATTTCTTTAAAAATTAAATAATTCTCATATCCAGATCCGGATTTGTATCTTCACCAAAATTGAATCAATTCTTCCTTGTCACACACCCAACCTGTCCACAAAATTTCATCCGGATCCGTCAACAACTTTTTGAGATATCCTACACACAAACAAAGAAACAGACAAACAAGCAAACAGACAGAAAGTGGTGAAAACATAACCTCCTTCACCTTCGGTGGCGGAGGTAAAAACCAATTACTTTAGAAACAGCCGCGAGTACGAAGGGAAATGTGATCGCTCTTACGCTGCTGCGGGTTAAAGGTTAAAACCTGCTGTACCTACTTCTTGGCCGAGTACCTCTCGACGTCATACGTTCCAGGCATACCCGAGTACATCAAAACGACATTTTAATTAATTTGAAATTAATCAAGGCAATGGTTGGTCTCCTGCTGAGCTTGTTAAATCACGGGGTGAGTAGTCCCCACTCGTGCGCTGATACCACCATTTATAACACTGAGTCAAAGGCAGATGAATTCACTTACTAATTGAACGATTGTTCGAAACAGAATCTCTTTGTAACCCGGGGGACTCCCTGTACTGTATTTGGTATAAAACTTGCTTTTCACAAGACCATACAAGTATGAAATGCTTCATTTTATATCCGTTATAGCTTATCCAATGAGTATATGGTAGCTCATCATTTATCTATAATTCCAGCAATGTGTGTATGTGTCTGTGTCTGTGACCGCTGTTTCTCGACAACCACTGATCCGATCTAATTGAAACTTGCCAGGTATATTGTTGGGGACCTGAGGATGTGCCTTTTCAAGGTTTGATATTCATCGGACAAGTGGTTTCCAAGTTATGGCCATTTATTTACCAAACCAATGACAGGACACGTTGCTGCGTAGGCGTGGCCGTTGGGGAAGAGATCCTCAGCTGCGTTCCCCATTACGGGTTACAACGTACGGACTTCCGGATAGTGATGACTTACTGTATTCTAATAATTTCTCGATTTCTTATGCGCATTTATAGATAAACACAATGCCCCAATCCAGTCGTCATTTACGAGAGCAAAGGAACGGCCTGTGTGGTTGTTTGAAAGTTTTTTTTTTTGCACGTACGGCCACGGACGTACGGCCATGCACGTACAGCCACGCACGTACAGCCACGCACGTACAGCCACGCACGTACGACCACACACATACGGGCATGTGAGAGCGAAGGAACGGCCTGTGTGGTTGTTGTTTCTGGCACGCGGTTTGTTTGTTTTTTGCACGTACGGCCACGCACATACGGGCACGCGAGAGCGAAGGAACGGCCTGTGTGGTTGTTGTTTCTGGCACACGGTTTGAAAGTATTTTTTTTTTTTTTTTTGCACGTACGGCCACATACCAGTTTGTTTGAAAATGACAGGATGCTGTGCCATTCGACGCACCAATCGATTCGAATCATGGATTTAAAATGCATGGATTCACGGACACCCAATAACGTTATTTGTGGGCAAAGTACGGTATCCACTTCATGTGTGCACAATGCACTGGGACATCATCATTTACCACTTTGTAACCGGCATCAGCATTGATATCGGAATCACAAGGAATCACAAGGAATCGAGAGACAGGAGGAGGCTATTCAGCCCATCGTGCCTGCGCCACATCAACACAGACCAATCGATGTAAGCAAAGAAAATGCAAAATGTTTTTGTTTTTTTGTCGTTTTTTTCTTTCCAGGGGGAAGTGGGTGAAGGTGGTTCTTGGGTGTAAAACACCCAACATCAACCACACACCACCCCTTGATGAGACCCCCCCACCTCCCCTCAGACAACTCCACACACATGCCCGCAATCACCCATCCATGCTCAAGATACCTAAAAGTCCTGACAACATCCCTAAACTCCTCTGTCTCCATAACTTCCAGGTACCTATCTAATTCCAATTTAAACTTATCTACTGTTTCTGTTGCCACCACCATTCCAGGGAGACCATTCCATGGATTAACTACTCCATGCATCCATTGCGACCATACTCTGTGCAGAGCGTTGGTGCTGCCTAAGCAGTCTCCTTGGCTATTGGACACAATCCTGGATGGGTCGCCACTCCGACATAGGATACCAGCCAGCTGGCACTCATTTTGCTGACATCGGAAGGATGACAGGCAGAGTCAACCCCACCTGGTATTAATTCAACAGCCGAGAGGAATTTGAACTCAGGATCCAAGGATCCCAAGCCCACCACCCAAACCATTAAGCCAACACCAATAATGGGTGGGAGCATGTGGGGAGCAAGGCCACGATGACACAGATCAATCACATCAAAATTGGTGCGGTTAATTGGCATAATATTATATACAGCCCAAAAGTAGCGACAACAGAAAAATACTTTCAAACCCGATGATGTTTAGAGTCTCGACCTTTCAATTTGACACCAACACCTTTCGGATCATTAAACCTTCAGACCTTTCAGACCCCTTTAGATATTTTCCAACCGTTCACCTTTACACTTTTCATTTGCAACCAATGACCTTTCATACAATAGTAAATGATTCGTAAACTACATCCACCTGGATGGAGGGTAAACTGCTACCTAGATTCAGTACTCTCAGACCCCGCTATACCCCCGTATTCGCAGTTTATAAAATGTGACCTTTGACATTCACAGCCCTGTGCTTCCTATATTCATGGTTTTTATTCTTCACGGTTTCATGGTTTATCCCAGGTGTAATTGTGGATTTTTTTTTGCATTTTCATGTTTTTTTTTGTTTTTTTTGTGCGTTTTTGCATTTTTCTTGTTTTTTTTCATTGGATTTTCATTTTCACTCATGAATCATGAACCGCCGGGAACAAATTCCCCCCTTTTTCCATTCGCGGATTCGCTCTTCGTGGCATTTTCCAGGAACATATCCCCCGCGATTAGCAGGGTCCCGACAGTATATGAAACCGAAAAACATGGGTGGTGAAGCCTTGGTCTGGTTGAAACCTCAGTGGACCCACGTGAGTATGTCTACTAATTACATATTATTGGACCTTGACTACGTACATTAATTACGGACTATTGATACGTACCTTTTAGACCTTTCGACTCCTACCCTATTTAGATATTTTGACATCATGTCAGACATTCACACCTTTAGGACCCCTTAGACCATAAGACCTTCATATCCTTTCAACTATTTTGCTCTTATTCAATTCAGAGTGCACAGTTATGCTGCTGTACTGTGCGTGCACAAACATTTTCGTGATAAACTCGCACTTCGAATGTGTGAAGCCTCCTAGATGCAGCCAGGGCCGGCCCTAGATCAAATGATGCCCCACGAAAGGGGCATCTTCGGCACCCCCTTTCCAATTGTTCAACTTTTGAATACATTGCCAGGTAAGTTTCCGGTTTGGAATGATTTTCAATGTTTTTTTTTTTTTTCAACTGCCAGGTAAGTAGACAGAATAAAAGAAAATTTTTCACTCCTCTGCACATCCTTGGGGAGTGTATCATGGCCAAATTATAGGTCATGAGAGTACACCGAACTAATGATCTCTCTGTGCTGTCCCACTGACAAATGTGTCCTAACGTCTTGTTTGTGCCTCTATGGTGCTTTAAAAAAAATAACGTCTCGGTACCAGACTCAGTACCAAAAAGCAGAAAAGTACCAGACTTGGTGGTGTAATGGTTTGAGCAGCTGCTCTGTGTCTGGGAGGTCGGGGGGTTCAAACCCCAGCCGAATTATACGAAAGGCTTAAAAATTAAAAAAAAAATGTACATGCTGCTTCTTTGCCTGACCTTCAACTTTTGAAAGGATAAAGCACAGACAATCCCCATAGGATGGCATCCATGGGGAAGAGGAAATCCCTCCTTAGGAGTTGCCCTGCTGAGTGCGGTGAGAAATGCAGCACCATTGTTGGGATGTCGCTGGTACCCAGAATACCCCGGGAAGTGATGGCACTTCCCCCAAGCTCAATGACTGTGTTCGTCTCGCCCAACAGTCCTGTTTCGTGTCTCGTGTATTCATCTGTATGTCCATGTGTGTGAGATGTTCATGTGACAGCCAGTGTGACCACTCCTTGGCTTTTTTCACAAGATCTTGGCTATTCGTTGTTCACCTTGGCGTCTTGGTTTTCCATAGGTTTTCTTAGCGTATAGGTTTTCTATTTTCATCGCTTTTCCAAAACCTTGTCAATTCTTGGCTTTTTTCATTGGCTCACCTTGACATTTATGAAAATGAGGAGCGGTCACGCTGGTGGCAGCTTCACTACGGCCTTAGAGAGTATAAAAAAATAAAAAAATAAACCAATGTCACCCGCAGGGTGACCCGTATCTTGTCAAAAGGTGACCACGTGTGACTTCTTTAAGGTCACACTGAGGTGAACAGAGCTGCTATCCACGAGGAGCGACTTCTTGAGGAATATCTGCCTACGAGAGATTCCGATGAGAATCGTTCTACAGAGTAACCATGAAAAATATGCGTTTTCCTCATAACGTCACCAAATGACGTTATAATGTCTCAAGCTTGACATATCTAGAAAGCACTCATCGAGGTGTTCAATTTGAGGTACTACATGATATGGTTCCTAAAACTTGAAAATTTGACCTTGGGGTCAAATATGTTTGACCTTTGGCACTAACCATGAAGGTCAAGGCCAATCACCACTAAAAATTAATCAGCTGAGCGCCAGACCATGAGCTATATTCCCATGAAGTTTGAAGACGATCCGATCAAAATTACTCAAAAAATAAGGGTTTCGTCGACTCCCCTGATTTGTGACAAAGTGACCTTGACCTTTGACCTTGACCTTCAAAATTTTATGCGCTGAAAGGGACCTCTATAGGCCTCTGATATGCGAAGTTACAAAAATTTCCAATGATAACTGTGCTCTGCAGAGTGATTTATACGTGATTATAGACCAAAAAAAAAAAAAAAACATGAAGGTCAAGGCCAATCGCCACCAAAAATTAATCAGCTGAGCGTCAGACCATGAACTATATTCCCATGAAGTTTGAAGACGATCCGATCAAAATTACTCAAAAAATAAGGGTTTTGTCGACTCCCCTGATTTGCGACAAAGTGACCTTGTCCTTTGACCTTGACCTTCAAAATTTTGTGCACTGAAAGGGACCTCTGTAGGCCTCTGATATGCGAAGTTACAAAAATTTCTAATGATAACTGTGCTCTGCAGAATTTTTTATACGTGATTACAGACAAAAAAAAACAAAAACAAAAAAAAAAAACATACAAGCTGACTAACATATCTTGCAAAAACTTCGTTTTGGCAAGATAAAAATCAAACATTGTCAAACAACGAGCTGAAAACATCTCACAAGAGATTAAGTTTTGTAAATGTAGATTGCTCCAATTTCTCTTTTATTGAATGAGCTGAAAACACTGATTAGTAGCTACGTGTACACCTTTGGATGATGCTTTGTGTGTCGAAATTTATCAAAATTCCAAATACAATTAGATCAACCATGCATGGAATAATCAGTAGGTTATACACACAGTACGTGTGCAAAAAGGGAAAAATGGTCAGATCTCCCTCCTACCCCAATAAACCCAACAGCCCTGTTCCTCCCCCATTATGTCCAATCTCTCCTTTGTTCTTGCCCAAAGCTTCTGTTAACCTACATTCCATTTCCTCCCATCCCCACCTGCCTCGGTTTCAACATCAACACTGATGACTTAATTCCTGGGCTGACATCATTTGTTTATACCAAATGGCCCAACCAGTCAGCTGCACTTTCATGCAAGGAGGGTAAAAGAAAGAGGCGGACATACGTACGTAATAAGTTGCGCATTGCTGTGTCGTTTCCGAAGCAGAAGGTTTTTTGAACGCCAGGATAGGAATTGATGCAACGTAGTCTCGGGATTACTGGAAACCGAAATCTTGTCATGGTCTGTCCATATTTCCAATCCGACCAAAGCGATGCGCGTTTTCAGAGGTCTGTAAAGCTGAGAGACGAAAGAAGAAAAACATTTGGAAAGGTTTCTTTGTTGAAGATCTCATGAAATACATTTACTATGTGGAGGCTTTGGCAGTGCACCAATGACTGTTATTGATGCACGAGCAGCTTCAACCTGCAACACAGTCGAGGGCAGTCATTATAGTCGGTAGAGATCTCCACCGGGAATGACGATGCACCACCACCCAAAAGGGACACAGTGTCATGACAGCATGGATATTCACAGGTTAATTGCAGTAGGAGTCATCTGTTTTTTTCAGTAATGTACAAGGGATGTGGGGAGGGTTTGCTGGAGGTTTGTGGGTATGCGTCACAATCGTACATATCTAATGTGTTAACAATTTATTTGTACGATTTTCTCTGAATTTGAAAACACATTTTCGGGATATTTTAATGAAGTGTCGGTTATTTGACTTGACTTAAACTCCGGAATGTTTTTCAATACAAGACCTAGGCTCATGGAAGAGCAAAATGATTGAGGTTCAAAAAAATCAAAGCAACAAACCAACAGGGGCAGAATGAGGTAACGGTTGGACACGATGAGCATGCAAATGAATTAAATAAGAGGAAAAGTGGAGGGAGAGGAGGGAACGAAACACAGAAAAAAAAAACATGTCAGAGGGTTGGAGGAGGAAGGATTCATGGGGTATAAAATATCATGAGTAGGGATGGGGGGGAGGGGTGACATGAGATGGTGGTGCACCATCTGAATATTGTGCATGTGGATGGATAGATGACATGACATTGTGGTGGACGGCCTGAATATCATGAGCAGGGATGGAGGGATGACATGACAGGAGATGGTGGAGCACGGCTAGAGTATTGTGAGTCTGGATGGAGGGATAACAACACATGATGTGAGATCGTGGTGCCTCACATCAATATTGTGGGTATGGGTGGGGAATGACATCAGATGGTGTTGCACTGCCTGAATATCATCAATATGGATGGGGATATCACAGAGATGGATGGGGGGATGACATGAGATGGGATGGTGGTACACTGCCTGAATACTGTGGATATAGATAGGGAGATGACAGGAGATGGTGGTCAGGTCAGGTAAAGTATGGGAGCATGCACCGGAGCAGCGTGTCACTGCATCCACTTTCCGCCGGTATTCCAGGGGCCTCTGTATGGCCATCCCCCAGGTAGATGCCTGACCCATCACCATCAACCTGCTGCAACTATGAGGCAAATGGTCAGCTCATTGGCCTCCTCCACTCACGAGGCTCCCTCACTGAGAGAATCTGGTGAGCAGGATCAGCGTCAAGAAAACCAGCCACATCTCCATACAGCCACAGCTGACACTCACAGATGATGCAGGTTACAAATCTCATTTGAGTCTCTCTCAGCAGCAGCTCGTTGGACACAAAGTCCGACCAGGGATAGCCAAGGATTCTCCAAAGAGATCTCGTACCAAAGGAATTTATTCTCTGTCTTAGATTGCTGGTCAGAGTCCAAGTCTCACATTCATAGAGCAAGACTGGAAGCACCAAGGACCTGAAGACTCAGACTTTCATCATCCTGCACAGGTGCCCACAGCAGCACGCCCCATGATCCAGTGGATCCATGACCCCCCAGGCCCAAGGCAGACATCTATTGACCTCTGGCTCTGGCTCACAGTTTGGCATTAATATCACTGCCAAGGTAAGTGAATCGCTCTGTGACCTCAACATCATCACAAACAGGTACAGACAAGATAGCAGCATCCAAGATGTCATTGAAAGCCTGGACCTTAGTTTTGACCAAGGAAACCCATATTCCCAATGGCTCTGACTCGTCATTCAGCACCTCGAGGGCCTGGAAAGGATTTCCTGAGTATCCGGAAAGATGACTGCATCATCTGCAAACTAAAGGTCAGAGATCTTGACATTCCCAAATGATGCACCGCAGCTTGATCTCTCCGACATCCTCCCCAGAATCCACTCCACACAAGCACTGAAAAGTGTGGGGGCCAGAACACACCCCTGATATACTCTAATAACAACTGGAAATAAGTCGGAGATGGTATCACTGCATTTCATAGCACTCTCAGCACCAGTGTATAGTTCAGACATCAGATTGATCAGTTTTGGTGACACCCCGTGAAGACCAAGAATCCTCCAGAGAATATCCCGATTGAATGAATCAAATGCTTTGCAAAGATCAACATCGGCTGTAAGCAGCCCCTGCCAAAACTCTTATCTGTGTCCTGTGAGAACCCGAAGGGCAAGGATACGGTCAATCGTTGACCTCTTTGGTGTAAAGCCTGACTACTCTGGGCGCTGGTGCTCAAGCAGATGGTGGCGAACCCTATTAAGAATTATCCGAGCAAAGACCTTGCCTGGAACCGAGAGTAGTGTCACCCCTCGGTAGTTGTTGCAGTCTTGGTGATCACCCTTCCCTTTCCAGAGAGGGACAACAAGGCCCCTTTTCCAGTCAGTTGGGATGATGCCTGTGTTCCAGGCAGAGCAGAACTGCATGCAATGACATGAGTACAGCATTTCCACCAGCCTTGAGAAGTTCAGCATGGATGCCACAGATCCCAAGACCTTCACTCCACTTCAAATGGTTCACCGCAGTCTGTGTTTCCCTAAACGAAGGTGGATCACAGTTGATTGGAGGGTCAGTAAAAGGGATAGTAACACCCCAGCATCCAACTTGGCAGCTGGTGGATCAATCTGGTACAGCCACTCAAAGTAACTGGCACAGCGAGCCTTCACTTTGGACTCCTATGTCAAGAGCCTACCACCCTCCACTCTCAACGCAGTACACCGAGGGACGGACTTGGATGAACGCAGTGTGTCAATTCCCCTGTAAGCAGGAAGAGAATCACTTGACCCTAGGTGAAGCTCTACCCCCTCACAGATCCCTCGTACGAAGGCCTTCTTGTCCACCCTCAGCACACGCACAGTTTTATGCCTCAACTCCCTGAACATCTCAGCTCTGCCATTAGGCCTGGCCCTGTGACTCTGTTCAATGGTATCCAGTGTGTTTTGGGAGACAAAATTCTTCTTCGCCCTTTGGTGAGTACTAAGACATCCACCGGCACCGTCAAGGATGGTGGTATTAAAGGCACTTCACAACTCTTCAGGATTCCCCAAAGCACCCAGACCCCCCAAATCCCCACTCAGCCTGTTCACAAACTCCTCAGCAATCCTCTCATCCTTTTGCTTGCCAACATCCAGCCTGGACTGGGATGGTACCATTCTCCCGGATTTGAGCTGCAACTTCTGAGTTGCTAACACAAGCCTGTGGTCCGTATTGAGGAACTGAGCACTCCGATAGACCCTGCAGTTCTGAATCATCTGTCAGCAACCATCAAGGAACACATGGTCAATTTCCTTTGCCACACCACCAGCGTTGGAATACCAAGTCCAACGATGAGCCTGTGAGCGCTGAAACCATGAACCAGCTTCCCTAAGTCTATGATTTCTTGCAACGTCAAGGAACTTATTGCTATTCTGGTTCATAGTTCCAGACCCATGGGGACCAACACACACCTCATAACCATCCCTATCAGTTCCAGTCGATGCATTGAAATCCCCCAAGACGAGAAAAGTATTTCACCTGGGACACTGATCAACCACAGACTTGAGCGTGGCGTCGAATGTGTCCCTCATGGTGAGATCACTCCCCTCAGTCGGAGCATATACAGAGACCAGGGAAATGACACCCAAGAAGTGATGAATCCTCTGTCTCATAATACGCTCATTGACTGGTTTGACCTCAATTACCATTGGAGTTAGCTTATTGGACACAGCTACAGCAACTCCTTGGGCATGGTTACCACCAGAGTGGCCAGACCAATAGTAGGTGTAACCACCCGCCATGATCTTGCCACTATCCGGTCTCCGAACCTCAGAGTGCTGCAAAACCGATGGTCAAACACTTGAGCTTAAATGATAAAGGAGACATGTGATCATCTTTCATTCGGGATGGACATTCCAGGCACCCACCCGTAGGAGACCGCCATCTGGTGGACAACACCTCAGCAACACCCTGACCCACACCACTGCAATCTGACCCGGGAAGGTTACCCCGTGGTTTTCCTATCATCAAGAAGTGGGGGTCCCGAAGGCTTTGCTCCAATCCCGTCATCCGGTGAGTTGCCCTGCGAAGGGAAGCTGCACATGAGGTACTCCCACGGAGTGGGTTTTCAGATTTCTTTGTGTTTTTCTTGTGTTTTGTGGAGTGAAGTGTTTTACGGTGACCGGAGTGCAAATCCTGCCACCAACCTCCTCAAAAAAAGTAACCCAACTGCAGGAGGACGTCCGCAGACACAGTTGGGCATGAGATATGGATGGCTGTTGGCGCACAAGGAGCTCCTCCGCCCTTTGACAGGTTTTGTTTTTAATCCTTCTGGGTGTCCATATCCTGCACCATCCTCACCAGGAAACCTGGTGGGGGAGATGGCTTAGTTGCCGACAACCCGACCATCAACAGGTTAGTACAGGTTTATGTGGCACTTGTAGCAAGTCACAGATCTAATCTGGCATGACCTGACATTAAATCAACCAATGGTGGAACATCGTGGACATCGATTGGGGGGGGGGGGGAAATGACATGAGATGGTGGTGCACCTCCTTAACATCACAGCTATGGATTGGGATGACAAGAAATGGTGGTGCACTGCCTGTTGAAGCTCTGGTGGGAAGATTGTGATTAAACATCCTCAGGAATGCAATACCACAATGGGACTGGAGAGAGTAGGTGTGCAATAACCCTGGATTTTGGGATGTCACTTTTAGAGATTGATTTGCATCACATAACTAAGTTATTTTTTTTCTGTTGGAGTGATACTCTAAATCATTGCCTTTCAGTTTCCAGTCATCAAATGAAATATCTCACAAAAAATTCAACACCTGATGAGTTTTACAAAACATTTTCGAATAAATCGAGATCAAGGTCCTGTGAAAATGATGTACAAGCTGGAATAACCAATGCTGTGAAGGAGAGAGTGAGCTACGAACATTGAATGAATATACGAACCGATCAGAGATGATATATAATTCAACAAAAGCCATTGATTTATCAGATTGCGATACCAAATCGAGCCTTAGAGATTGCAGGCCATCATGATGCTCGTCGCTGTCGTGGATGGCTCAATAAACAACTCTCACTGCTCCCTTGGACCATAGAAGGGTTGTGGTAACGATTAGTATATAAATTAAGGGGAAGGAAAGGATCGAGGGAATTCACAAGTGGCTATAAAACAGAAGATGGATTCATCGCATGCACGTATGGGTGGGAGAAGATGCGTTTTAAGGAGTTAGAACACGCTCGAGCAATCAAATGTGGGTTTCAAATCGCAGGGTTGAGCCGCAGAATGCAATTTGGCATTCAGAGAAAAATATAACTTGGTCGTGTGGAAAATAAATGTCGCTGCAATTAAAACATCAACCAATAAGAAAAAAAAAAGCAATCAGAGATTGCAGACCCTCGCCAGGAATTGTTTTGTGTGCTGTTTGCGTACTGGTGTGTTACGTAATTAATATTAATAAGAGGCGTAGCTGGATCTGTCACTTTATAACTGCTGGCAGTGATGACCGGGTCCCAAGACGTCCCGCTTTGATCGGATACCTGACCCAGACTCATGACGTTTATTAATATTCAATTAGAATTCAGAATGGGATGAAAATAAATTCAATTCAAATCAAATGGAAGACCAAGTCGGTACAGTCCCTGCATTGGAGTCATCAGAAGGAAACCGAACAAGAAAAAAAGCAAAGATGAAGTCATCAGCTGGAACCTGGATATAATTCGCGTTTCAGCTGCTACCCTCAAACCCATCCAAGCACAGCCAAGAATCAAAAATATTTTTTAAAATATAAAAAAAAAATCAAAAAGAACCCAGATCGAAAAATTAAATAATTTGGCTACCAGACAATGCATCCGATCAGGTTGAAATTTAAAACATATATTCCCCATCCCTACTAGATCACAATTGTGAAGTTTCACGTCGATGGATGCAGCGGTTAAAGAGAAATAATTTTTTTAAAGACTTTTGCTCAATCCAATATGGCTCCCAGAGATCAAGTGACCTTTCAATTATTCGTGAACACCCTGGTATCCTCAAGGCTTGGGGAACATATTTATGAAGTTCCGCCACGATCTGTCCAGCCATTCTGGAGAAGAAGATTTTTTTTATAGGTTTTAGGGTAAATCCAATATGGCTGTCAAACCACGTGACCGATGACATCAAAGGTGTGAATGTTTTGTCGCTCATGGATAGGCAGTCATAACTGTAAAGTTTCACCTCAATCTGTTTGGCCGTTTCAGAGAAGATTTTTGAAAGTTTTTTTTTTTGAAAAAAAAATTTTCAACAATATGACTGCCAAACCACATGACCGATGATGTCAACAATTTTTTTTTCTGTGGAACAATTTATCCTGAGATGACCCTCAAAAGTTTTCATACCAATCGGATGTGTATTCTACGTTTATGCGATTATAACGTCACAACGAAGGCACGTATGACATCATAAAAAAAAAAATCAGCCTTACTCCCCATGTGGAGTACTTGCTATGTGCCAAGTTTGAGTTTTTTTTTTTTTCCTTGGTGCGGTTTTGGAGATACAGCGGTCCAAAGTTCTTCCTGTTCTTTCCACAATGGCTGCCACACTACGTGACCTATGCCATCATAATTATCATTACAACATTCTACATGAGTAGTTGCTCTTATGGTGAAAATTCCGTGTCAATCCGACAAGCGGTTGCAGAAAAAAAAAACACTCATGTTCTGTGCAGACAGACAAACAAACAAACAAACAAATGGACCCAAATGCAATACCCTCCTCTCTGTTAACTCGAGAGCCCATAGAACCTTACCCCACAGAGTCTTGAGAAAAAGGACATGGGAAGGGTCTTTTAAAATTTGGTTTGCGTTTCCGAGAAAAATCGATTTTTCATATGAGCCGCAATTTTGGTTGAATGTCGATATTCCCAAACGCTGAGAGGGGGAGCGAGTGGCAAATTTGATTGGGCAAGATAATGTAAAATGGTGTAATATTTTTCTAAGTACGACACTGTTAAACTGGAGGGTTTTTGAAAGTGCCAAAAATGGCGATTTATGTTCTACGGTGTTATAGTGGATAATTCAATTGAAAAAAATAAAGTTTTTGAAGGTTGTAGAAAAGAAAATTCCTCAAGTTTACCACCATTGATGCAGTGTCTTTCACACCATCTCATTTATCAAGTTATATTAGTTATTCGTGGCTGTTGTTTGTGTCCTTTGTGATGTTCTCTGTGTGCATGCGTGACCGGGACGAAAATCCGTACAATTTGCCAAATTCAGAGCCAAAGTACTGCGAAACTGCAGGTTCGTGTTCCGATTCATTTTAAATACAACATTCAATCGAAACTCAGTAGTTGTCCTATCATCAACCGACATCTGTAGACAGACAGACAGAGTGAATCAATTGCTTTACCCCGCTTTTTGCTTTGCTCATGTCAGGTAACAACCGACGTTCTCATCATTGTGCCTCTAAACCGAGTCTGTAAATCAAAATCATCCGACGTGACTTCAAGTCCTCCTGTTATTGTATTTTTTATGAACTGTGTATTGTGTTTGCAATTTTGGAATGGCCATTCTACTCACTTGATTCATTATAAAGGGTGGTTCAAAACTTGGTCACCAATACACCATGCTGTCCTGCACCTTATCCACCCCCCGCCCCCCCAAAAAAAACAAAAAAAACATCGTCTATCAATTTACTTCACTTCCATATACGAACCACATTCTTCTGCTCCACTCATAATAATAATATCTTTTGAAAGAGATTACACAAGTTTGCTATTGCTCTTCCCAAAGTTAGGGCAAGAATTTAGAATTTGGACAAACAATGGCCAACATTTTTAAAGTATTGGCATACAAGGACCTACTCCTTTTAAAAGGTACAGGGGAACATTTAATATCCACCGGCTCATGCTAACAGTCAGGACAACTTGATTAATATCCCCACCGCTCAATGATTCAAAGTCCGGCCCGCGATGCACCAGTGCGATAACTTGCAGTCAGATTGGGAATAAAACATAGACTGGGCAGTTTATAGGGTCAGAGCTTGATCGACTCTGTTAACAGAAATAAATATTCTGTTGGGCAAAGGTTTTAATAGGAGATAATTGCTAGGGATTCTCACCATTGGGGATATAAGTGTGAACATCATAATTCAATGCATACTTCAGAAGGGGGGAGGACTTGAAAAATTCCACCATATTTGCATACATCATAAATAAATAGTCCTTTATCAACATAAGGGGTTGCGTCAATGCAAAGTGTAAGCTCCGGCAGTCACTTTTACAACAATAATTCTGGTGCTTTCACCGACAAACTAACATGATGTGACTCCAACACTAACAAGGTGTATAGTGCAGGATTAGATGAACAGTGAAGCCATCAAACTATCTTTACAGCTCAGCAATCATTCCATCACACCTTGTCAATGTGGTTTGCGATGTCTAACACTCGCTGCTTCAACTTCAACCTGTCCCGACCCATTCTGATGTACTGGGTGAGAGAGAAAGAGAGAACAAAATATCATCTCAACAAGAACAATAACAGTGATCCCAATGTAAATATTTCCATTGAATAATTGGTCATGACCTCATAATAATTGGTCATGACCTCTCAGGTTGGTCATGACCAAAGACAGGTCAAATTGTCTCTCTGTCTTCCACCACCTACTTTCTGGTCCTGCACCGTCTGCCCTTTCCATGCCTTATCCCAGCCCCCCAACTGACCACCCAAGTTTCCGCAAGGAGCACACGGTCCACCATCAACCTCCTTCCATTGAAACTCCCAAAATCCAGGATCACTGCTCACCTCCACTCATTTGTTCCTCTTTCTTTCCACCTGTGGAATCAACTTCCACATCATCTTCGAATCTCATTCTTCCGTCCAGGTCTTTAGGACAGCCGTTCACCACCATTTCAGATCATCCACAATCCGAAACTATGATCATTTCTACTCCCGTTAACCCCACCTCCTTACACATTTATAATTTTCCTTTCCTGAGAGTTTGCTTCTGTATCCATGTTGTCCACTCCGTGCATCCTCTTTCACCACTCATTCTTCTCCACATCCCTTCCTTGTCCGAGTCTCCCTCTATTTTTCCTGTCATCCCTGCTGTTGGTTCTCCCCTGTCCGCGCACGTGCATGCACACTCTTAAGCTAACCAAATTGAGAGAGATGTTTAGTGTCATTTGCAGGCATAACCATGATTCAAAGAAAGATGTAGGGATGGGTTCACATGATAATTGAGTGGAACCATCCCTCCACCCTTTTACATTTTTCTCTCCGCCACCAAAGATGGATGGAGGTTATGTTTTCACCCCTGTTTGTTTGTCTGTGAGCAGGATATCTCAAAAAGTTATGGACGGATTTGGCCAAATCTTGATGGACAGGTGGGTAGGTGTCAAGAACAAGCCAATTCTGCTCAAGGTAACGATGCAGATCCGGATTATCAGTGGGATATAAAACGGAAATTGTTCAGCCTGGCGGAGGTAAACCGAGTACCCTTGTCGTTTAAAATGGTTTGTATAACTTGTATGTAAAGATATTAAGTCAATCTTATGAAAATTGATGATTTATGTGACCTTGACCTTTTGACCTAAAAAAAAAAAAATAGGCTTCTCGTGTGTGACTACCTCTACCAGGTGGTTAAGTTTCATGAAAATCGGAGTAAAAGTATGACCAGGGGTGTGTTTCATTACCAATCAGATTGCTATCGCTTGCAAAGTCAGCCGTTCCTTATCAACACTTTCAACGGAGTGCTTGCTTAAGTGCTGAAGCCGCTTGATGAGTGCTTTATTAGCTGCTTGGTAATGGAACACGCCCTTGTAGGTGATTTACACATAGATAACAGACTATAGACATACAGAATAACTAATTTACTTTTGCAATTTACTAAATCTTCGATTTCGCAAGTACAGCAACAAACAACAAAATACAATCAACAAAGCACCACTCACCTCTTCTTTGTCTGCTACCACCATTAAAGAGACATACTTTGTCTCTGTGAGCAACAACCTCTCCACCTGTAGACATGGGAAGATGATATTGAATCTTCCCATGACAAACGACAATAAAAAGCTTATCCAATTAAAAAGAAAAGTACAGGGGATTAAAATCGTTGATATTACAATGACACATTTTGAAAACAAAAGGGTAACAAAGCAAATTCATGATGATTTTAAACAAGAAACTTGGACACAAAGACAAATGATTGCAATTTTACAAAAGAAGGCCATTTGGCCCATCATGCCTGTGTTGTATCCACATCCGATAAATGTAATATAGCAATTTAATTGTATTCTAGATGTTGTACTTAAATTCCATTTTCACCATTAGGTTAACTTAACTCATCAACCACATTTATTTTTATAATAACTTACATTTCCCATTTCACCTATAGGTGGGGAATTAGGACGGAGTGGCGTCACCAATGGTTGGCTCTTTTTGATTGCTTCCCTGAGATGGTTAACCTCCCCAAGCTGAAGGCAGAGATGTCCCGACCGAAAGAATTCTGGCCTCTCAGGTGCAACACCTGCTGCTGCCACTTCACCAGAATGGCAGATAATAGGCAAGTACAACCACGTCAGGGCTCATACTCAGACTTGGTCCTATCATCATACTAAAATACACAAAAATAGTGTCTGTCCATCTATCTGCCAGCAATACATTCAGTCGTTACTTATCCAATCTCACCGAAACTTGACAGGAGGACTAAGGGTCACACAATAGAGGTTGTAGCAACTTCATTTGCCCCCCTACCCAAGGGGGATTTCCACCTTCGATGAAATCTGTATTAAGGTGTATAGATAGCTTATCGTGGCATTTTTCCAAGACCACTTCTCATCACAACACTCATGATAATTACATCATATTAATGTTATTACAAAACAATATTAATATGGTACTAATAATATCCCCCCCCCCTCCAGAAGGGGTTTTTTCTCCTTGGACAAATGCCGTGTTAACATGTATAAATAGCGCATCGTGGTGTTTCATGGGGCTGGAAGTAAAAACACCATAAACCACAAATACGGATGATTACACTTTCAAATAGTCACTACTGCTGTTTAACATGAAAATGAAAGGGTAGGAAACCTGATGTTCTCAAGGCATTATATACTTATCGCTCACCCCACAGACTACCAGACCTGAGCCTCAATCTACTGTAATCTATATACCCCAAAGGGGATAATAACATGACCCTTCCTGCCGCTCCCTTGTGGAGCGGGGTGTACCAGTCAATGAAATCCTCAAATATGGACGACTTTTAGTTGATACAAACATTGAGACTATTTATATTAAAACTTTTGGACTACACCAGGGTAAAGACATGAAATGGTAACAAAAATAATTAAATAACTCATATGTTAATACCTCATCAATATCGCAGGAATGTCACATATGTGTGTGAAAAATGGCACACCTCGTTATCAGGATGGCGTACACTTGCCAATCGCGGCATTCCTAAGATCACGCTTTTGTTCTCCTTCACACCACACACACCAAACTTTAATGCTGCATGCTCCAATGGGTAAGTGATGTGCTTTCCTTCCACCGAATCTTCAAGTGGTTCCAAGATGTAGCTTGTGTTCGAGACAGTCACGAGTCCACTGTTAAGAAGGGGGTAAGCATGGGAGAAAAGGACGAGTAATAAATGTCTCCACTGAAATCTTCAGTGGTTTTATTGACACTGGAAGTGCTCTTGGAAACTTTAGATTATGGAACATCAAAAGACTAACATATAATTAGGGTAAGATATATAAGAAAGTACTGTCTGTGGCTGTGTAACAATTAGTAGTCATCAACATATAACATGAGCAGATAACCTGGTTCCACGAGGCTGTTGTAACGGAATTTGTTCCCAATAAAGTATGGAATATATGCAGGGAGTTTACAAGGAATGTCCTTTGACAGCAACATAGCAGGGACCCGTAGAAGTTCTGCGTAATGCACAATGTGACTTCAAGTCCTCAACCCCCCCCCCCAAGCCCCAGGTCCACAAGCCCCTCTCCAACCCCAAGTCCTCAACCAACCCCCCTTTCCCAAAGCCTCAACCCCCTTTTCCTAACTCTGTCCCTCCTCTGCCCACTCCAACTCTCCGGCCTTCACATCCTTAACACCAAGTCCACATAATAATATCAATTCTAAAGACTGCTAAGGTTTCTCTGTGAAGTAAATGGACGAAAAAATAATTATATGTGGGACGGAAATGACGAATAGTTTGTGGTTATATTATTGTTTTTACTTCTGGTAGGTGTGTGAACCAGTGACTCTGAGCCTATACACTGCCTGTGTGCACAACCTAGGTATAGAAATGCACATTGCATGAAACTCAAGATTGTACGAGTATCGATATTTGTAGACCTCCGCATACACTGTCCGGACCCAAGAGGTCTTAAATGAGGTGTCATTCAAGAATACTTGTGCTGTGGTTACAACATTTACCCCCTTCAGACACAATCCCACAACTTGTATTTATATAGGTACATGATGTGACTGTGGAAGTGAGAGGGTGATGGGATAAAGAGACGGGGAGCAAAATTACAAAAAATAAAAATTGGGGAAAATAACCAAAGGACGAGGTATAAAGATGAATAATTATATTAAGGAAAGGTAGTCAATAAAAGAGAGTGGAGGGGAGATTGGGAGAAAGGGAAAACAAGAGAGTGAAAGAAGGAAAGGAAAGGAAAAGAAAAGGAAATGTATAGATGGGGGAAGGGCAGAAAGTGAGAGGAGGGAGGGGGGGGGGGTAAAATTCTACATCAAAGGCATATGTCATTTGTAGATGGCCATTTCGTTTATTGGAAGAGAGGATGGCAATGGTCGAGAGGCAAATGGCATGATGAGAACCACATACGGAAGTCTGGTTTATAACAAACTAGGCATTTTTATCTGTCGCTTTACTTCCGTATTTAATCAAAAGACAGCATGTTGTACTTTACAAACATTGTGATCTATTCGCCCGAGTTCATCTTCCATCTGCTTTAAAGTCAGCTGACATCATCTTTGTCCACCATCCTTGCTGCTTATACATGGCATGAGCAAAAATCACTTCCACTTTGCTGCAAAGCTCAGTTGTGGATGCTTTGGTTTGAATCTCCTTTTAAAGTGAGTAAAATTAAACATTTAGAAAATTTAGAATGATTCTCACTCAGATTTCAACATCACCATTATGTATATTGCTAAGTTGTTCAAAACTTTCTTCATATTAGAAGAAGATGATTTGTAATACTGGATACCACTGGATGGCACGAAATGATACACATTTACAGAGAGAGAATTGAGGTCTTCCCCTCACCCTAACCCCCCCCCCGCCCAGATATTCTACCCAGACAAACCCATACTTCGGGTACCCCGAGGTAACATCAAAATTTGGTTTGATTTGCTTTCGTAGTTTTGAATCAGAGATAAATGTATAAACAAACAAACAAATAAACAAGAAAAAGATGTCATGCAGAGCACGATACTTGCAAAATCGACTCCCCCCCCCCCCTCTCCAAAACTTGCCATGGATACATCAAATTGTCCATTTCATGAAGATTAAAATTGACAATCTTAATCAAAGTCCAGGTTAATCGGATGAAAATTGATTATTTTTCAGATTTAAATTGATTTTAGAAGTTTGACCTTGAGTTGACCTTTTGGCCTCAAAAATAGTTGGTTTCCCAATTCACTAATGTGCTGCATAATTTTCCTTTTTTGCTGTTGCTTTTGACCTTTTGCAAATAATGATTTGACCTTTTGCAATTGCTGTATAATTTTCAAGTCAATCGGATGAAAATTGACGATTTTTCAGATAAAAATTGATGATTTTTGAAGTTTGACCTTCAATTGACCTTTGACCTGTTGTCCTCTAAAACAGTTGCTTTCCCAATCCAGTGACGCAACAAACAAATCTTGTTCAAATTTAAAGTCAATCGGATCAAAAATGATTTTAGAAATTTGACCTCAAGATGACCCTTGACCTTTGACCTCCAAATCAATAGGCTTCTCAGGTGAGACTACCCCTACAACTTTGTAAAGTTTCATGACGATCGGTTTAGAATTGTGACCTGTAGGCAATAAACAGACAGACAAACGGACAGAACAACAAAATATACTGACCAATGTACTTGATAAAAATGTTTGATTTTGCGAGTAACAAGAAAGATGTCGCGCATAGCACGATACTTGTTAAATCCAAATCTACCGATATGAAACACAGTGTGTATTTGTGCATTTCTGTCCCCCTTAATAAGGATGATTGAAATGGAGTTTTCAAGGCCAATCTTTTAACACAACTGTGCATTCACTGCAGACTATTTTTTTCAGGATTAAAAAAAAACCCTCGAAAAACATTTTCTCTTCTATTGGAATTGTAGACAGTGACTTGTAAACCGAGCCTCAAGGGTGGTGTATAGAAGCTTTAATAAAAAAATAAAAATAAAAACAATCGAAACAATGCGTAGAGAGGTGAAATTTGCTGCACGTGATGTGGAATGTAGGCAGAGTAAAACGAGTGTTCATTTACGTCCGTACGATGTCTAATAAATAAAGAAGATAAAAGCACACCCGGCGCTAGGCCGAGGTTTCAGACTTTGGAATGGTCACGAGGCTGTACCGTCAAAACGAAACGTCCCAGAAGATATTCTTGCTCCGAAATATCATATCCTCCAGTCTCCTTGAAGATTTCAAATAAAATAACTCCAACCCATCATTGTTGATGGGCTTTTATACCAGTAAACAATAGTTGCCATGAAAACAGCAAATTGGGAATTTCGAAAATTTGACCGAAGTGTTTTTCATTCTTGATTGTTATGCATCACAAATTTGGCTGATACATTTTTCCAATTGCGGCCTAATAGCTGTTTGCATGTTTCGGATGGCCTTGACCTTTGACCAAGCTTGACCAAATTTTACTCACGTATACTACACAAACATACAAGTAAGCTGAGTCAGTTTCAATTTGATATATTGAAAAATTATTGAGGTATGCTAATAATAAAATCACAAAAAGGGTGAAAATGTTCTCACGGAAACTGGTTTACAGTTTCTGGTATGTCCAAACTGGGATGCAGGTCTAAAGGGTCTAAGGCCCTGTTCTTCACTGCATGGCCCCACGAGACACTGGTGGCCCCTGGTGGCCTAAAGTGCGGCCCCTGGCATGCGGCCGATAATACACAAATGTGAAAACACCCCATCATAATTTACCATAAATGCTATCAAATTGACACAATGGTTTCAAATGAGTGTTCCAATGTGAAGCATAAAAGTAACATAACTACATCAGGATATGGTTGCCACATACAAAAAATTATGCTTGTTGCCCAGTTAACCACAACGAAGAAGAGTTTGTGGAGGCGGGGCCCAATAGCAGCCATTATGGAGTCCTGCAGGCGGTGTGGCGGCTCTCACACTGACGTCTTATCAGCAAAAGTGCCACCCCTCAAAATAATCGTGAAGATCACTGGTCTAAGGTGTCTAAGAGGTGTAAAGGGTCTATAATGGTCTATTATGTCTTAAGGATGTCTAAAGGGTCAAAAGGGTCTAAAAGGTTCAAGGGTCAAGTGGTCGAAGCAGTCTAAAGGGTGTAAATGTCTTCAAGGGTCTAACGGTTTCTAAAGGGTCTTTAAAGGGTCTAAAGGATCAAGGGGTCTAAGTGGTCTAAAGGATGAAGGGATCTAAATGGTCAAAGAGGATCTAAAGGAATGAAACTAAAGTGTATGTTCTGACAGTAGTTACAGGTCTAACAGGTCTATCGGGTCTAAAGAGTGGAAATGCTCGAAAGTGTCAGAATAGGGTCAATTGGGTCTGAAGGTCTAAAAGGTTGAAGAGTCAAGGGGTCAAAGTGGTATAAAGGGTGTAAGTGTCTTCAGGAGCTCAAGGGGTCTTTAAAGGTCTAAAAGGTCTAAAGTATCTAAATAGGATCAACGGACCTAAGCGGTCGAAAGGTCGAAGGGGACTAAGGGGGTATATAGGGTCTTTAAGGGTCCAAAGGGGTTCTAATTGTCCGTAATTATGAGACGTAGTCAAGGTCCAATAACAGGTAAACTCACATGGGTCGACCAAGGATTCACCTCAAATATATATATATATATATATATATATATATATATATATATATATATATATATATATATATATATATATATATATTGTTACGGATTCGCGCCCGCCGGCGTGCTGACGGCCACGTAACTCGAATCGCGGCACGTCGCCCACCGGACGGACAATCCAGTCGTGACCCTCTCGGACTAACGCCGGGAACCAGTCACGGGTGGACCTTTCGGTCTCACCGCGATCGAGCCAATCAGCCCCCGCGTGGGATAGGGTTGCTCGCCAAATTCGACCTACCTAAGTACCCACACGGAGGGTAGACCAGGCGGTCGCACCTCGCCGCAGGTCGACTTCGGACACGGGCCACTTAAGCGACCCGTTCCGTACTATCGGGATAACCGAGCGGTGTTATTCGTCGACCTCGACGGTTCGGTTAATTATCGGGCGTATTCAGCCCACTACCAACCCTTTACGTGAAGCAAGATGAGGATTCAATGAAAGAAATGACGAAGCGAAGCGGGAAACAGTTCAACACAAAGCACATTTATTCGCGATGAACGGAAAGCACACATATTCAATTCCACCAAAAGCACATAGAAAAGAGGAAGACAAAAAGAAACACAATGCAATTTTACACAAAAAGCAAATGCGACAATGCAGATCTAATACCGACTACGCGAGCACACGGCAACACTTATACAATTTTACTTCACAGACGGCGCCGACAACACATACCCAAAACCAAGAAAAAGAACAGAGAACCCTCAAGGATGAGGCGGGCCTGAGGCCGAGACCGGGTCGGGCCTACCCGTCTGGTGATGAGACGCGGAGCGGCGATGGTGCCTCAACTCCGCGGGCCTCGCGGACAGTGTCTGGTCGGGGGTGGGAAAGGAGCCCCCTTGGTCGCACTATCTCAGCGCGGGGGGAAACAGGAGGGGGTTGCTGATGCTCAGGGGAAAGGAGGATTTCTACTCTGCCTCGAGTCCCGCGACGAGCGTCTCCACCTCGGCCAGGTCGCGCCGTCGGCCTCCCTGGTGTGCAGCTCCCTGCACGACGCGAGCACCCCCTCGTCTGCCCTCGCCGCCTCTCCACAGCTCCGTCCCCTTCGCTCCGACTCCAACGCACACGACGACGACCAACTCCTTCTTGCTTCTTCTTCCCAACTCCACCGACTGCGAAGTCTTAACTCTCTCGACTTGACGAACGCGGTCGCTTATATAAGCCCCGTGGCTTCGCTCTCTCATCTTTGACCCCCTGCCTTCGACCTTTCACCTCGCTCCCCATTGGCCCGAGAAAAAGTGGGCGTGAATGCTTTTTGATCCATAAATTTGCATATAGCGACCGCCCTCCAACGCCCTGGAGGCGGGGCCAAATCGCCCCTCGCTCACCGATTGGACGGAACAAAAGTGGGCGTGTGTCGTTTTTGATCCGTTTTTGGAGCTGAAAATCCGTGGTTTTGTACACGCTGTTCGGCGCGCGCCCTGCACGAGTCCAACACCGGTACCCACAAGCGGCGCAAGAACGGTGGCGATGCGACGGTTGCGAGGTGTGACGTGAAGCGGCGCCGCGGTGGGTGGTTGATGTTGTGGTTGGTGGTGGTAACAATGGCGGTTGGTCCAAAATAAAGATAGTAAAAGAAAAACGGCTATCCAGAAGAGTCGCAGCACGCATAAATGACATGTATTCCCACTAGACAACGGGTTTGGGCCTAACTACACATATACTTACCGAGATATCTCACCTAAGGGACCTGAATGGTGGTTTGCGAATTTGGTAACCACAACAATATATATATATATATATATATATATATATATATATATATATATATATATATATATATATATATATTGTTGTGGTTGAGGAAATTTGCAAACCACCATTCAGGTCCCGTAGGTGAGATATCTCTGTAAGTATATGTGTAGTTAGCCCCAAACCCGTTGTTTAGAGGGAATAAATGTCATTCATTCGGGCTGCGACCCTTTAAGATAGCCGTTTTTCTGTTCTATCTTTATTTTGAACCAACCACGTCTCAACCGCCATCACACAACAACCACCAACCACAACGCCGCTTCACAACAACAACAACAACGCCAACAGCCACGACCTTTACCGTCACAACTCGCTCTCGCAATCATCGCATCACCGCCATGCCAAGCGTCACCGTGGCCAGGGACCACCACAATAAACCCTCCACCACCTTCACCTCTCATCCTTCTGCCGCCATTCCCGCACCGCTTGTGGGCACCGATCCTGGACTCGTACAGGGCGCGCGCCGAGCAGCGGGTGCAAAAAGCGGCCTTTCCGGGGAAGTCGGATCAGGAATGATTCACGCCCACTTCTGTTCCGTCCTATCAGCGAGCGCGGGGTGATTTGGCCCCGCCTCCAGGCGCGTCGGAGTAGAATCGATATATGCAGATTCGAGGATCAGGAATGATTCACGCCCACTTTTCCTCCATCCAATGGGCGAGCGTGGCTCCGCCCCCGAGCCGATCCTGATCCAAAAATCTGCATATGGTTTCTCCTGTCACACTATAAAGCGCCGAGCGCGGAGCGAATTGGGTCGAGTTGAGAGTTCTGTTTCGGGCTCGGGCGAGTTGGAGAGGTGTGGCAGCGGCAGCGGCAGCGGCAGAGAGAAGAGTTTCTGTTTCGGGCTCGGGCGCGTTGTGGCGGCGGCGAAGTGTGGCAGCAGCAGCAGTCAAGACGGGGTTCGGAGTCTGTCGGGGAGCTGCGGAGAGGGGAGGCCGGGAATGCGGTCGAGGTCGCAGTGGAGTCGCTCGTCGCGGGACCCAAGCAAGCCAGATATCCTCTTTCCCCAGAGCATCAACAACCCCCCTGTTTCCCCCCGCGCTGAGATAGTGCGAGAAGGGGGCCCGGTTCCCACCCCATTCCAAGCAGTGCCAAGCAGGCTAAATACACCCAATAATTAATCGGAACCGTCAAGGTTGACGATAACACCGCTCGGTTATCCCGATAGTACGGAACGGGTCGCTTAAAGTGGCCTGTGTCCGAAGTCGACCTGCGGCGAGGTGCGATCGCCCGGTCTACCCTCGTGTGGGTACTTAGGTAGGTCGAATTTGGCGAACAACCCTATCCCACTCGGGGGGCCGATTGGCACGATCGTGGTGAGGCCGAAAGGCCCACTCGTGACTAGTTCCCGGCGTTAGTCCGAGAGGGTCACGACGGAATTGTCCGTCCGGTGGGCGACGTGCCGCGATTCGAGTTACGTGGCCGCTCGCACGCCGGCGGGCGCGAATCCGCAACAATATATATATATATATATATATATATATATATATATATATATATATATATATATATATATATATATTATTAGAAATGGATGAGTTGGGTGTGTGTGTGAGACATGTTTTAATGGAGTTCTACTGGACCTTTCTGGTGTGGAATGTGATGCACCAAAACGATCATCATAACCTCCTGAGTTGATTTGGCTAATTAACTCCAAATACAGTAATCCAGAAGAATTCCCATGTTTTAAACGCACGCCATGTTCATGTTTATAGAGCAACTCAATACGTCCTTCCCGGGCATGGCATTCTAATTCGAAAATAAATAACAAAAACAATGATAACATTGTCACAAAGCTTTACTAATGAATACTAATAATAATAACAAATACATAATCCCCGCCATGGCCCAAATAATCTGGGCTTGGTGAAAGACAAGCTCATGCTCAAGAGAACAGCAAGCAGTTATGCCACAAATCCGGAAAGACCAATGAAAATTTGGTCCAATGGATTAATGGGCCCATTAGTATATCAAGTGAATCAGATGGAAATTGATGATTTGTGACCTTGACGTTTGACCTTTTGACCTCAAAATCCCCGAGGCTTCCAGCTTGTCACGACCTCTACCAGGTGCTTAGGTTTCGTGAAGATCGGAATAAAATTGCGACCTGTAGGCGATTGACATACGGATAAATAGACAAGCAAACAGACAGAACAAGAGCGAGAATTGCTTTGCAATGCATGTCCCCTACCGATGTGATATTTTCTAAGTCCAAAAAGGGCATAACTCTGTGTAAAATTGAAAAAACTCCCTGAAACTCAGACTTCTTCTGTAACTTATCAGAGGAAAGCCATGTTCCAAGTTTCAGTTGAATATGTTAAAGGGTATGGGGGGGGCGGGGGAGGCTGAAAAACCACAGGTAGAATGGACAGATGGACAGATGAAGAGCAAACCTATAGTCCCCTCTCGTGAAACAGGTAGGGGACTAATAACAGACAGAACAACAAAAAGAGCAATCGAAGATTGCAGACCCTCACCGGGACTTGTTTTGTGTGGTGTTTGTGTACAGGTGTGTTATGTAATTAATGAGACATCATTAGAACTGCCACTTTACAACTGCTGGCAGTGATGACCGGGCACCAAGACGTCCCGCTTTGATGCAACCCCACTTTGATCAAACACCTGACCCTGACCCATGACGTTTTTTTAATTATGATTCAATTGAATTTAGAATGGGATTAAAATAAATTCAAATCAAATGGAAGACCAAATTGGTACAGTCCTGCATTGGAGTAATCAGAAGGAACCCAAACAATAAAAAAGCAAAGATGAAATCATCAGGAGGAACCTGGATAGGATTCACATTTCAGCTGCGACTCTGCTACCACCAAACACATCCAGGCACAGCCAAGTGAGCCTTATTCAAATAACATAAAAAATAAAAAATTAAAATTAAAAAAATGAACCCAGATCAAAAAAAATAAATAATTTTGACTGCCAGACCATGCATCCAATCAAGTTGAAATTTAAAATGTATATTCCCCATCACTACTATATAATAACTGTGAAGTTTCACATCGATTGATGAAGCGGTTCCAGAGAAAACATTATTTAATATTTTCTTCAATCCAATATGGCTGCCAGACTATGTGACCGATCAAATATTCCTTCACAAACTTGTACACCCAAGGCTTGTTGAACATTTGTTTGAAATTTCCCCTTGATCTGTCCAGCCGTTCTGGAGAAGAAGATATTTATGGGTTTTAGGGTAAATCCAATATGGCTGCCAAAACCATGTGACCTATGACGTCATGTGTGAACGTTTTGTTCTTCATGGATAGGCGGTCATCCGTGTGTAGTTTCGCTTCGATCTGTTCAACCACTTCAGAGAAAAAGGTTGTTTTTTTTAAAACAAAATGGCTGACAAATCACATGACGGATGACATCATTAAAAAAATTTTCTGTGGATCATTTTACCCTGAGATGGCCCTCAAGTTTTCAAAAAGATCAGAAGTAGCGTTCTGCATATGCAATTATGACATCATAATTATCAATAAAACATTCCACATGAGTCGGCGCTCCTTTAGTGAAAATTTTGGCTGAATCTGACAAGCAGTTGCGGAGAAAAACACGAAAGTTCTGTGCAAACAAACAAACAAACAAAGACAGACAAACAAACAGACAAACAAACAAATGGACTCAAATGCCAGGGTAACTAGAACTCAAATGCCCTCTCCTCCGGCCAGGGTAACTAGAACGGCACTCGGTAGAGCACATACCTCCGCCAGGCTGAACAGTTTACGTTTTGTTTCCCACTGACAGGGCGGATCTGGATCCAAATATGAACCAAAATTGAATCGGCGTGTTTTCGTCACCGAACCAGCGAATTCACCTTGATTTGTCATAACTCATCCACAACGTTTTGAAATATCATGATACATATTGTTTTTGGCCCCATCTCTCAATGGTGAAGAATATCTTAAATTTTTTTTTTAATTTTCAAATAAATTATTCCTTGTCACACACCCCTGACTTGTACACCAAGTTGCGTCGGAATCCGTCCACAACTTCGAGATATCTTGTTGTCAGACAGACAAACAGACAGACAGACAGACAGATGTGGTGAAAACATTAACGTCCGCCCACCTTCGGTGCCGGAGGTAACTCGAGAGTCAATAGAACACGATACCCCGTACAGTGATTATACACAGGAGGGTCTTGCTGTTTGCGGGCGTTACATTCTTGAAAATCCCTGTGAACCGCAAATCCACAAAACTTAGGGGGTAATGGGGAAAATATGGTTCGGGACTTCAACTTTTTGGGGGTTTTCTCGTCTTCCCAGTGAGACCACCCTCTCGGCTCTTGATGTGCCACGGCTCCAGAATCATTCTGTGTTGTTTGTTGGATGTCGTGGTTCGGACGCGGTTCCATCAGTCAACATTGGACCCCGTGTCCATTCATTTATTTTATTTTTTTTTAAGCAGGGTGTTGAATCATTGTTTCACATGGGTGGTTATCTCACACCAGAAGCTTTTCGTCGTTTCTCGAGTACCATTAATAATAAACGAATCCACTGTGCAGAATATCTGTAAAAGTGAGGCAAATACTCATGCAAGTGATCCTCAAAGTGTTTCTAGCACACTGTTAATAATGGCGAGCAAGCGTAAAGTGATGGACAAAAGTGATTCTAGTGCAAAAAGGCAGAGAAACGTGAACTTGTGCAGAAAGAAAAGCCTTCCTGAGGAAGGGGAGGGGGGAGGTGTATACATAGTCGAGGCTTGTGAAAAAGCAAGTACACTGAAAAGGATCGCTGTGAACCAAAATATGCATTACCTCGTTTGAGTTGCCATCAAAATGTGTCTTTGCCTCTGTCAGGGTTTGATGCACGCACCTTTGAATCAAATGAGGAAGTTCACCATTACATACAATGTCCAACTCCGATTCCCACATTGAGTTGTTTCCGCAGCCCAGTGTCCCAGTACTGCTGGCACAACTCACGCATGTTCACCTTGTCCCCCATGGCTGTCGAACCATCGAGTCTTGTTGCGGCTCCACGCGTTAACAGCCTCTCTGGACATCAACACCTCGTTCACTCAACAGAGTTAAATCGAGCATGGGGACGATCGAACATATGGCTCCTCACATGTCACCCGTCTCCGTCCACCTCCTTCTGGCGGGTCTATATATTAACCAGAGGACAATCCTGTGCCTTCCAGCAAATGCGATTCCAGTCCATACTGGAAATTTCATCTGAGAACGTTCCAGCACCTTCATGAATTTCACTCGGCAGTTTACAATACAATACTGCCCTCTTCTTCTTCTTCTTCTTCTTCTTCTTTCGGCTGCTCCCGTTAGGGGTCGCCACAGCGGATCATCCGTATGATCCGCATTGTGATTTGGCACATGTTTTACGCCGGATGCCCTTCCTGACGCAACCCTGGTCGCCTCTTACGACACAGGGATATGGTACACCTATTTTAACCGGGGTATACACCAGCCCAGTATACTGGTACTCATTTCGCCGACCTCGGAAGGATGACAGGCTGAGTCAACCCCCTGGTCTATTAATTCAGTGGCTCAACGGGGTTTGAACTCAGGACCTTTTGGATCCCAAGCCGCTGCCCTAACCACTGCGCCAACACCAGGATTACAATACAATACTGCCCTCTGCAGTCAAAATTGGCTCAATACATCAAGCAGTTTATCTTACAATTTATCAATCCATGCTGAACAAAATATATAACGTATAACCGTCCATTTAATCGTTCATTTGCAGGCATTTACTAATGCTTACAAATACCACAACATCTAGCTAATAAACTGACGGCCTCCTAAAAACGGTACTTTCATTTAATGATGGAAAAAGCATTTCTCAGTCTTCATACGTACATCAGAGGCAGCTATGAACCCTCAGAGTGAGGAGCAATGCAAAGTGAAAAAGATGGCAGCGATTTCTGGGTGGCTGGAGGGAAAGGCGTGGCCTGGCCAATGGGCGGTGCTTGTGACACCAGGTGAGAGAGATGAAGACGTGGCCTTTATCCTCCCCCCCCACTCCCTCTCCTCTGTACTCCAGTGCATTTCAAGTGCTGAACACCACGGCACAGACGCAGCAGACTGAAGCTCCAGACAATCAGAGTCGACGTCCGTAGCAGTTTGGCACCGCGAAACCATCCAATGATTCACAAGCATCTCCCTGCGATGACTGCTGACCCAGCGTCAAGATCCACTCCACTGGATCTGCGCAACTGGCGGGATGGGCAAGACGATCTGCCTGTAGGAGTATGGGGCATGGTGCTCAGAGATTTCTGGGTCGGCGACATCCAGTACACAACGACCCAGCAGTTAATCACGTACGACTAGGCCAACCCAGGATCAGGAACCTAAAGTTGGCAACGGAATGTCCGTCGTTGACCCCAACAGGTTCCCCTGAGAGGGTCATGCCGTACGCAGTGAGTCGCAAGCACCATGGAGAAATTCTGAGGGAGGGGAGTAGGACCCGTGTCAACGGGGCACCCCCTTCTCGGACATAGCGGTAGTACTGCATGTCCCATAGGAGACACCCGTCCCCACAAGTCTGGCTGAACCATCCTCTGGTCCAGACAAGTCTGGCATGTCCATGCAGTAGACCAGAGAATGGGTGGCGGGCCACGGCTGAAGACACGACTTGACTTGTGGTCGGGTTCAGCCAGTCTGTGGCTTATAGAATGGGCAGCGCTTATGACCCACAGACACAAACTCTGCTTTATAGATGAGATATAATGCATGTTTTTACTTCATGTATGTACATCGGTTTATTTTTTATTATTTTCTGCACCGAACGTGCCATGGTACACCACCCAAATAAAGGAATGTGTTTCCTGGTGCGAAAAGTCTGGCTAAAACCGAAATTGCACACGAAAACCTTCATATATTTCGCTTTAATGGGACTAGCATAATAATTAAAGGGTGTCAGTGGATAAGCTACAGGAATGCACACTCGCCTCTCTGTCGAGCCGGAGTTCAAATCGTGATCGAGCTATGAACTGTCACCCCGGTCAGACGCATGTTTCTGCTTCATGTATGTACATCGGGTTATTTAAAATATCACATTGGCAGGGGAATTAATTGCAAAGCAATTCTCTCTCTTGTTTCTTTTGTTATGTAGCATCCTGATCCATACCGTGATGTATACAAAATACACTGTGGTCATACAAAATGACTGCATACAAAAAAAAAAACAAGCTCAAATGAGCTAAGATCCTCGACCTCTTAATGATGACATCATTAAAACGAATATGACGTCATTGTGATGTATGAGGTTTGAGATAAATTATCTCTGCTAATGCCCTGTTCGATTCCCACAAACAGAATTCAAAAAGCTTGCCTAGTTTCAGAGATAATTTTTTAGGCGATTTCCATTAGCGGAGATATTTTGACGTCATAACTTTTTTTATAGGAGGAATTTTCAATATCGGAGATGGTTACTGTCTGCGCAGGATATTTTTACATATATATGCCAAGTTTCAGGAAGTTTTGATGAAAACTGTAGGCAGTGAAACAAAAAAGTCCACAAGAACAACAACGTGAGTAAGACTTTGAGATCCTCCAAGAGGATCTAAAAACTGGTTCGGGGAACTTAGCTTTGATGAACTGGGAGGAACTGCCGGTCTGATCGATGTCCACATGCAGCAAACTCCAAACCGAAAGCCATCCTCCCCCCCCCCCCAATCCCCACTCCTAATAAAGTAATAATTTCAGCCTATCCAGTGCTCATTCCCTAATCAAGAGCCATTTGCATATCTGTTTGCATTTAGTGTACAAAGGTTATCTGTGAACTCAGCAACACAGAGATTGTATTTGCTCCTTTCACAAAACAAAAAACCAAAATGAATGATAACTGCCGCAAAGTTCAATTCCTCTTTACCACATATGAAGTAGAACATAAACACATTTAGCGACAAAGACAATGAGGAACATGGAAAGTTTTTCAGCTGTTGTCTTTCCGAATTTGGTCAAATATGGAAGTCGGAAGGCAAACTCACCTGCATTTAGTGGAAACTTAGGGTTGGGGAGGAACCAAAGTGGGGAGTTTGGGATTGTTTAGCACAGTTTTGTCTTTGTGTGGTCATTGCAGTCGGAGTGCACCCTCAGGGAGAGATGAAGCCATCCACAAACCGACACTCAGTGGCACGTCTGAGTGGTTGGCTTGTGTGGGAACCGAGGTACAGGTATCGGAACTCCCTGTTACAACATCACAGGTTAAAATGGTAGGCACCCGGGAGCTCTCTCGTGTCGTGTAGCCAGATGCGTCCAACAAGAAAGGCCTGATCCTCAAACATCAGCACCAAGTTTCAGCACCAAAGATCTTGGTTTGAGAAGTTTTCAACGCATATATCTGTATCTCTCTCTCTTTCTCCACAATAGAGCAGGGAGATTTTGATTTAACAGCACTAATCAATAAGCTCTGTCATGACCTCATTCAGGACCCCTTGCTGGTCAGGCCTGCAAAGACACTCTGGAGGATGTGATCTCATCATTGAGTGAAGTATGAAGTCACTATTGTTTCCATGAAACTTACTTCCCTAAGCCAGCCTGGCAGAATGTGACTCACAATTAACAAGACCAATTTTTCATTCCAGAATGTGACTCAATCTGAATACCACAAAATTCACACTTAAATCACCAACAGTCATCCTGATGTCGGTTTATACTCGTCCTCTATTTTCAGAGTCAACTGGATAATGGGGAGGTGATATATATACAAGCAAAGAAAGACAAAGTTTGTACCATAAGACAACGCAGAAAACTATTTCAAAGCGAACTAGAGCTGCTCACAACTCCCAAGACTTCCAAGCAGTAACACCGACGGTTGAAAGTGCCAGTGATCTTCCCCCTACTCTTTCGAAAGACATCTTGGCATCTTTAACGTCGAAGAGCAGTGGCAGGTCCCCAACTGAACATCCCATTATCTGGACGGTGTGTCTCTGATACATCACCCAGTTTACACAACGCCAGAGTGACAGTTTATTGTTGGATTGGGAATCGAACCCAGACGAGGTAGTTCAAAGTTGAGTACGCCGCCTCTGTCTTCCAGGCCTTGCACAGAGGATGTATCTGTCGAAAGACCATGGGATCTTTTTATGAGAGGGAGAAAAAATTTCTACATGCCGATAATTTACAGCAAGTTTAACAGATTTCTTTTTCCCAGTGGTTGATTAGCTTCCTGATGCCGCTGGAATGGAAATCATGGTCATGGCACCGAAATTGGCAAGAGACGCTTTTGACTCCTGGCATGTATTCATACAAATCCAGACACAACGACAGAGTCCATACAACACTTTACCCCATGTAGTTTTGAGAAACACGGACATGGACCAGCGGCAAATTTGATTGGTCGTGATGACGTGAAATGCCGTAATATTTTGTTCAACTACTGCGAAACGGAAGGGTTTTGAAGGTGCCAAAAGGTGACTTGTGTTCCACATCGCTTAAGTATATCATTAAATTTAAATAAAATAAAGATTTTAAAGGTTGTAGAAAATAAATTTCCGGAAGTTTATCGTTGTTGATGCAGCGTCTTGTCTTCTTCTTCTTCTTCTTCTTTCGGCTGCTCCCATTCGGGGTCGCCACAGCGGATCATCCATATGATCCGCATAGTGATTTGGCACATTTTTTACACCGGATGCCCTTCCTGACTCAACCCTGGTCGCCTCTTGCGACACAGGGATCTGGTACACCTATTTTAACCGGGGTATACACCGGCCCAGTATACTGGTACTCATTTCGCCGACCTCGGAAGGATGACAGGCTGAGTCAACCCCCTGGTGTATTAATTCAGTGGCTCAACGGAGCTTGAACTCAGGACCTTTTGGATCCTAAGCCGCTGCCCTAACCACTGCGCCAACACCAGGTATTGATGCAGCGTCTTGTACGCCGCCTTATTTAACGCGTGATATTAGCTATTTTTGCCTGTTGTTTGTGTCCTTTGTGACATTCTTAAAAACAGTAAGTTTCCTGTTTGGAATGATTTTCGAATTCGTTTGACTGCCAGACAAGCAGAAAGCGTAAAAAAATTATCTCAATCCTCTCTCTGCGCGCACAATCGGGACGTATTCAGAGCCAAAGTCCTGCTAAACTACAGGATTGTTTTCCGATTCGTGCTCAAAATATAACATTCAATAAATATGAAATTGTTCCTCGATCATAAACCGACGTTCGGCGAGAGGACAAGCAGACAGATAGAAATGAACCAATTGCTTGACCCCGCTTTTCGCTTCTCATGCGTGGGATAACAACAGGTTTAAAATTCTCTCCACAATAAGTAGTTCCTCTTTTTTGATTCAACTACTTTGGGGGATTTAATGCAGCAACCACAAGCAAACAACTTTCCACCCGCTGGAAAAAGGAACAAAACTGCAGTCATAATCGAATAAGCAGGTTGATCTGGTAGTGTTCCGGCCTACCTGGAACACCTGGTTTATGATTACAGTGAACCCAGGTTCAAACCCCGTCTACCATACGCCACTATTGTCGTGCATGTGAATTAGTAATGTGATTTCTCATTGAAATTGGGAGTTTGTTCCAAATCATTGAGGTTATTGATTGAAAGGAACGATAAGCCTGCGTTTTTGTCGAATACATGTACAAGGGAAGGATCTGCTGTAGAACGTAACGAGTAAGATGTCGTCTGCTGTGTAAAACATGATGATGCGATTGTACTGGAAGAGAAGACGGCAAGGACCTTAACGTTTGAAGAATTATTCTATAATTTTGAATATAGAATCTATATTGTGTGTTCTCTCTTGCAACTTTGAGCCAGTGCAATTGGCTTAACATGGGAGTCACATGGGACCATTTAAGTTGCTGAAACATCAGACAAGCACACTTGTTCTGCACTTTCTGTAATCAATTAAAATCTTGTTTAGCGATCCCACCAAGTAAGGAACTACCGTAATCCAGCCTCGACAGCACGAATGCACCAACACCATGATGACAAGTCTTCGCCTGAGTACCAGAAGGTTCGAACGAACAAAGTTTCAATTGTCACACGTAACCTTTTGATTCCAAGGTGACGAAGTATCACTATTCATATACTTCCTGATGTGATGAACGTTATAGATCGGACAAATTAAGAGAGCGAGGCAACTGCGTGACCTGATCAGACATCCTCATGTCGTGATCAAACATCACGCTTAAGTTTTGGATCATAGGGGAATGAGAGATCTCCTGACCGTCGAAGCTGAAAGCATAATTACAAATCTGTTTATAGTGGTTTGGTGAAGAAGCTATAAAGAATTCAATTTTATTTACTACGCATCAGCCATGCTTGTATGTCTTCGAGCAATTGAGAGAAACTAAAGTGAGTGCAAGTAGCGTCACCAGATCTGATCGGGTCAAAGATTGCCTACAACTGAATATTATCCGCATGCACAGTACATGATAGTGGATGTAACGTTGAGTGACACGAATGTAATACGTGAACAGTTGTGGGCCAATAACAGACCCTTGAGGTCCGCCACATTTTAGGTGTTGGTCACCCGAGAAAGACTTAGCAGTATGGACCCTGGTAGATCTGTCTGCGTTGGATGACTGGAACCAAGAAAGGGCTTTATCATAGGGACAAAAGTCTTCAGATCACCTGTATGTGAGAATAGCAAGATCCACCGTCTCGAAAGCAGAGGACAGATCAACCGTTAGTAAAGACCACTGCCTGTTGATCATCAATGGCACAAAGTAAGTCGTTCCGTACTGAAACTAGACCCATTTCAGTGCTATGTGCTATGTGAAATGCAGACTGCCAAGGATCAAGGAGGTCATTTCGAATGACAAAATCAGATACCTATTCTGATGCAGCCTTTTCAAATAATTGGCCGAGAAATGGGAAATTTGAGACAGGTCTATAGTCAAATCTTCATTGTCCAAAGAAGGCTTTTTTTTCAAAACTGGAGTGATTACAGAGGACTTCAGAGTTCCAGGAAAACACCAGTGGACAAAGACAAATTCACAATTTGTGACGGTACGTGAGGCACAACAGGGAGATGTCTCTTAACGGGCCAGGTTAGAGCTGGGTCATAAAGACAGGTCTTTGAGAGACATTTCTTAACTGTTCTGCTCAATTCGTCCTCATTTACAGAAACATTCCGAAATAGTCTCGCAAACATTCTGCCGGGATTTGATGAACTTCCTGAGATCAGCATCTGATTTCATCTTACGCCGTCGTCACTCAGAGTGTCGTCGAGCTCAGCTGGCCTCCTTTACATCGTCATCACACCAGTTAGGTTTGAGACGTACAGAACGCTCCTTAGTTGCCGCAGGAGCATGCACGGTCCAAAACTTTGTTGTATCGCGGGACAAGATAATTTGCCTCATGGTCAGAGCTTTCCAGTAACAATAACCACTGGATCAATGGAGAACTTTTAATGATCAAATAATTTGTAGCTTCCCAGAACAAACGTATTTTGCAAGCACTGTTCTTGCTGAGGTCAACACACAGTGCACCATGGAGTGATTGGAGTTGGATTTGATCTACTTGACATGATTGTACGAGAGAGTCCTACTCCCCTCCATATTATGTACATTTTCCTCCATAAGCATTAGATCAATGCCTGTAATCCTTCCGAGGTCGGCAAAATGAGTGCCAGCATGCTGGTATACTGTGTCAGAGTGGCGGAGTCCAGGATTGTGCCCAATAGCCATAGAGACTGCTTAAGCAGCACCAACGCTCTGCACAAAGTATGGTCCCAATGTCCTCTCTCCTCCTCCATTTAGATCAATGTACTAACCAACAAGATAAGCACACTTCCTTCATGTGCGACACGCGCGAACGCATTTCCACAAGTGGTTTCATCTTTATTACCGCATCAGTTCCAAAATATGCAACAGCGGTTTGTCTCTTTATGGAGCAACAAGGCAATGCACGACATTCAACAAAGTAAGCAACTTCCCTGATGTTCTTTTTTTCTTTTCTTTCTCTTGTATCCCTTTTTAAACACAGTAATCCGTTTATCGACAACCTTATCAAACCAACATAGATAGAGGATGCATTGTCCTTCTCCAACACCCAACCCGATGCATTCCTCGATCACTCCCCTCATCCCAATATCTATTCTTTCTCCTCCTACCCTGACGCCTCAACTACCTCTTCATCGGAGATACATACACACCTCCTAACTGGTGCTCATCATGGCAGAGACAATGCGTTTTTGGGTGGGAGACGATGCTTAATTGTCGCTAACAAGTCGTGCAGCGTTTGCTGTTTTGGGACTCAGTGTCTGCCTCACCCAGCTAGAGGGTTCAATAACGAGACAGCAATAATATTTGGACAACAAAGTTGCTAAAATGAGTCTTTATGCATGAATGATGTATCTGATTGATTGTCCCATTTTTCTCGCCATCAGATTATATGTGGACTGGATATGGATTGTTTATAACTTACATCTTGGGGGTCTCCTATATGATTTCTGCAGACTTTCATTGTTCTGCATGCATGATGTGTCCAAAGTGTGATGACAGTTTCTGTTTTTACCATCAGTGCTTCTCATGTCCATGGTGGTATTGTTATGTGTGTGCCATTCTTGTGTGTTCAACAATGTGTGTGCTGTACCTCGGATGCACGTTAGGCTGGGCGTCCTGTCTGCTGGCATTAGTTGGTGGATATTGAATATCCCATGATGTCCTTTGTGAAGATTAGGTGAACAGTCATTGGCACGATGGCAAAATTTCGAATTCCTGCCCTACACTTAGTCAAACAGCAGGACTGACCAACCGGTTGGTGAAAGACTTGGGCCAAACTTCCCCCAAGGGAAACCACACCAGAGCATGGGAATAATTGTGGCCGTTAAAGAAGAAGAGGAAGAAGAAGAAGAAGAAGAAGAAGAAGAAGAAGAATGTTAACACACCGCCACGAACATGCACACACACCTATGACCTCCCCTACCCCAACCACACCCCGTGTCCCACCGGCTGGTCCCACAAGGAAAGAGTTTTCTTGTTCCAGTAAAACAACTATTCCATTGTTAACATCAATATTATTACAAGTCACATGATGAACTGAAAAAAATTTATCACCATTAAATGAGCCCGAGCCTTTGATATAAAAAATAAGGGGTAATCGACTCACCTGAGCCCTGCGCAGGTGCTCAGACTCACGTCAGATCCCTCCACACCCTCCACATCCCCATGGTAAAGGCAATGATCCTTTGCAGCGGGCGGTACGTCCGGCGTGAGGAGGGAGAGAGAGAGAGAGAGAGCAATGTGACCCCCAGGGAGAAGGACAGGGAAGAGTGTCAGGACAAATCACGACGAGCTCATCACCGACCATCGTCCTGGATCGGTGTGCATTCCTTAGAGTACAGTAGAATAAGTCAACATTTCACCAGAATCGTTCAAAACGTGAAAAAAAAGTGTCAAAACTGGTCCACATGACTACATTTATATGCTCTTTCATAAAAGAGCAGGACACGCATGATCAGACTCCAATTACGGCCGCCATCTTGAATTTCAAAATGGCCGCCACCAAAATTTTCTTTGACGATATCTCGGTCACCAAGAGGCCTAAGTACTTGAATAAAGAGTCTAACCCAATGTTTTCAAACACAAGGAATCCAACGAACACACTTATAATGCTCCATTTTCAGTCTTTCTGCTTTAAAATCGAAATGGGACCCTTTCATAAACAACTAAACACTTAAAAGTGTTTGCTCGTTGTTTGATATCCAAATGCTATGAGGGTGTAGAAATGGCTTTATCCAATTTAATTGGTAGCGTCTCTCTTGCCGGTAGAATATTCAGAAGTAGCACCAGCAGGTCTGCCACAAACTGACTTGCATGCACCAGTTGTTGAAGTCAAGTAAAAGCTGAATCAAGCGTCATGTCCGCATCCAGAGAGAAAGAAGACGGCTGGTTGAGTGCAATGTTAGAACTTGTATCAAACAAGATGGAACTTGATACCAAAGACTTTGTCTCATGGGCAGCTTACCATGCCAATAGGTAATCAGCTGAGATCAGACCAGTGTCACCCATTGCGTTGATGGCTTTGTTCACAGAACCAGCACATACGCCAGCTATGATAGCACATGCTATGCGTCTTGTGTCGAGGATGATTCAGCATTTGCACCCTGATCAAATACCTGTGATAACTCTGGATCAGCCATTATATTCCATTGCGAAACAAATCCAGTGAGCATGGCCAGACCATTTGGCGAGGATAAATTTGTGGTGGTAATGGGAGGTCTCCACATAGAGATGAATGTGTTGAAATTACTCGGAGATTTCCTCAGTGGTAGCGGATGGACAGCAGTTCTTGTGCAATCTGAAGACACAACATCTGGTCGAGCTGATGTAATATTGAAGGGTTCGCATGTCACCAGGTTTCGCTATGTACATCAAGTAACGGCAGCAGCTTTGCACCTCCTTCGGAAATCTGCGTACATCACATATGCCAAATCACTTGGGCCAGATGATGACACAATGGATTTTGAAACTTGGCATCAAGTCAATTGCAGTAAGGTTCCTTAATTCCAATACTGGGCTTTGGTTCTGGATCTTGAACTTCTACTCTTGCAATTTGTGCATTTTCTGCATGAAGCAAACTTTGAGTTGTACGTTCAGTGCCTTGGACAAATTGTTCCATGGATGTTTTCTTTGGATCATACAAATTATGCAAGATGGCTCCCTATCCATATCAAGGACATGGTAGAGCTTCGTCAGCAAGTGCCGTCAGTTCATGAGCAATTTGAGAAGGGTAACTTTGTGGTGCAGAGATCACCTCACACTTTCTCTACTATGGCTATGGACCAATCCCACGAACAGATGAATGATCACATCAAAGGAGATGGCGGTGTGATTGGAATCACTGATAATCCTTCTGCTTTGATCAAGTGGATTACAGCTCGTCCTGAAGTGGCTCGAATCATCGACGAGTTGGAGAATTCATTTGGAATTACTTCCACAAAATCTACAGAGCACCATGATCAGGGACAATCCACTCAGTTGAAATTTGCCCAACACATCAAAACTGTGATTGCAACATTTGAAGAATTAGGTAATCCCTTCACAGAAGATACAAATGATCTGAACGTGCTGGACACAATGGAGGTGATGACAGAAGATGCAATCTTTAGGCTGAGGAATGTGGAAGCAAATGGGCAGTCAAAATATGACATATGCTGCTGAACGCTTGGAGCAGTAAGTAAAACCAATTTCAGACATCATACCAAAGAACAACATGGCTCCCTTCCACAAGACTTCACCCTCAAAACACTCCAGAACATCACACCAAATTAGGACTCTGAAAAGCAACTGTGAGTTGTTTGGCAGAATGTACATATCTTGTCAGTCCCGAGAAGGGGACATGGATGAATTCTTCAGTCATGAAAACCAGGGATCACCACCTTCTCTTTCAGAGATGGGAGAACTGAGGCAGTGTACTAAATCAGACCTTATTGGATGTTTCGACAAGCTGGCTACCAGTACGGCTTCTGAGTGTGGTACACCAGAGGTAGATGCCAAGATTCTCGATGGATCTGTTAGAGTCAATATGCTGCTTCCTAAGTCCGGCTCAACATTCGGAGACGATGCTGAAAATGTGTTCTTGCCTTATGTACTGAGAAATCTGCAAAACACAAAACGTCTGGATGTTATATGGGATCGGTATATTGACAACAGTTTGAAGCGTTCAACGAAAAAGAGGAGGGGAACGGGGAGCCGCATTATTGTCACAAATTCTACGCCAATTCCGCAGAACCGGCAGAGACCTATAGTATGCTACCCTTCACGTGGACCAAAATAAGAGTGAGCTGTATCATTACCTATCACAGTGCGTCGCTAAGTTATCCACACAAGAGAAGGAGCTACATAGCACACAAGATACCAATGTCATCTCTTCCCAAGAGTGCAACATAGAATCTTCTCCAGCTCCATGCAACCATGAAGAAGCCGATACGAGGTTATTTGTGCATGCTCTCCATTGTGCACAAAATGGCCATCACAGAATCCTCATCAGGTCAGTCGACACTGACGTCGTTGTCCTTGCAATTGCCATATTTATCTTTATCTTTATCCCTTGATGAACTATGGGTTGCAAATGGAGTCAAGAAACATTAAAGGTTAATACCGGCTCACACGATTGCAAACAGTCTTGGTGAAAATAAGGCCAAAGCTCTTCTGTTCTTCCATGCCTTCACTGGCTGTGACACGTCGTCGTCATTCAGTGGTATTGGGAAGAAAACCACTTGGGACACCTGGACCAATTTCCCTGATATAACAGACACTTTCTTGAGTTTATCTCAAGAGCATTCATCGGTCTCAGATGAGAATGTGTGTCAACTGGAAAGGTTCGCCATACATCTTTATGATAGAACCAGTGAATGCACTGAGGTGAATCAGGCAAGGAAGCTTCTGTTCGCGAAAGGAAGACAAATAGATCGCCTACCCCCCACAAAGGCAGCCCTCACGGAACATATCAAGAGGTCGACCTACTAGGCAGGACACATCTGGGGCCAAGCGCTGATATCTAAGTAGCAGTTACCAAGCCCATGCGACTGGGGATGGACGAAGAATGCCATTGAACAGTGGATACCTTTCTGGACAGCACTTGCCGAGGCGGACAAATCCTGCACAGAGCTGATCAAATGCGGCTGCAAAAAGGCATGCAGACCACCATGCAAATGTTTCTGTGCATCTCTCCCCATGCACTGAACTTTGCCATTGTGCAGGAACATGTTATCAGACAGATTGAAGTCAGAACTGTATCTCGACCAGATGAACTATACTTGGGACAGTGTATATGTCATTTTAAAGCAGAAAGATTGACAATAGAGAATTTTAAGTGTGTTTATTGGATTCCTTGTGTGTGAAAACATTGGATTAGACTCTTTATTCATTATGCTAGGTCTCTTGGTGACTGAGATATCGTAAAAGAAAATTTCGATGGTGGCCATTTTGAAATTCAAGATGGCGACCGTAAATGTATTCTAATCAGGTGTGTCCTGCTCTTGTATGAAAGAACATATAAAAATGGACATGTGTGCCAACTTTCACACTTTTTTCACAATCTGAACGATTTTTCTTTAATCTACTGTACTATTATACAGCGTTCACAGCCGACGTACTGGTCGAGTGTGGATGAAAGAATTAAATAAATAAATAAATAAATAAATAAATAAATAAATAAATAAACCAACCACCAAACCGAAGATCCATAAAACTCACCACTCAGCAATTCCATGGTGCCATTCCCATTCAAAGGTGCATGAAGTGTACAAGAAACTGAATGATAACTGAAACCCTAATGTGTTCAACTCTTACACTGCATTGCTCTCAAGTGGGTTGTGATTTGGTGGGTCGCGTGTTGGGATAAAATGGCCACAGATTGGAGCACCGGATGGACAACTGGCAATTAGTTAAACACAATCACCTGATATGGAGGCAATAAACAACCAACCAACTAACATCACCTGGTATGGAGGCAATAAACAACCAAGCAACTAACATCACCTGATATGGAGGCAATAAACAACCAAGCAACTAACATCACCTGATATGGAGGCAATAAACAACCAACCAACTAACAGCACCTGATATGGAGGCAATAAACAACCAACCAACTAACCTTGCTGTGCGATGTGCTTGCAATACGGGTTCCATTTTCCAAATAGTGAACTTCCGTAAAACCTGACGACAGGAGGTCTCTGTGGGGATGGAGTGGGGTGGATAAAAGTTCGGAACAGGTTGTGCGTTTACAGGAAGCAATTGTATTTTAAAATTTATCAATGTTGTACATTTGCCAAGCAGTAAAAACTGCTTCGGAATGGCAACCTGGTCCAGGATTGCGCGCCCCCAGCCAATGACACTGAATTGGTAACCCGATGTGTCGGACGGAACGAAAAGAATGATTATTATCTCCACCGCCGAAGGTGAAGGGGGTTATCTTTTCACCCCTTTTCTGTCTGTATGTCTGTCTGTCTGTCTGTTTCTTTGTTTGTGTGCAGGATATCTCAAACATTTGTGGACAGGTTGGGTGTGTCGCAAGGACGAACTGATTCGATTTTGGTGAATATCCGAATCCGGGTCTAGATACGAGAATTATTTAATTTTTAAAGTGATTCTTCACCATTGAGAGATGGGGCCAAACAACGATATAGTACTGGATAACATGATATTTCAAAAATTTCATGGGCCTGATATGTTCTCTTGGATCAGGCATTGTGTGGCAGAGGTACGCGCTCCGCCGAGTGCCCTTCTAGTTTATCTATATTATCATGGAGTACGGTAGTAATCATGATGTAGGGATGGTGTTGGAAATTTTTTTTTTCCGCGAATTGAAATATTATATTATACAAGCGCGAAATGCTAAATGACAATTTCAATTAAAGCAAGTGTTTTAAATCCCATAACAACAAGGATTTACAAGGGATTTAAGGAACAGGAGGAGGCCATTCGGCCCATCATGCCTGTGTGACACCAATACCAGATTTAACCAATCCGTCGATACCCCTTCCCTTCGTGTGCAGCCTTTTGGCTGCCACACTGGTCCTCATTTCACCGACCTCAGAAGGATGACAGGCTGAGTCAATCCCCTGGTGTTAATTCAGTGACAAACAGGGCTTGAACTCAGGACACTAGGATTCCTAGCCACCACCCTAACCACTAAGCCAACACCAGGTTTAACAGGATTTCACATATTTGAGGTTTTGACACTTTAAAAAAAAATCATCAATGGAACTAGAATAATGTTTACATGTTTACTCCAGGTTCTCACTGAAGGAGCAAACATTGCACTGAACAGAGAGCAAGAGCTGCGAGAATGGACGAGCACAGTCAGCAATGAGTAATACAAGACCCCAGCTGTGATTGCAAGCACATGCAGAGGTGCTGAATTCCTTAAAAGAAGGATCCACAAACGCGTGGATAAAAGGCAGGAAAAGAGGAGAAGTCTCGAGTGGAGGATGTGGAAACGACTCAGGGTGTGAATCACTTCCTTTCCTGGAAGACTTACTCGTTCTTGTGCAGCCTCAGCACAAGTGGTCTGCCCTCGGCTCGGATGGCAAATCGCTGCGCCCGGGGATGTTGTGCCTGCACCCGACAAGACATCGGATGGGAACCTCATACATTGTCCCTCTCTCTCTCTCCCACACGGGGGGGAGCAAACCGGATCACATGTCCTATTGAAGGCTGAACACACGGTCAATGCACAAAGAAAGCAAAAGATTCCAGATATTATTACAAACAAGCTGAAATGAGCTAAGATCCTCGTCCTCTGAATGATGACGTCATAAAAACGAATATGACGTCATTATAATGTATCAGGTTTGCGATAAATTATCTCTGCTAATGCCCGGCTTGATTCCCGCAAACAGAATTCAAAAAGCTTGCCTAGTTTCGGAGATAATTTTTTTAGGCGATTTCCATTAGCGGAGATATTTTGACGTCATAACTTTTTTTTCGAGGCGGAATTTTCAAAATCGGAGATGGTTACTGTCTGCGCAGGGTATTTTTACATATATACGCCAAGTTTCAGGAAGTTTCGATGAAAACTGTAGGCTGTGAAACAAAAAAGTCCACAAGAACAACAACGTGAGTAAGACCTGGAGATCCTCCACGAGGATCTAAAAAAAACTTCAGCATTCTAATCATGAGACACATTGTGTTGTCTGCAAGACAAATGTGATGCAAACAGATGTTCTTGAAAGTCCTGGCTTCTGACTGCCTGAACAAGTCCAACATCCCATTCCCAGGGCGTGCTGGATGCTCGATGCTCTCAACAGTATCGAAGACGACGTCCTCGGTTGGGATGTTCGGGAAGACAACAAACCTGTTTGAGCACCTGTTGGACAGAAAATAAATAGCTCGAGGTTCTAGGTTCGAATACAATACAGCATAGTGTTTACTTCTCCATTTTTATTTATTTGTACGCAGCCTGTGGCTGCTGGTTGCATCATTTTCTGTGGGCACAGCTGTGCCGCTGATGTAATGCCCCTTAGTCCAGCGGAAATGTGAAAAAGCGTGTTGCGGCATCATTATTAAGTTTTTTGGTTGATTCATCATCTCTGAGCTATCCTGAATCAGAATCAGCCGGGTACCAGACTCGCACCCTTGAGGAATTTTTTTTAGAGGCGAAAAACAAAATGGTCACCGCCGACTTTCGATAAATTCTGTTTTGGGCAAAATCTTCACTTTTAATGCACTTACACACAATTTTGGTGTCCACTACCATGTTTTCATGGTCAAGGAATCCGATAATGATAAAATTGAAGGTGTATATTATAAGACCTGTCTCATATTTTCAAGATGGCCACCATTTTAATATGAAAAATGGCTATTTTTACAGTTCCGCTGATCACTTCGAGTAAAAAATTGAATTTGATGAACCCTCATATATTAATACGAAGTACAATAATAGTTAATGACGGCTGAAGTAACTTACTTGCAATGATCAATGAATTGATGATTATATTGGAATACGATTTTTACACAAATATATCCGGATACGTGTGGATAGTTGACTATGACTTTGGGTTATGTCCTAAAGTAAGTATGTACATGTATATGATTTTGAAGTTACCTTTTATTTTTAGGCAAACTAATACTACCTTTGTTAAGGATGCAATGTTCTACATTATGTTCAATCTTCGTCATCGTCATGATTAGCAGCTACTGCCCTTGTCTGTTCGTTACGACAGTCTGATCCAGCATTACAACCGCAAAACATCGAACATGACATCTGTGCTGCCACACAACCACACCTCCCGGTGGAACATGGCCGGCGGGTGGAGCATCCACACTTGATCAGCTGCAGAATGGTGACTGGTGCAGCAGATACATCAGGTGGAAGTGTGGTTGGACACAACGTCGCACCGTCCTCACCTTCTTGCCATCCATACTTGATGGGATCCAAGTTCGGAGGGTCTGAATGAGTGGCCGATTTCCATATAATGACTTGATGATGAGCGCGATGTACATGTCGAACAAAGGCATCATGCGACGGGGGCAACGACTTCAATTTCGGAGCAGAGGTAATCATGGAGTTGGCCATCTTAGACTTCCACAACTGATACCGGAATGTGGACATATCACCTTCGACTTTGGAACCACAACAGGCAGCAATGAAGGTAGTTGCCTCAGATATCATCTTTTTCTCGTCTGCTTCCAGCTGACCAAGTAAGGTGGGATGATGTCCGCCCATTAGTACCTTCAGCGCTGTGGCCTTTCCAATGCCAAACAAATACGACACAGTATCACATCCGGTCACAGCATGTACAGCAGGCAGATATTTGGCGATGCTTTTGGGTTTCAGTGCTGTTTGGTGAATGTCTACGTTCGCCCTCCCAGCACACGAACTCTCCATGCTGACATCCATAGTCATCTTTTCCTCGAGGTAGAAATGAATCAACAGGACAAAGACATCTGTGTCGGCGCAGACCACTTTGATGTGCGAGTCACCACTGACACCTGACACAATTCTAACTAAGTGATGGATGATGATGACATCTGCTTCTTCATGGTGAGTTTTCAGATCCTGTCTCTGGAGAGGGGAATTGTTCCATACCTGTACTGGTGTAGGATCTTTTCCGGTGATCACCAGTTTGGGCTGGTTGTCCACAATGTGGGTCATCAGATACTGACAGATCAAATCGATCAGTGGTACTTTGTTGTAGGCTACATTTAGGACCACTTTTTGCGCTGGAAGTGTTGTGTGTAAGTTGAGTTGATGTTTTCGACTTGAATCATGACCTGCGCGACTGGATCTCATCATTTGTTTTGTGCTGATTTTGATGTACCTGTCGAAAATCAGGAATACGTCACAACACTTCAGGTGGTATTTGATGGTTCCCATGAAGTTGATCACATAATCCTCAACTGTACCATTTGTGGGCCAATGTACAGTCCATAACATGGCGCATCCATCGATGATGACAGCATCTGGAACACCTTGGATTCGACTTGATTGCTCAACTTGGAGTATCGTCTTCAGGATTGCTTTCGACTGAGCCTGCATCGCACCGCTCTCATCAAACAAGGAGGCTGGGACAGGGGACAGTTCGTAAGAGAGGACATCCTTGATATCAATATCCCTGTATTGTTGGAGACATATGACTCGGGTGTAGATCAATTCGGTATCATATACTGGCCTTCCATCCAGCTTGATGCTCTTTTTGGTCGAAGTCATCAGGGTCACTTTCTTGGTTCGTGTCTCGTTGAAGCTTGTTGGCCATCCAGATTCAAATTCCGCCATCTGTTGTCATCCAATCTTGAGAGAATCATCAACGTTTACCTTGCCTGTAGCATGAAACATAGTAGTAGACTCCAAAATTGTGTGTGGAAGTGTATTATAAGTGAAGATAAAGCCCAAAACAGAATTTATCAAAAGTCGGTGTTGGCCATTTTGTTTTTCGCCTCTAAAAAAAATTCCTCAAGGATGCGAGTCTGGCACCCAGGGCCGGATTACGATTTTGTAGGCCCCTGGACTACAGATACTGTGAGCCCCCCAGTGATAATTACCAAAAAGCACGCAAATCGAATTTCGGATTCTTGAAATCAGTTCATTCAACTTCTACGACATAGCGTCAACATTAGGCCCGCATCGATGGGTGCAAGTGGAACACCACAAAAAGAGAGAAGAGATATTGTGATATTTTCAAAACTAAAAGAAGTTTTTGAAATATTAAATTAATTTGACAAGGCTAAACAAAATTAAAATTCAAACATTTGCTTTGCCTAAATTCTTGGTAACAAATTTCTCCAAAAATCAGTAAATTGTAAAAATTTTGAGAACATCATTTTCAATTGTCATGACAGCTCGTCTGTCAAGTCGTTCTTGTGTCATTGTTGACCTGAGTACATTCTCAATACGTTTCAACCTGGAGAAACTTCTCTCTCCAGTCGCATTAGTTATCATTAAACACAAGTAAATCCGTAATGCTATTTCAACATTTGGGAATGAAGAAGTTAACCCATTTTTTAACCACAAGGGTGTAGATATCAGAAGCTTGCGGTGTTTCTGGCTTGTCCCTGAATTCATCAAATTGCCCAACAAAGTTTTTTTAAAGTGAACAATTTCTGGCACAAATCCAGGCTCGATGTCATCTGAGTGAATCTTCTGAAACTTGGCTGCCGTTGTTGAAATGTCTTCATCGTTCATTGTTGGAAATTCGACCAGGAAACCAAACAACGAATGAACATTTTTTTACGCTTCAATGCGATGAGAAATAGCTGAGCATAACTTATCCATGATGGGTAGATATGTTTCCACCTTAAACTTCTGGCTTCTTCGCAAAGTTTAATTTAGAAGTTTAATAGCTGATTGAAGCTCCAGTGTTTCATGTTGAAGTTATTTGCTGACCGCAAAGCAATGACGAAAGAACAATCAGGAAAGTTTCGATGGAATGAGCGATTTGTTGACCTGGCCCTAAGCGAGTATGAGATCGTCTCATTGTAATCAGGATTGCCAGCGCCAACTAGTTGGAATAATGGGCAAGAAAAAAATTCCAGTATATTATACAGTATATTAATTGAGCCCTTTTTAAAGAGATAATTCAGCGTACTTATAACTTTCATTCTGCATTTACAAATTAAGTAACTTTTCACAGTAAATTAATTTTACTTAATCTCTGGAGGCCCTCAGCTGGCGGGGGCCCCGTAAAGCCCATGCCTTCACCCGGCACTGCTGGCACCCGGCTGATTCTGATTCAGGATAGCTCAGAGATGATGAATCAATCAACAAAACTTCATAATGACGCTAAAGCACGCTTTGCCCTGAAATGGCTGTTTGGCATCGAGACTACCTGTTAGCAGCAAGCTGGTGCTCATTTTGCCAACTTTGGAAGGATGGCAGGCTGAGTCAACCCCACATGGTGTTAATTCAACGGTTAGACAGGGGCTTGAACTCAAGACCCAAGGATCGTTAGCCAACCACCTTAATCGTTAAAGCAACACCAGGCCTCACTTGTTCGTAGTTTACCAACATAATGCATCAAAAGGACGAGCCCAGCTTTTGGAAGTGACGGTAAGAGACATTGGTGTTGAAGGAAATGTAAGATGGTTTCCGGAGGTTGTAAGTACGGAGTGAATTCATAAAAAGTTGGTGCAAGGAGTCAAAAAGTCTTTTCCCCAACCTTGAATGAATGGTCGTGCACCAGTGATACTGAACACAGGTGCTCGTCCCCTTCTGTGTACTTTCCAAATGAGATTACACCTGTTTTTTGTTGTTTAAACAGATGTGATGAGTTTCCTCATATGCTACTGGAATAGAAGTCACGCAAAAGGTTCAAAGATTTCTTCAAAAGAAAAACTTTTGATTGTGTGTGATTGTGTTTGATTGTGCGTGATTGTGTGTGATTGTGTGTGATTGTGTTTGATTGTGTGTGATTGTGTTTGATTGTGTGTGATTGTGTTTGATTGTGTGTGATTGTGTTTGATTGTGTTTGATTGTGTGTGATTGTGTTTGATTGTGCGTGATTGTGTGTGATTGTGTGTGATTGTGTGTGATTGTGTGTGATTGTGTGTGATTGTATGTGATTGTGTTTGATTGTGTGTGATTGTGTTTGATTGTGTGTGATTGTGTTTGATTGTGTGTGATTGTGTTGATTGTGTGTGATTGTGTTTGATTGTGTGTGATTGTGTTTGATTGTGCGTGGTTGTGTTTGATTGTGCGTGACTGTGTTTGATTGTGCGTGATTGTGTGTGATTGTGTGTGATTGTGTTTGATTGTGTGTGATTGTGTTTGATTGTGTGTGATTGTGTTTGATTGTGTGTGATTGTGTTTGATTGTGTGTGATTGTGTTTGATTGTGCGTGATTGTGTTTGATTGTGCGTGATTGTGTGTGATTGTGCGAGCAGTGTTTCACACACATTTGGAACTCACTGCAGATGATTGAAGGGATATTGTGACACCAGTGAGGAATGAATGAATGTTGTGACACCAGTGAGGAATGAATGAATGTTGTGACACTAGTGAGGAATTAATCTATCTACGACTCCAATTATTAACTGTGGGAAAGTTTTTGGCTCAAGTCTTTCACGAACCGGCTGGCCAGGGTTGAGGTTCGACCAAAATTGACTTTTGGCAGGAATTTGTAATTTGTTCAGGGTGCCGGCAATAACTCATGTACCGTGGGATCTTTAACGTCCACCAACCAATGCTCGCAGAAGGGACACCCGGCTTAACATCCCGCTGGTAGAGGAAGCACTTTGTGATGTGAAATACCAAATTAAACAGTTTATAACCGGGTCAGGAATCGAACACAGACTAAACAAAAGGTCAGTGTGTTTCCTATGAAGTATCCTGTCGGGCAGGTAAAAGGTGTAATATGGGTGGATACTCACAGCGTCATATAAAGGTTGAGGAGCAGGCTCTACCTTCTGTGCACCTTCCATTAATTGGGCTTTAGTTTACTACTCACATGGAATGGATTCCTTGTGTTTTAAGACAAAAGGCTACAAAGCCATGTTGTAATGCTTTCACTACTGGTCTCCTATCCATGGTGTACTGGCCTGACAATCTATCTGAGTTGTAATTGTCTGGCTGGTAATTAGCATGACAGTCATTTGATCCCTCCAGGCATGAGACTGTCCCATGTGGCTCCTCCAAGTCAGATCAGTCCCAGTACAAACTGTCCACACGGCGTGAGAATGATTTTTTTTTTTAAATCACCATGACTGTGAAGTTATTGACATCTGATTACCTTTTAAGTAGTTTATCCAATTTGCACAACAACGTGGGATCTGGTTATCCAACGTATGGCACGTCAAACACCGTACGCAGCGTATCATCGAGGAGTTGAATCAGAATGTGTTTTCAACACAAGTCTGTACCTTAAGCCAGTGGATAAACACCATTCACCCTATTGACTGCTGGGGAAACGTGTGAGGGAGTAGCTCGGGCGAGTGAACTTTCAGGTTCATGGGGTGACGTCTTGGTGAAATCTTCAGGATGTCTTGTGGAGAACAAGAGACGGGCTCGAAACAATATGTTTGTTAGGCAGTGTAGCCAAATGGAGTGAACTGCCATCGGATTGCCTCTCACGATTTAAAATACTGAAGCACCGGCATTAAGTTAAGAAATATTACACACACATGTATATATATATATATATATATATATATATATATATATATATATATATATATATATATATATATATATATCTATCTATCTATACAGTATACATCTATATCTATGTCTATACATATATATATATATATAGCTATACAGTATACATCTATATCTATGTCTATACATATATATAGCTATACAGTATACATCTATATCTATACATATATATATATATAAAAAAAAAAAAAATAAAAAAATATATATATATATATATATATATATAGATATACATCTATATCTAGAACTATAACTATATCAATATCAATATATATATATATATATATATATATATATATATATATATATATATATGTATAACTATATCAATACATATATCAATACATATATATATATATATATGTATAACAATATCTATATATGTATATGTGTCTATACATCTACATCTATAACTATAACTATATCTATATAAATATATATAGATATATATATATATATATATATATATATATATATATATATATATATATATATATATATATATACATATACATATATATATATATATATCTATGTCTATACATCTATATCTATACATATATATATATATATATATATATATATATAGCTATACATCCATATTTATAAGTATAACTATATATATATATATATATATATATATATATATATATATATATATATATATATATATATATATATCAAAATCTATATATATATATATATATATATCTAGAGCTATATCTTTATCTAAATGTAAATTTAACTCTAAATATCTCTCTATATACTCTCTCTCTCTCTCTCTCTCTCTCTCTCTCTCTCTCTCTCTCTCTCTCTGTCTCTCTCTCTGTCTCTCTCTCTCTCTCTCTCTCTCTCTCTCTCTCTCTATATATATATATATATATATATATATATATATATATATATATATATATATATATATATATGCACAGAAACACATACATATTGTTGCGGATTCGCGCCCGCCGGCGTGCTGACGGCCACGTAACTCGAATCGCGGCACGTCGCCCACCGGACGGACAATCCAGTCGTGACCCTCTCGGACTAACGCCGGGAACCAGTCACGGGTGGACCTTTCGGTCTCACCGCGATCGAGCCAATCAGCCCCCGCGTGGGATAGGGTTGCTCGCCAAATTCGACCTACCTAAGTACCCACGCGGAGGGTAGACCGGGCGATCGCACCTCGCCGCAGGTCGACTTCGGACACGGGCCACTTAAGCGACCCGTTCCGTACTATCGGGATAACCGAGCGGTGTTATCGTCGGCCTCGACGGTTCGATTAATTATCGGGCGTATTCAGCCCACTACCAACCCTTTACGTGAAGCAAGATGAGGATTCAATGAAAGAAATGACGAAGCGAAGCGGAAAACAGTTCAACACAAAGCACATTTATTCGCGATGAACGGAAAGCACACATATTCAATTCCACCAAAAGCACATAGAAAAGAAAAGAAACACAATGCAATTTTACACAAAAAGCAAATGCGACAATGCAGATCTAATACCGATTACGCGAGTACACGGCAACACTTATACAATTTTACTTCACAGACGGCGCCGACAACACATATTCAAAACCAAGGAAAAGAATACCCTCAAGGATGAGGCGGGCCTGAGGCCGAGACCGGGTCGGGCCTACCCGTCTGGTGATGAGACGCGGAGCGGCGATGGTGCCTCAACTCCGCGGGCCTCGCGGACAGTGTCTGGTAGGGGGTGGGAAAGGGGCCCCCTTTGTCGCACTATCTCAGCGCGGGGGGAAACAGGAGGGGGTTGCTGATGCTCGGGGTATAGAGGATTTCCACTCTGCCTCGAGTCCCGCGACGAGCGTCTCCACCTCGGCCAGGTCGCGCCGTCGGCCTCCCTGGTGTGCAGCTCCCTGCACGACGCGAGCACCCCCTCGTCTGCCCTCGCCGCCTCTCCACAGCTCCGTCCCCTCCGTTCCGACTCCAACGCACACGACGACAACCAACTCCTTCTTGCTTCTTCTTCCCAACTCCACCGCCCGCGAAGTCTTAACTCTTATCCCCCTTGACTGACGAACGCGGTCGCTTATATCAGCCCCGTGGCTTCGCTCTCTCATCTTTGACCCCCTCCCTTCGACCTTTCACCTCGCTCCCCATTGGCCCGAGAAAAAGTGGGCGTGAATGCTTTTTGATCCATAAATTTGCATATATCGATCGCCCTCCAACGCCCTGGGGGCGGGGCCAAATCGCCCCTTGCTCACCGATTGGACGGAACAAAAGTGGGCGTGTGTCGTTTTTGATCCGTTTTTGAAGTGGAAAATCCGTGGTTTTGTACACGCTGTTCGGCGCGCGCCCTGCACGAGTCCAACACCGGTACCCACAAGCGGCGCAAGAACGGTGGCGATGCGACGGTTGCGAGGTGTGACGTGAAGCGGCGCCGCGGTGGGTGGTTGATGTGGTGGTTGGTGGTGGTAACAATGGCGGTTGGTCCAAATTAAAGATAGTAAAAGAAAAACGGCTATCCTGAAGAGTCGCAGCACGCATAAATGACATGTATTCCCACTAGACAACGGGTTTGGGCCTAACTACACATATACTTACCGAGATATCTCACCTAAGGGACCTGAATGGTGGTTTGCGAATTTGGTAACCACAACAATATACTCACGGGGTTCACCCTAAAAACTGCATTTGATAATTACCTCCGCCATCGAAAGTGAAGGAGGTTATGTTTTCACCCCTTTCTGTCTGTTTGTTTGTCTGTGTACAGGAAATCTCAAAAAGTTGTGGATGGATTCGGATGAAACTTGGTGGACATGTTGGGTGTGTGACAAGGAAGAATTGATTCAATTTTGGTGAAGATCCGAATCCGGATCCGGATGTGACAATTTTTCAACTCATTCTTCACCATAGAGAGATAACGCTAAACTAATGTATCGTATATCTCAAAAATGTATTGGGCCTGATATGTTCCAGTGGATCAGGCATTGCATGGCGGAGGTATGTGCTCTACCGTGTGCCCTTTTCGTTCATATATATATATATATATATATATATATATATATATATATATATATATATATATATATATATATATATATATATATATATATATATATATATATATATATATATATATATATTGTTTTTTCTTCACTTATTTATATTTTCATTTACGGATGCTTTCCAAAGGTTGTGTGATTTTTTTCTGGTATACCAGCCTCGATGTCCATCAGCACACAAAAGTTTAGCTTTCTGCATCACCCTGAAGGTACCAATCTTTAATATCAATCAGTGAGTCAGTGGTTCGAAAGATATATATATATATGTGTGCATATATATATATATATATATATATATATATATATATATATATATATATATATATTCATACACACACACTGGAGAGATACTTGAGAAAAATATACACAAGAAAGGAGCAAAATGAGAGTCAGACTTTCAGGATAGAGATTGTTTAAATATACAGCAAGCTGAGGGACAGGGGGTATACATGTTTGAGTTATGTCAACAAGCATTCGATCCCTGGTGGGGAAAGCATGCATTTGAACCATTCTTACACGTCAAGTGAAGATGACAGGATAGCTGAATCACTATGGCAAGGTTCCGAGTGACATGTCAGTCACAAGTTTGAAATCTGAATTAATGAAAAACATGTGTGTCGGCTCAAACATTTCGGCATCATGGGAAGTGGAGCTAACTGTGCTGCACGTAGTAGCTTTCTTGTTTGAATTTTGAAAACCCTACAGTGAAACAGGTCCATTAGTTCCCGCCCTGGGCCACGGTAAGAGAGTTTGGTGAAGAGAATGTTAACAAAAACATCATTTCAAACAGCAATGGCAAAGAAAACTCGAGCCAAGTCGAGGACGCTTCCCACCTAAAGCAAAGATGAAAGATGTCAAAAAGTTCTA
>NC_140961.1:11544063-11551563 GCF_056783735.1 Eptatretus burgeri | reverse complement strand
CCAAGTGAAAAACAAATTCTACAAATTTCAGAAAATTAATTAAAAATACAAAACTACAATATCTTGGTTGAATAAGTGTCCATCCCCCTTAAACTAGCAATTGTAAATCAAGTTAATTAGTCCACAAAAAATCACACACCAAGTTAATTGGCCTCCACCTGTGTTAAATTGTCATGGTTTGGATAATTTCAGAATAAAACTAGAACGGGCACTCGGTAGAGCGCATACCTTCGCCGCCGCAACTTTTTTCCAGGCACATTTGAAAAACGTCATTTTAAAACGTCCATGACGTCACAACTGTCAGTCCGATTGACGTCAAATTTGGTGTGTAACCTCCTTGAAGGCAGTCCAACAAAATGGAACGATAAATACTGAAAAATTAAAAAGTTGAAAAATGACGTCATTTTGACGCACTTCCGGAGACGTCACGTCCAATCGGGGTCGACAATTCTGAAAGCTCGTAGTTCACTGAACGTTTTAACGTTGGTTTCATGTCAATAGCTCTATTAGATCTGAAGCTATGCCTACAAGTATATTTTGACCTTGAGTGTGACCTTGACCTTGACTACAGAGTTAATTGGCAAAACCTGGACATCAATAAACAGATATTTTGGTACTGATCCTAATTCCTGGATTTAGGAGACTGCTTTATAAATTATATAGATATTCGAATGTAAAATATCAGGACATTTTAGCCACAATACATATCCGAAGATACATATCCGAAAGGTATCTCGTCATGGAACAATATGGCGGTGGTTGCATGTCGATAGCTGTATTATGAAGGAAGTTATGCTCAAAAGAGTGTTTTTGACCTTTTCATGACCTTGACCTTGAACTTTGACCCGATCGCTCCCAAAATCTAATCAAATCGGCCTTGGATACTCACGAATCATCCCACCAAATTTCATGCAATTCGGTTTAATACTATCTAAGTTATGCGAATAACAAACAAACACACATATTCACAAATAAATAAACACACAGCAACCAAAACAGAACCTTTCGCAGAATGCGAAGGTAATCAACTGTTCCTCGGGGTTTCCCTCTGCTGGGTGGTGCATTTCACACCAAAGACTCAACTGTGAGCCCCAAGGAGCTTTCAAAAGACCTCCAGGATAAAGATGTGGAAAGGCACGGATCAAGGGATGGGTATAAAATTCTGCTCGCAAGAACTTGCTGCTTGTGTACCTCCACTATTAGTGAGACCAAGGAATACTCGACTAGCCACTACGTCACGTGTTTATAGTGTGGCCATCGGCAATTCAAGGGGTGCGCTGTAACGATGTTTGCTTCTTCCTCTCCACTGCCAAACTCTGGAATGCTTTACTTTCTCATGTCTTCCCAAACACTTATGACCTTTCTCAAAAACTCTGAGTCTATTCTCTCTTTTCTTACTTTTCTATTCCTGCAGTTCATTTATTTAAGGCTTGGCCTCAATGAGGACTATTCAGTCCGTGCCTGTAGCTTTCATCATTAAAATAAAATAAAAAAAAATTCAAAGGCCTCAAATATCGCTTGGCATGCAGTCAAGTCAATCATTAAGAAATGGAAGGCACATGGTACCACCAAGATCCTGCCGAGATCAGGCCGTCCCTCCAAACTGGATGACCAACCAAGCAGTAGATTGATTAGAGAGACCACCAAGAGGCGAATGGCAACTTTGAAAGAGCTCCATGCCTTTCTGGTAAAGACTGGTCACTGTGTGCACGTGACAACAACATCCCAAGCATTTCACAAGTCTGGCCTTTACGGTGGGGTGGCAAGAAGGAAGCCATTACTCAAAAAACCCCAACTTGAGTCCACTTTGAGGTATACAAAAAAAACCACTCCGGACATTCTGAAGCCATGTGGCAAAAAGTTTTGTCATCTGATGAAACCAAGATGGAACTTTTTGGTCTAAATGCAAAACGTTACGTTTGGTGCAAACCCGACACAGCGCATCACCCAAAGAACACCATCCCTACTGTGAAGCACGGTGGTGGCAGCATCATGTTATGGGGATGTTTCTCATCAGCAGGGACTGGGGCACTTGTCAGGATAGAAGGGAAAACGGATGGAGCAAAATACAGAAAAATCCGAAAGAAAAACCTGCTACCCCCTGCAAGAAAGCTCAAATTGGGACGGGAGTTCACCTTTCAGCATGACAACAACCCGAAGCGCACAGGCAAAGCTACACTGGAGTGGCTAAGGAACAAAAAGATAAATGTCCTTGAGTGGCCCAATCAGAGCCCCGACCGAAATCAAATTATAATCTGTGGCGTGATTTGAAGATTGCTGTCCATCAACGCTCCCCACACAACTTGACTGAGCTTGAACAGTTTTGCACAGAAGAATGGGAAAATATTACCCAATCAAGGTGTGCAAAGTTGGTAGAGACCTATCCCAACACACTTACAGCTGTAATTGCTGCCAAAGGTGCTTCCACCAAGTATTAACTTAGAGGGGTGGACACTTATCCACCCAAGATACTCTAGTTTTGTACTTTTTCATTAATTTTCTGAAATTTGTGGAATTTGTTTTTCATTTGGAAGTTGTAGGTTACAATGAGTAAAATAAAGGGGGAAAAAAAAGTCTAATTTAATGTAATCTAATTCCAGGCAAGAAGGCAACAAAAGGTGAAAATTTTATAAGGCGGTGTACACTTTCTATTGGCATTGTATGTGCTGTGCAAATACTTTAATGTGCGTGTGTGTGTGTGTGTGTCTGTGTGTGTACACATGTACAATTCTTACCATTTATAACTTCCTTTAAATGTTAATTCCACACATGAGGATTATCCATAACGAATCAATAAATAATAGATGAAGATCGATGTGAGAAAGTGTTTTACACCAAAACAAGTCTGTATTTCATCTTTAATTGATATTCTTGTGCGAAGAATATCTGAATTATAATGGACAAATCTTCACAATTAATGTCATTATCTATAATTATATTTTCAGGGGTGGATTCATCAAGAAACCGTATCCATTGTAAAATTGTACTCACTCTTCAGTTCGTACAAGAAAAAGGTAAAAATCCTTTGTTTCTGACGAACCCTGTAATCATTTGGATGACACCGTTAAACGAGTAACTCAGGTGTGGTACGCATGATCAGGCAGTTTTACCTGTTTACGACTAGTTCACCACGGTAGGCATATATGCCTAAACCAAACAGAGCGACAGGTTGGTACGGTCATGTGAAAAGGAGAGCGCAGAGCAAACAATGGCCTTGAAATGAATAAAGTTCCAGGAATAACTCGTGAGTGGTTACATTAGGGGGGGTGATCCTACCAGACCTGCACAACATGCGATGACAACTACCTGATTGCACAAAAGACTCTGTGCATCTGTGCTGTGTCACAGGTAACAGATAACCATGGAGGTCGCTTCCTCCTTTATCATTTTGGTGCGCAAGTGATGACCACCCACGATTAAGCTGTTTAGGTTGCTCATGTTGTAAGAATGCATTGCTGCCACATCACAAGCAAGACATTTAGAAAGTGAAAGGAAAGTGTATCTTCACGGAGCCACTGTGGTTTCTAGGAGAATCGAGGAAACGTCGTCAGACTAAAATATGCAATTTGGTGTCTGTCTGTCTGTCTGACCATGATACATTCGGTCGTTACTTTTCCAATCTCAACCAAACTTGATCGGAGGATGAAGGATCATACCATGGAGGTTGTCGTGACTTAATTTGCCCCCCTCCCTTCGGGGGTTTCCACTTTGAGTGAAATCCGTGCTAAGGTGTATAGATAGCTTATTGTGGCATTTTTCCAAGGCCACTTCTTAAAACAATTGCAATAACAACACTAATGATAACAACATAATATTAATGTTATTACAAAACAATATTAATAATAATAATAATAATAATAATAATATCCCCTCTTCTCAAGGGGTTTTTCCTCATTGGGCAAACATTGTGCTAACTTGTATCAGTAGCTTATTGCAGAGTTTTGTGGGTCACCGCGACCAGAAGTAAAAATTATTATAAACCACAAACATATGTGATTACCTTTAAAAAAAAAAAAGCCACAACTAGTGTTGTTCAACACCAAACTGAATTGGAGGAAACCCAATGTTCTTGAGGCATTGTATGCTGACCGCGTCCCCCACAGACCAACGTACCCAGCCTAGATCGACAACAATCTGCGTATCCTAGAGAGGATAATAACATGACCCGACCTGCCGCTCCCAAAGGTAGCGGGTGTAGTAGTCCTTTAAAATAGGAGAACCGTATACAGGTACTGGGGCTCGTGTAAGAGAAGACTAACAGGGGCGAAATGGTCAAACGACACAAAATACAGTGCAGGGGAAACAGGAGGATAAGGACTGATGGTTGCATTGGAGTACAAGGGGAGAAAGTGCAGGTGAAGGATGGGAGGAGGGTCCAAGCTTGTGCAGTCACGTTCATTAGTAGAAATGACAGAGAGGTTATGATATGGTGGTGGTTAACAGACTTGAAATTCTGGAGGGAAGAGATTGAGATGACACACTTAGGAAGGCAATTTCACAGGTGAGAAAAGAGGAAGATAAATGAATGAATGAAGGTGAGGGTCAAGTTTTGACTTTGGGACGGTAACCAGGGTGTCCTAGGAGAATGTGTGAGACTTGGAGGGGAAGGCTTCAAGCAGACAGTCGAGAGGCCACGAGGAGCAAGACCAGAATGGAGCCGGTAAAACACTGCAAGTAGTACACCTTGAGACTCACCATCCCGTTGTTAGATGTCCTTGACACAGGGGACTGAATATTTCACTGGTTTTCAGTGGGGAAAGATGGGAAGAAATATGGGAAGCAATAGGAACAGTCCATAAGGCGCAGCCATATTGCATGACACGTTGGGTGAAGCCTTTTTACACCAGGATACACTTAGGATGGCAAAGGGAAGACTTGGCTCTGTGGAGAATGCTCAGGTGCTGTTTGGCTTTGGAGGCCATTCTGGGGATGTCACTGCCCAAGAAAGGTTCAAAGTTGATTGCGTGAGACTGTGGAGCTCGACAGAACATATCTCTCTTGGAGACAGACCACAGATATTAATTGGGTGGTTTGACAGCTCATCCTTTATGGAGGGAAAAAAGAGAGAATAAGAGTCTTTCTTTTGTGGCGGACAGGTCAGGGCAGGGATGGTGGGAAAGGAAGCTGCTCCACAAAGTAGAGATACTTTCAACAATTTGATGCCAACGTAAACAAATACTTTCAATTCGGAATATCTTTCATTTCTACCTTTCTGTCCAATGCATTGAATGTCTACAGGAATATGGACATGAAAAACGTTTTGGAAAACCAACTCGAGGAACATCCAAGATCATTGTGCAACTGCAATGAGTAATATTGGAGTACGACAGGAAACTCTTTCGGCGAGTTGCACAACTCGGTCTCCACCAATATGGCAGCGACCAAAGGGTTGATAACAGCACCGAACGAGAAGGGCACTCGGTAGAGCGCATACCTCCGCCACGTAATGCCTGGTCCATAAGAACATATCGGACCCATTACATTTTTGAGATATCATGCTACATATCGTTTTTGGACCTATCTCTCAATGGTGAAGATTCACTTGAAAATTAAATAATTCTCGTATCCAGATCCGGATTTGGATCTTCACCAAAATCGAATCAATTTGTTGTGGTCACACCCTGAACCTGTCCACCAAATTTAATCCGGATCCGTCCACAACTTTTTCAGATATACTGCACACAAACAGACAAACAAACAAACAGACAGAGAGGAGTGAAAACTTAACCTCCTTCACCTTCGGTGGCGGAGGTAACTTGAGAGTTCACAGAACACCTTACCCCCACAGTCTTGAGAAAAAGAAGGACATGGACAGGGTAAAAAAAAATTAAAAAGGACAAGCAGCAAATTTGATTGGTCGATACAATGTAAAATGCCCCAATATTTTGTCCAAGTACCGCGAAATGAAAGGGTTGTTGAATATACCAAAAGGTGATTTGTGTTCTCGTGTTCAAATATACAATTGAATTGAAATAAAACTTTTTTAGAGGTTGTAGATAAATGTTATATCAGATCTTTGTGCCTATTGTTTGTGTCCTTTATAACATCCTTAAAAACATTAAGTTTTTTTTATATTTGCTTGTTTACATTGTCGAGGCTCGTATAAGAGCGGACACAGAGAAAATATAACAAAGGGAGGAGCAGGATACAAGAGGACGGAAGAGGGAATCACATAACAGTAGGGAACAGACCACAGAGACCTCGGGAGATCTGTGGAAGAGAAAGTATGGAGCGAAGTACACGGGGTAAACATGATGAACACTACAGGGACTTTCATGAAGGAAAGCAGGGAATTTGAAGGAGGTGGGTATGGGGTGGATAAACCGGGGTAGAAAAGATCAAGGTTTTGGATGGGGGAAAACATGATATGGTGGTGAAAATTCGTTTTGAAGGCCTGGAAGAAGGAGTGGGATTGAAGAGAGGGTGGGAGTTTGTTCCAGAAGTGGAAAAAATAGAGGAATGAAAGATTGAAGGTGAGCAGTAACTCTTGATTTTGGCAGTTTCGCCAGAAGGGGGTTCCTGGCAGACCTTGAGCACCCTGCGGAAATATAGGGGGACCTGAGCAGAGAGAGAGAGAGAAAAAGGGGGGGGCAAGGCCAGAGAGTAGACAGTAGAAGACGGAAAGACCACCGAGCTGCCTGCGGTGAGAGAGTGAGAGACCCAAAGACTCAGATTCATCGCGGGAGATATGAATTATCCGAAAAGCCTACGTTTCCACAGCGTGGAGCCAAGCTAGGTGTGAGGAAGGAGCACCAGCCTAGAGGGGAGAGCAGTACTCCATAAGGCTGTGGATGAAACGTTTGTGTGTGGTTAGGAGCTCAGGTGTACCAAGGAAGGACTTTGCATGATGCAGGATGGCCAGCTGGTGACTGGCTTTGGAGGCCAGCTTAGAAATGTGGCTTTCCCAGGAAAGATCATTGCAGACAGTGAGGACCAACAGCTTGAATGAAAGGACTTCTTCAAGAGGATTGTTGAGAAAGTAGATTGGGGGGGAGGGGGGGTTCCAGACGGTCCTTTCGGAGAGACATACTGAGAGTGTAAGATTTGTCAGGATTGAAAGACATTTTCCACGTGTTGGACCAGTTTGTGATTTTATCCAGATCTCTTGAGAGTGAAGAGGCTGCTGCTTGCTGATCTGATTAATGATAGATGGTACGGCAGTGGGTGGAGTCATCAGCAAAGAAATAAAGAGGATTTTCCAGAGAGTCGGAGAGATCATTGATGAAAACCAGAAAAAGAACAGGGACTAGAACACTGCATTGAGGAACCCCAACCTGGACAGGAGAGGGGATGAAAGAACTCCATTCAGGGCCACACATTGACTGTGACAGTAGAGGAAGTCTGCGAGCCATGAGTGGAGATGGCCTTGGATACCATAGGAAGAGTGTTTGGTGAGCAGGGCAGGGTGCCACACCATGTCAAAAGCACATGATATGTTGAGGGATATGGCTCTGATTTCATGACTGGCATTGAGGACCTCCATCCATTGTTGGGAGAGCA
>NC_140961.1:11536563-11539063 GCF_056783735.1 Eptatretus burgeri | reverse complement strand
ACAGTCTGGTCTCGAGACTGAGGATTACCTTGAAAGTGAGACCATCCTCTGTCTGTTTAAATCACTGTTGGCACCACATATGTTCAATTTATAAAGGTCACATGTTTATGCCACCTTCTTGTTTGTCTTCCTCCTCTCATCATGTTTTTCAGAAACACAGACAATGCCACTCGCATTTGCATTATCATATGGATTTAAAAAAAAAACAAATAATCAAGGTCAATGTATGTTTCTACAGTTTGAGCAACACCAACACCAGCAGACTTCCTTGGAAGTGTAAGTTGGTTTAATCGGTGGTATACTTTACGTACACATAACAATAAATGAGGGGGAGGGTGTGGGGGTAGGGAGCAGGGTCGGAGCAACAACCATCAAATCTGATTTTATAGTAAAAACAACTCTCCGCCGGGATCATTACCATGATAGTGTAAAAAAAAAATTTTTTTAAGGTTCTATTTCCTGAAGTTCCCCTGAATAATGGCATTTTTTTTCATGACTGTCATAGGAACAAATACCGTCAAATGTGAAAAGTTTCTGGTTTAAACAGTTTCGCTAAAAGGGTTTGGTACCTTCATTTAGAGATTCCATCACGTCTTGCTTGATTCTGTTTCTCAGTCTTATTTTGATTGTTTAACAGCAGATGTATATATATATATATATATATATATATATATATATATATATATATATATATATATATATATATATATATATATATATATATATATATATATATATATATATATATATATAGATCTATCTCTCTCTCTCTCTCTCTGTCTCTCTGTCTCTCTGTCTCTCTCTCTCTCTCTCTCTCTCTCTCTGTCTCTGTCTCTGTCTCTGTCTCTGTCTCTGTCTCTGTCTCTGTCTCTGTCTCTGTCTCTGTCTCTCTCTGTCTGTCTGTCTCTGTCTCTCTCTGTCTCTGTCTCTGTCTCTGTCTCTGTCTCTCTCTCTCTCTCTCTCTCTCTCTCTCTCTCTCTCTCTCTCTCTCTCTCTCTCTCTCTCTCTCTCTCTCTCTCTCTGTCTCTGTCTCTGTCTCTGTCTCTGTCTCTGTCTCTGTCTCTGTCTCTCTTTCTCTCTCTCTTTCTCTCTCTCTTTCTCTCTTTCTCTCTTTCTCTCTCTCTCTCTCTTTCTCTCTCTCTCTCTTTTTCTCTCTTTCTCTCTCTCTCTTTCTCTCTCTCTCTTTCTCTCTCTCTCTTTCTCTCTCTCTTTCTCTCTCTCTCTCTTTCTCTCTCTCTCTTTCTCTCTCTCTCTTTCTCTCTCTCTCTTTCTCTCTCTCTTTCTCTCTGCACCTCTCTCTCTCTTTAGCCATGTGTTGTTTCTGTGGGAATGGACAGACACACGGACATTACGTGGACAAGCATTGGTATAAAATGCTCGTATGTTCCACACATGGAGAGGATCTTCTCCATAAGATTCAGTCGGAGATTGGACAAGAAGATCTTTGCCCATTATTGGGGGATTGAGAACTTCTCGAGGAATTTCCCCCCTTCAGTTCCAAGAGGTTGTACTTCATCCTTTTCCACTCACACTCCAACTCTTTCACCAGAAGTTAGGAAAAGTTGGAGGAGGGAGGGGGGGGGAAATAGGTGACCCCAAACAAAAAAGCGGAGGGGAAGAGGGGTGCAAGGATCGGTGAACTCAAACAAAAAAAATTGGGGAGGGGGGAGTGTGGCATCCGTACTCCCACTTCCACAGAATGGTTTCGCGAGAATTGAAGTCATTTTGTTCAGTAGCTATTCTGTTGCGGCAAGATATCAAAACGTTTATCAACATCGTCTCTTTGTCCAGCGGCTTATCAATTAAATGGACAATTGACCTCCTGAATACACATGCTAACTACAGTATATAGGAATTATCAATTTGTATTTACGAGCATATAAATCTGTTGCTTAACTGAAGGGAAAACCAATATTTGCATAATTTTGAAAGAGGTTGGCATTACCTCCGCCACCGAAGGTGGATGCAGGTTGTGTTTTCACCCCTGTCTGTCTGTTTGTTTGTTTGGCTATGAGCAAGATATTTAAAAAAAAAAAAAAAACTTGGTGGACAGGTTGGGTGTATGACAAGGATGAATCTTATGTATTATTTCCGAGTTTGTGGTTTCGTGTCGCGCTATCTTCGACTTTGTTCTGCGCTCGAGTAACGTGATATTCGGCTTACATGATCTCAAAGACCATATGAGGTGCATGGTACAAAAAAAGTAAATAAAATGGTTCTAAAACAGTGAAATCGTATTCCACTTACTGCATCTATCTATAATTCCAGCAATGTGTGTGTGTGTGTGTGTGTGTGTGTGTGTGTGTGTCTGTGTGTGTCTGTGTGTGTGTGTCTGTGTGTGTGTCTGTGTGTGTGTCTGTGTGTGTGTCTGTGTGTGTGTCTGTGTGTGTGTCTCTGTGTGTGTGTGTCTCTGTGTGTGTCTGTGTGTGTGTGTCTGTGTGTGTGTGTCTGTGTGTGTGTCTGTGTGTGTGTCTGTGTGTGTGTCTGTGTGTGTGTCTGT
>NC_140961.1:11514063-11529063 GCF_056783735.1 Eptatretus burgeri | reverse complement strand
CTCCTGGAGTGACACTTGGCAAAACGGAACAGCACTCGGTAGAGCACATACCTCCAACAAGCTGAACAGTTTAGATTTTGTATCCCACTGATAGGTCGGATCTGAATCCGGACCTTAACCAAAATCGAATCAGCTTGTTCTTGTCACCAAACCAACTCATCCACCTCGTTTTGTCATAACTTGTCCACAACTTTTTGAGATATCATGCTATATATAGTTTTTGGCCCCATCTCTTCAGGGTGAATCAGTTATAAATTAAATAATTCTCGTTTCCAGATCTGGATTCGGATCTTCACAAAGTTGAATCAGTTCTACCTCGCGGCATTCCTAACCTGTCCACCAAGTTTCATCGGAATCGATGAAAACAAGGAAGGAACGCTCACATATGATCTGATGAACCCATCGAGCGTGAACATAGAAATTTATCGTTGTCACCGGATGTATGGTACTTAGGTACCAAAAAGAAAAGAAGGCATTGCTAATTGAGGCTTCAGTACCAAGCGATTTTGGCTGAAACAATGCAGAAATCAAGGAGGAAAAAAAAAATCACCAAACACCAAGATCTCAAATAAAAGTCAAAAGATTCTGGAAGCACCAGTGATAATTGGAGCAATGGGAATGATGAAGAAGAACCTTACAGAGATACGCATGGGCCAAGTATTGTACGCGTGGGGACACACATTGACGCAGCACGAGGACGTATCCACATCAGACTTGTGTATTTCCTCTCCATTGCTGCGAACACACTCCGCACCAAGGAAGTGGAACTTGTTCTTGCGTTTTGGCCTCATGTTTTGAAATTTATTTCACAAGAGAACATAAACATCAAAGATGGATCAATTGAGGATAAAGCTGCTTGTTGATTTCCTTAAACCTGTCTAATCTATAGGTCTCAGAAAATGGAATGGCAAAGCTCCATGAAGTAGCACCCCTTTCACCGGTGGATGGTTCATTGTGCTTTGTTGCACTTCACGAAAGAAAGCGTGACCATATTTCGCTGAAGGATGTAAAAATGCTGCCAATTTAAATGGTCCATCGCGTTTTCTTCTTCTTCTTCTTCTTCTTCTTCTTCTACTACTACTACTACTACTACTACTACGTATAAAACAAATCCACAGCAAACTGCACAGAATGTTTCCACTCAATAACTAAGTCTGCTCCATCTGCTTGTTCTTATCTTTCAAGGTCATCTTTGGAATGCGAGGCAAAAATTCCATGAATGAATCCAAATTACATGAATCATCATCTGTTCGGAACAAAAGCAAACAAATCAGAGCAGAAAATGGTGGGGACACAGTACGAATGGTTAAACTTGGTGGCTTTGTGTTCACAATGTAAATGGACTGATTGAACGGTCTGGTCTCGAAGACACGGTTTGATTGACTTTGTGAAGAATACCTCCATCAAACAACTGACACGGGGAATACGTCTTGTTTTGCCTTTCATCGCACATTTGGCTCATCAAGTTCCTCTTCAAAATCAATCAAAAGTGGATTCAAAATCTTACGGAATTCTTCTTACTGGGTATTTGGCTTGATGAGAACCGACAACGATAAGAAGTTAAAGTAACATTCCCCAAAAATTGCCCCGTGGGGTACTGACGGTTATTTCCCCCAACACGCGGGGTGAAAATGAGGGATGAGAGGTAAGAGGCAATGCCCCCTCCTCTTCCTGAAGTGGTCCGGTCATGGGGAGCACAACTTAAGTTCAAGGCATGGTCCTTGTGTTTCATGAAGAGTTTGGTCTGCATCTGACCATCGGTTTCTAGGAAGATTTTTTTAAATAAATGACCTGAATTCGAGGCCAAACCCCCCTTTTCAGCCTCTTGTAGGGGGGCAGATCTGGAAGGGGGGCACAACCCCACGAACCCTGTTATATCGTATCGTACCAAGTTTGGTCCATATCGGTCACGTAGTTTGTAAGGAAAATATGTTTTAGTGAATATGAGGGATATGGGGAGGGAGGCCACGGTCCCCTTTCAGGGGGAGCACAACTTAAAGTTAGGACATGGTCCCGATGCCTCGTGGTGAGTTTGGTCTGGATCTGTCTGGCAGATTCTGAGAAGAAGATTTTTTAAATAAAATACCAATATTTAGGGCAAAACCCTCCCTTAATCGCCTTTATAGGGGGCACATCCGGAGGGGGAGCACATTCCCCTGAGATCTTGCTGCCCTGATGCATCGTACCAAATTTGGTCCAAATCGGTCGGATAGTTTGTGAGGACATGATGTTTTAGTCAAATGTTAACGTACGTACGTACGGCCGGACAACGGGACCCACTCTGAGCTTATTTTGAAAATTAACCGAAAAATAGTGGATGGGAAGATCCACTTTCAAAAATGGAGTCATCACCAACTGGTGTACAGCAGGCTCGGTCCAGGTCGCTGCCTTCGGGTAAGTTGTATTATTCGGTTACACATCAGCACGTACGTATACATCTGGATATTATGAAACTGCATTGCAATCAATGCAAGTTTTCTCTTTCCACAGGGCTACACAAATGACCACCACACAAAAGGGGCAGTAAAGATGTGTAAAGGTTTACATCAACACAATTTGTAACTTTTCCTTCCAAATCTAGCGGTCTTATGATCAAAGCAAGGCCAAGGAGGAAGATAATGTATACACGAGGCAAGGAGGATACAGTGCCACTCTTTACCTGGCTGGGTATCTGACAATCCGTCCATCTATCGGGACCACACTCCGTGCAGAGCGTTGGTGCTGCCTAAGCAGTCTCCTTGGCTAGTGGGTACAACCCTGGACGGGTCGCCACTCCGACACAGGATACCAGCAAGCTGGCACTCATTTTGCCGACCTCAGAAGGATGACAGGCAGAGTCAACCCCACCTGATATTAATTCAACAGCCGAGCGGAATTTAAACTCAGGACCCTAAGACCCCAAGCCAACCTCCCAAACCATTAAGCCAACACCAGGAATAGGAGGATACAGTTCCACTACTTACCTGGCTGGGTATCTGACAATGCTCGGTGAGTAATTCAAATCAAATAATTTTTAAAAGATTGTACAATTCTGAACACCATGATGATGCAAAGTAATCTTAGAATCAAACTTTCCTCATATTATCAGTGAAAACCATACTTCCTGCGAAATGGAGAACTCGTTAAAAATGTACTTTTCAGATGCAGGAAAGTACTTTCGACAAGTTATATTGAGGATGCAATATTTTACCAAGAAACCTTTGAAAGGAAATACTATAATCTACAATAGGCAATTGGAGTTATGGGAAGCTATTGTTCATGTGGAACAAGTTAAACAATTCAATAACACCGACGACGGTTCACATGATGATTCAAAAAAAGTAAACTCAAACTTCCTGAAAACATGACTGTCTGGCAATCATCCAGGAATGTCGAAAAACAAATCGATGGAAACGTACTCAAAACCTTTACCGTGTACGAATCGGTGATAACAGAAGAAAACAGTTTGATGCAGGAGCGTTCGTGAAAGTTTCCTCGAACTGTTGACCTTTGATCAAACAATGGCTTCTTGGGTACAATGATTGGATAAATAAATTAGGACAATATCACTGGACGGTTCAACGTACTTATTATGAGCGTTGTTCAAAAAGTGAAAGAATCAACAACATTCATCCATATAGTGGTGCTAATATATATATATATATATATATATATATATATATATATATATATATATATATATATATATATATATATATATATATATATATACACACATAGGAATGCAACTATTGCTAATACTAATACTGCTACTTTAATAGCCCAAAATATTTCTGCCTTCTTGTGGAGTGGCTGGGGAACGTTTTGGTCCAAGACTTTCACAAACGAGGTGGTCACGCATGACACAAGTTCTCCAGAAGGTGGTATTTCCATATGCTGGTGTTCTGCCCAAAGGTAGGTTCAATACTGCCCAAACAGTTTCTTGGGAAGTGTTATGCTGGGTGGATTGTCGTTGCCTTCCCAGCAGTAGTTAGGGCAGGAATTTGTAACTTGTTCATGGTGCCGGCGACAGCTCGCCCACTCTTCGTGAAGGACAACGTGGGATCTTTAACATCCACCAACGATTGCTGGCAGACAGGATGTCCAGTTTCATGTCCATTCGAGGGACAGCACACACATTGATGCGTCACCCTGCCTGTGAAACAATGGGATGACGGTATATAGCTGGTTCGGGAATCTAACCCAGGCTAGATGGCTTAGAGACGAGGTTGCATACTTCGACAGTATGCCAACCTGTCAGTCAAATGAAGGTTGTCGGAATTTGATTCCTTCAGGATGTCGGGGACAACCTGCCTAAGAGTTAAACGACATTGTGGGATATTTAACGCCCACAAAACTGATGTTGGCAGATAGGTCAGCCAGTTGAACAGCCATCTTATGGATCGTGCACACGATGATGCATTGCCCTGATTACAAAACACCAGAATGAGAGTTCATAGCTGGATCAACATTGAAACCCAGGCTGAATAGCTCAGGAGTGTACATCCCTCAAACGTATCGCAAAGACCCAATCGCTCAGTGGGAAATCGCCGCATTCGTGATGAGGTTCTTGGGTTTAACTCCTGGGTTGAGAGAGGATTCTTTCACACGAGCCCCATGCAGGGATTTGTTCCTGATTATGAAATTATATATATATATATATATATATATATATATATATATATATATATATATATATATATATATATATATATATATATATATATATATACAGTACTGTAATATATAGAGGTAGTGGACAAAAAAAATGGAACCACCAATGCAAAGTCACTTAATAGGGCACTGGGCCACCATGTGCGGACAGTACATGTGCTGTGGCATAGAGTCCACCAGCGTCTGGAATTCTGCAGAAGGGATATGGCACCATTCCTCCACGAGAAAGTCCATCAACTCACACCTGTTTGATTTAGGTGGAAAACACCGTCTCAGACATCGTTCCAATGTTTCCCTTTGCTCATGATATCTTTCCCTCTGAGTTCCATGCTAACAATACATTAGACACCATAGACACCAATGCCAACAATACCAATACCTTATGTACATGTGTGTATAATTTTTTTTTGCTGTTAGAGCTGAACAAAGAGTGAGTACCCTTCGCATTATTGCTCCATACTTGGATCCACTAAGCTGAGCCCAAGTGTACAAAGCCCATGTCTGGAGCATAATGTAATATGCTACCTTTGTGGGGATATCTGCAAGTGTCATGTAAGTGGCAAGACAGAGAGTGGTCACTGGTTCAGTATGACCGCTCCTATATGCCCGTAATAATACCAATGTGGAACAGTATACCAGATGCCACTGTAGGTCACCCAACAACATCCAGGATCAAAGCTTTCTGCTCCAAAGCACACAAATATCTTAAAGTCTTGTACAGTATACTTATGATAATGTTGTTTTGTATATACGATTATATCAGCTTGTTTTTCTTTTATCATTATTATTATTATTATTATTATTATTATTCTCTCATTTGCATTTTTGATACTTTGTGCAAGTACAAGTGGGCACTGTTTTTGTTATTGCAGTGCTTATCCATAAAAAAAATAAAAAAATAAAAATCAACCAATGTCACCCGCAGGGTGACCCGTATCTTGCCAAAAGGTAACCATGTGTGACTTCTTTAAGGTCACACTGAGGTGAACAGAGCTGCTATCCACCAGGAGCGACTCCTTAAGGAATATCTGCCTACGAGAAATTCTGATGAGAATCGTTCTACAGAGTAACCATGAAAAATATGCTTTTGCCTCATAACGTCACCAAATGACGTCATAATGTCTCAAGCTTGACATATCTAGAAAGCACTCATCGAGGTGTTCAATTTGAGGTACTACACGATATGGTTCCTAAAACTTGAAAATTTGACCTTGGGGTCAAATATGTTTGACCTGAGGAGCTAACCTTGAAGGTCAAGGCCAATCACCACCAAAAATTAATCAGCTGAGCGCCAGACCATGAACTATATTCCCATGAAGTTTGAAGACGATCCGATCAAAATTACTCAAAAAATAAGGGTTTCGTCGACTCCCCTGATTTGCGACAGTGACCTTGACCTTTGACCTTGACCTTCAAATTTTTATGCGCTGAAAGGGACCTCTGTAGGCCTCTGATATGCGAAGTTACAAAAATTTCCAATGATAACTGTGCTCTGCAGAATTTTTTATACGTGATTACAGACAAAAAAATAAAAAATAAAAAAACATACAAGCTGACTAACATATCTTGCAAAAACTTCGTTTTGGCAAGATAATAAAATGTCCAACAAAGATCAGGGGAGTGCTCGACACACTCCACATGGTTTTTGATTTACCTGCCGATCGCATTACGTGCCTTCTGATTGAATGGTTTGCATTAGCGGGAACAATCGTCTGGGTGGCAGACGGACGGTTGTTCTTTGCGGATAATGCGGTTTTACCCTGTGAGACATAATCCGTGGCAATGCTCACCATAACAGTCAGGAGGTGCGTCAGATGTTGATGATGATTTGATGCGTCCGATGGAACACACCACTGATGTTGAAACTATTAGAACACAACACCAATGTAGAAACTTTGATAACACACCACCGATGTCGAAACTTTTAGAACATTTCACCGATGTCGAAACAATTAGAACACAGCACCAATGTAGAAACTTTTATCACACAACACTGACATATAAACTTTTAGAACACACCACCGACATATTGTTGTGGGCCGGGTATCAGCGACGAGCACGACCGCTAGGTGGAGTAGTAGAGTCGGCTCCACCAAACACCCGGGATTTATCGGTCGTCACCCCGGATAACTGCGGAGCCGACGGGTCCCTTATTGGACCGAAGATCACCTCTAGGTCGACCGCGTGGGATAGGGTCAATTGCCAATTTCAATTTACCTAAATACCCACGTCGTCCAAACTACCGGGGAAATTCACCCTCGGCGGAGCTCGAGCAGAACGAGCCAGTAGCGTGCTCGAACCGTGCCTAACCCGAGCGGATGGTCACCGAGATCCGTCGGTCCAAATGCACAATTTACCCTCGCTACTTCTCAACACGCACCGTGCTAAACCAATGAAAGGGACACAAAAACGAACTGAAACATTTAACAGGGGATTTATTTATAATTGGGGGGGGGGGGGAAGGGAACACACAAAGAGCAGAGTTATCCGACTAAAAGAAATGCAGTCAATGTACAAGCAAAAGCACTTATCCAGTTGCTACTTAAAGACAGGCCCACACACAGACACACACACACAGAAATGGACCCCAATGGTCTTTATTGAAGGCCTCCAGCTCGAGGACAGGTGAGCTGGAGACCAGAGGTTGTGCCCGGACCTGTCTACCTCGTGTGGTCTTCGACGATCCGGCTCAGCGGGACTCGAACACACAACACGATGCCACTCCCATGCACCAGGTACCGCGCTCTCCAACCGGCCATGCACCAATCGACCAAGGCGAAGATCAGAGGCGACGATGATCCAGCTCGGCGGGACTCGAACCCGCAACACGATGATGATGACCACCACGACCCCAAGACGACAACCAGGTGACAACCAAGATGGCAAACCACCAACCTCCCAACTTGGCATTCCTTTATATTTCTTCTTGTCCGGGGTCAGAAAATCGCCCTCTGAGGCGGCCTCCACCCTCATTGGCCGGCGTGTCATGGGAAAACCGCCTTCTGTGGCCATCTCAACTCTTGTTGGCTGGCGTGTCATGGGAAAACCGAACTCTGTGGCCTGATTGGACAAGGGGCATGCCCCTGCCTTCCTGGGCGGAGTCTCGATCTGAGGCAATGGAAATCTTTGCCCACGTACGTGGTCGAACGCACGTAGACAATGGCGTCGGTGTGGGGAAGCTAGGTGAAGGCCTGTTGTTGTAAACAAATCTCCGCAGCGCACACATGTAATTCCCGTTAGACACAGGTAGGGGGCCCAAACTATAAACACACACTTACCGAAATAACTAAGCTATGGGACAGCTGTCTCTCTGTGTGCACAAGACTTCCAAATTCGGAACAATATAAATTTTCAGAACACACCACCCACATATAAACTTTCAGAACACACCACAGATGTCAAAACTTTCAGAACACACCACAGATGTCAAAACGTTCAGAACACACCACAGATGTCAAAACGTTCAGAACACAACACCAATGTAGAAACTTTTATCACACAACACTGACATATAAACTTTTAGAACACACCACCGATGTCGAAACTTTTAGAACACAACACCAACGTAGAAACTTTTATCACACAACACTGACATAAACTTTTAGAACACACCACCAACATATAAACTTTCAGAACACACCACTGACATATAAACTTTCAGAACACACCACCGACATATAAACTTTCAGAACACTTCACCGACGTCAAAACTTTCAGAACACACCACTAATGTAGAAATATTTAGAACACTTCACCGATGTCAAAACCTTTATCACACAACACTGGCATATAAACTTTAAGAACACACCACCAACATATAAACTTTCAGAACACACCACCGACGTAGAAACTTTTAGAACACAACACTGATATATAAACTTTAAGAACACACCGACATATAAACTTTTAGAACACACCACCGATGTAGAAACTTTTAGAACACAACACTGACATATCAACTTTAAGAACACACCACCGATATATAAACTTTCAGAACACACTACCGACATATAAACTTTTGGAATACAACACCAATGTAGAAACTTATAGAACACAACACTGACATATAAACTTTTAGAACACACCACCAACATATAAACTTTTAGAAATCAACACCGATGTAGAAACTTTTAGAACACACCACCAATGTAGAAACTTTTAGAAGACAACACTGACATATAAACTTTTAGAACACACCACCAACATATAAACTTTTAGAACACAACACCGATGTAGAAACTTTTAAAACACAACACCAATGTAGAAACTTTTCGAACACAACATTGCCATATAAACTTTTAGAACACACTACAGACATAAAAACTTTTAGAACACACCACCGACGTCGAAACTTTTAGAACACACGACCAATGTCGAAACTTTTAGAACACTTCACCGATGTAGAAACTTTTATCACACAACACTGATGTAGATGGTTTTAGAAACATCACTGACATAGAAACTTTTATAACACAACACTGATGTAGATGGTTTTAGAAACACCACTAATGTAGAAACTTTTATAACACAACACTGATGTAGATGGTTTGAGAAACACCACTGATATAGAAACTTTTACAACACAACACTGATGTAGATGGTTTGAGAAACACCACTGATATAGAAACTTTTACAACACAACACTGATGTAGATGGTTTTAGAAACACCACTGACGTATAAACTTTTCAAAGAAAACGCCAATGTAGACACTTTTAGAAAACACCACCGATATGCAAACTTTTAGAACACCCCACCGATGTAGAAACTTTAAGAACACGCCACTGATATAGAAACTTTTCGAACACACCATTGATGTAGAAACTTTCAGAATACACCATTGATGTAGAAACGTTTAGAACACAACACCAAAGTAGAAAATTTTAGAACACACTACTGATGGAGAAACTTTTAGAACACACCACCAACATAGCCAGTTTGAAAACACACCACTGACATAAACTATAAGAAAACACCACCAACAAAGAAACATTTAGAACACACCACCAACGTAGCCAGTTTTAGAACACCCCACCAATGTAAACTTTTCGAACACACCACCAACGTAGCCAGTTTTATAACACCTCACCAATGTACAGTTTTAGAACACACCACCAACGCAGGAAGTTCTAGAACACACCATTGATGTAAAAATTTGAGAACACACTACCAATGTATCCAGTTTATAACACACCACTGACATAAACTTTTAGAACACACCACCAACATAGCCAGTTTTAGAACACACCAATGATGTAGAAACTTTTAGAACATACCACCAATGTCAAAACATTAAGAACACAACACTGATGCAGAAACCTTCAGAAACATCACTGATGTAGAAACTTTTAGAAACAGACTGACGAGGAAACTTTTCGAACGCACCACCTGTGTGGAAAGCTTTAAAACACTCCACCGACGTGAAAAATAAAACTCTTTGAGTAGTTTTTTCCGAGTATATCTTGTTCTGTTTTTTATTACAAAAACGTATTTGCTGTCAAAAGTACATGCGCGGTTTCGATATGTAACAACTACGAGTTTCTATATGAAAAGCAAAAGTTGTACCTGTATATGTATGGGTGCCCAGGTGAAGCCTTACCGGTGCTCGTGGAAAAAACGAAGCAAAGTGCGAGGATGTTGAGTGCATCGATCCGCATGTCTTCCTCTGTGAGTGAGTCAAGCGAAGTGTACGACGCGCACCCCTGACTCTCTCACAACGCCCTCCCGGACACGTGCGTCAAATGCGTGCATGTCGCCGCCTCACTTGCTCACTTGTCTGCTTTCTGGTGCAATAGCTTTTCCGCCTTTGTTCGAGACTTCCAACCCGTGGATTTCAAGATGAATGCAAAGCCACCGACTCGCTCACCAAATCCCCCTTAAAGACACAATGAATCTCCATCGAGATACCTTGTTGCCAACACTTTGTGACGTATATACCAAGCACGTCCATGTGTACTGTATAGGGCAACTGTGTGATAGTTCTTGGAATGGTAACTGGCAAACATGGTGATTAATGCATGATGTGTACAATGAAAAATGAGCAAGAAACAGCACAGGAAAGGGCAGTTCCGTTTCCAGGCAGAACATCTACAACTACATCTCTGACTTGGACCTGTCTGCACCTTCCACACACAAGGATAATTACAAAATTAATGTGTTACCCGTACATCTCCAGGGTAAAACCATCCCCCATGAAGCACCCTGTCCGTGCGAACCGACCCCCTCTCTAATCAGACATTAAAGTGGCGCCTGCGAATTGCCTCCGCGTCGCTAGTCTCGCACAGGGGTGCTGAGATGGCCAGGCGGGTCCTGGTGACGGTCAGGGAGCGGACAAACAGCGGAAGCGAGTTAGCGCGGGTGCGGTGTCAAGCTGCTAGGAATGCAAGGCGATAGGAACTCTCAGATGCCAGTTGGGCCATGGACACTGTTCGAGCTCAGAGCTGGCCACAGCGCAGCACACTTTTGCTGACTACAGGACTTCTTTTGAACTGTATCTTGTTGGAAGGTTACGTCAAACAGCCGCAACTCGTCCATACAATCATCTTCCTTTTGGTTACATTAGAAATACGGTTTCTTAACTCCATACCGATTCCTCCTTTACCTTTTGAGCACCCCAAGTTTCTCCAACTTCAATAGCATTTGGAGGTAATCGGACCTAGAAAGTCACAATAAACCATACAAGTCTTGGACTGCTGTGTGTCTCATTTTGGGCAGAGTGCTTGCTGATTGGTAACGATTCTGGAGATTGTGGGTTCAAATGCAACTGAAGAAAGCACTGCAAGGAATTCGCATTCTAATCTTCAGGAAATCTATATACTCTCAGGAGAAATGCCACATCACGATTGGATTGTTGGGGGGAAAAAATGGACAGTCAGAAAGCACCCAACTGGCTCATGAATATTATTTATGGAGGGTACACCTTCAGCAAGGGGTTATACCAGCCCTCGTTAGTCGAGTCTACATCTGATGCGAGTACACTCATTGTGGTCGTCTCTCACTCCATTCACTTGCTACAGAAGGTCAGAAGAATCTTACCCTTCTCCTGTACTTTCGACTAAATAAATATTCCATCGACATATTGAACCATCTGTTCTGTACTTCACAGCCAACACCATTAAGTTCATGATCTAAACTTGGAGGAGAATAATAATACCATGAAGTGATCATTAAATTCATAAAGTTTAAGGAGCTAGAAACAACACATATTTTGCAGAAGCTAAGGTAAAGATCCCAAGTAAATATCGGGAGACACAGGAAACTATTTGTACAAATAAATTAAAGAAATTAAAGTAAAAGTAAAAATCTGCCCCCAAAAAATAAACTTTTGCATTAAAGGCATTCCGTAATAAATCGATAGTCAATTTCACAAAGACAGTATACAAACTAACATGCATGCACGGACATGTTTGTTTATGGGAGGCAGGATACTCCGGACTACCTTGGCCAAGAAGTATGCACACGAGCAGCTAAACTGTCGAGCCTGGGTTCGAATTTTGATCGAGCTGGAAGCTCTCATTCTGGAGTTTTGCAGGCAGAGTGACGCAACGACGTGTGCACCTTCAAGAAGAGGGATGTTGGACTAGTTGAATTATCTGCCAGCATTACTTGGTGGAGTAAAATGAATCTTGTATTAAAACTTTAAGTGTCCATCACTTCAGAAGATAGAAATAGAGGGTATTAGTGTCCAGTGTTTGCCTCAGGTGAAGTGGTGTTGGCACCAGGTGAAACAACGTTTACCCCAGGTGAAGGGGGAGGGGGGCATTTGCCCAAGGTGAAATGGTGTTTGCCCCAGGTGAAGGGGCGTTTGCCACAGGTGAAGGAGCATTGGCCCCAGGTGAAGGGGCATTGGCACAGGGTGAAACAGCGTTTGCCCCAGGTGAAGGGGCGTTGGCCCCAGGTGAAACAGTGTTTGCCCCAGGTGAAGGGGGAGGGGGGCATTTGCACAAGGTGAAATGGCGTTTGCCCCAGGTGAAGGGGCGTTGGCACAGGGTGAAACAGCGTTTGCCCCAGGTGAAGCGGCGTTTGCCCAAGGTGAAGCGGCGTTTGCCCAAGATGAAGCGGCGTTTCCCCAAGGTGAAGCGGCATTTGCCCAAGGTGAAGCGGTGTTTGTCCCTCTATGAAGGGGCGTTGGCCCCAGGTGAAACAACATTTACCCCAGGTGAAGGGGGAGGGGGGGCATTTGCCCAAGGTGAAATGGTGTTTGCCCCAGGTAAAGGGGCGTTTGCCACAGGTGAGGGAGCATTGGCCTCAGGTGAAGGGGCATTGGCACAGGGTGAAACAGCGTTTGCCCCAGGTGAAGGGGCGTTAGCTCAAGGTGAAACAGCGTTTGCCCCAGGTGAAGGGGCGTTGGCCCCAGGTGAAACAGCGTTTACCCCAGGTGAAGGGGGAGGGGGGCATTTGCACAAGGTGAAATGGTGTTTGCCTCAGGTAAAGGGGCGTTGGCACAGGGTGAAACAGCGTTTGCCCAAGGTGAAGCGGCGTTTGCCCAAGGTGAAGCGGCGTTTCCCCAAGGTGAAGCGGCGTTTGCCCAAGGTGAAGCGGCGTTTGCCCCAGGTGAAGCGGCGTTTGCCCAAGGTGAAGTGGTGTTTGTCCCCCTATGAAGGGGCGTTGGCCCCAGGTAAAACCGCGTTTGCCCAATGTGAAGCGGCATTTGCCCAAAGTGAAGTGGCGTTTGCCCCCTTATGAAAGGGGGTTGGCCCCAGGTGAAACGGTGTTTGCCAAAGGCGAAGCGGCATTTGCCCCAGGTGAAGTGACATTTTCCCCAGGTGAGGGGGTGTATGGCCAAGGTGAAGTGGTTTGTGCATGTGTGAGTGGAGCTGAGGAGAACAGTGAGAAACGAGCATGTGCCAAACAGAAACTCAAACCGTGTTCTTGTGAAAGCGCATTTTGCCACCAAATCCAAGTTATGACCGGCACGTGCAGTTCCATCTGTGTTTGGAATAATCAGTCAGGCGGTAATGCCACGATTGAGCAGACAAGGCCCCGATACCAACTCGATACGTTCGATTGTATTGTCCTGGCAAGCTGGGATATTGTGGCTCATCACACAATCTCCCCAATAGTGATAGAATGATGGTGAATGAAGTCCCAAGTGTTGGTGTGAACTCCATATAGAGCACAAAATGACACAAGCTTGGCACGTATTGTAATTAAACATTTCTCCATCAGACACTTCCTTTCAAAATTCGGGATTATTCTGCTTTTGGATGCATGAAATCACCATTGATTACGTCATCATGCTGCACTGCATGAAGGATAAATGTGATGACCTCACTACCATTAACATTCTGCTCTGACAGACACCGTTTAGAACACTTTGTGTCAGAGTGAGTGGCAAGGGTATTGGGGGTGGGAGGAGGGTTAGGGTTTGGGGCAAAGCCATTTAATCCATTGTAGTTTTGTAATTACAATTCGCATGGTGGAATGTGCTGAGCTTTCCATGAGTAGGTCGAAATTGTCCATTGGTAAACAACTGAAAATTTTGGTACAGGCATGTGAGAGGTTGCAAACAAGTATTTTTGTAAAGTACATCCTGAGGTATAGGTAAACGCTTATCCGAAGTTTTGCAATACATGACTTCCAAAATGATATAATCTGCCCCAAAATGCTCGGTGTGCATGCGTGAAACCCCAAGAAATTGCAGAATTCGGGGCAAAATATTGTTGTGGTTGACGAAATTCACAAACCACCATTCAGGTCCCTTAGGTGAGATATCTCGGTAAGTATATGTGTAGTTAGGCCCAAACCCGTTGTCTAGAGGGAATAAATGTCATTCATGCGGGCTGCGACTCTTCAGGATAGCCGTTTTTCTTTTACTATCTTTATTTTGGACCAGCCGCCATTATTACCACCACCAACCACGTCTCAACAGCCATCACAACAACAACCACCAACCACAACGCCGCTTCACAACAACCACCAACCGCAACGCCGCTTCACAACAACAACCACCAACCACAACGCCGCTTCACAACAACCACCAACCACAACGCTGCCTCACAACAACCACCAACCACAACGCCGCTTCACAACAACAGCCACGACCTTTACCGTCACAACTCGCCACCATCGGATCCACACCATCTCGCGCCACTCGTGGGCACCGATACTGGACTCGTGCAGGGCGCGCACCGAGCAGCGTATTCAAAAACATCACGGACTTTTCTGCAGAAAACGGATCAAAAACGACTCACGCCCACTTTTGTTCCGTCCAATCGGTGAGCGAGGGGCGATTTTTGGCCCCGCCTCCAGGGCGTTGGAGGGCGGTCGCTATATGCAAATTCATGGATCAAAAAGCATTCACACCCACTTTTCCTCGGGCCAATGGGGAGCCAGTTAGAGAGGTGAAG
>NC_140961.1:11496665-11509165 GCF_056783735.1 Eptatretus burgeri | reverse complement strand
GATCATCGCGCAAGTTGCGGGGACTGGCCTGCAGGCAGCCCCGCTGACCATTGTGTTTGCTTGCGTCGGTGCCCATCCAGTATTCTGCAGGGACTGCCCTGCAGGCAGCTACACCATGGGACTGCATTGAGCAGCCCGTGCACAGTGTTTCCCATCCATCCATCCATCCGCTTATTTTTGTGTTTGCTTGTGTCAGTGCCCATCCAGTGTTCTGCAGGGACTGCCTTGCAGGCAGCCGCACACGGGGACTGCATTGGTGCAGCCGGCCACCTTCTGTGTTCATACCTGCATTTGTTTCATGAGCCAGAGACTGCATTTGGGCAGCCTGGCTCCCTGCTTCAAGAATGGCGTGTGGGATGGCTTATGGCATGCCGGGTTGGGGTGAGTTGTCTCCAGCAGCTGAAGACATAAAGAGGTTCTGTGACAGACAACGGGGCCTTTTGAGCAGGCCCCGAAGACATCCGACTTTCAGCTGCAGGGGTGCTCACCCTCACAAACTATGACTAACTTTGCCATGCCTTTTTTCCCTACAGAGTCCATCAGTCCTGGGCCATGGTTTAGTGTAAAATTTATAAGTCAAGGTAAATTTGTAAATGAGTTTTGCTCCCCCTGCATGTTTGTCATTGAACCGGCAATTTTAATTAAGTCGTCTGCACGAGTGAGTTTGTTTCGTTAGTTACACAGCCCGTAGGTTATTTACTTTTGGGACAAGGATACACCAAATGCCGCACTCAGGGATCCAGAGGTAAATCGTACTCGGGGAAAACTTACACATGAAGGCACACGAAAATTTGACGACTCGGGACGAGTCTGTAAAAAGGGGAGGGGGTAGTGTTACGGTTGTGGAAATTCACAGAACACCATTCAGGTTCCCCAGAGGTCAGTTATTTCGGTAAGTGTGTGTCCAGGTTAGATTTCCCCACCGATGTATAAAGGGAATTATTTGTGTGCTGGGCTATGCATCTTTGAGTTAGCCGTTATTCTGTTCTATCTTTTATTTCAAACAAACAGCATCACCACAGTGCCAACCACTACAACCATGCCACCTCCACCACCAAAACAGCATCTCAACAACCACGCCATCCCCACCACAGCACCAACCACACTACAACCATGCCACCACTACCACCACGCCACCACTACCACCACAACAGCATCTCAACAACTCCCGCCCCGATATCCTTCAGAACGGGTAAACAAGAATGACGGTTGGGCAACAACCACAGATCCAAACTGAGCTCTCCTGGAATTTTCCCCGCGTGCCAGGAAGGGTGGGGAAAGAGGCGCGTCGATGATAAAACACGGCGTTCGCTCGGAGAAGGAGAATTGGGGAGGAGAGCGTAAGAATTGGTGAGGACACCAGGGGAATTGGGGAGGACATCGGTGGACTTGGTAGAAACGCCGCGTTCGCTGGCGGAGGAGAGAACTGGTGAGGACATCGGTGGACTTGGTGGAGAATCGGTGGATTTGCCAGAGAACTGGTGAGGACATCGGTGGACTTTGGAGAATCGGTGGATTTGCCAGAGAACTGGTGAGGACATCGGTGGACTTGGTGGAGAATCGGTGGATTTGTCAGAGAATCGGTGGATTTGCCAGAGAACTGTGGGCAGTTGTTGGCGGTTGGCGAGTTGGTGAGAGAGGCTCTCTCCTTAGTCTCTCTCTCCTTGGTCTCCTTCGAGAGTTGGCGGTTAGCGAGTGGGTGACAGAGTCTCTCTCCTTGGCCTCCTTGGTCGTTGGAGGCTCCGTTGGCGGCACCGTTGGAGGCGTCGTGGGAGTCGAGAGTTGAGTTGGGGAGCTGGTGGAGTCGAGCGGAGTGCGGGCAGAGACATCGAGGGTCGCCCAGCGAGTCACCAAGAGGGTGGCAGGTAGCCTGCTCGGTCTCTCGGAGCCCCTGCGGTCACCCCGGCTCTGAATAATCATAAAGGCTTACGAGCCCAACTCTCTTCTTTCTTTCTTGGGTTTTTTTGCATGAAAGTCTGTGGCACCTTGTCTAATAAGTAGTGAACTGACTAAGTGCATGTACATAATAAATAAACATCGGCTGAAGGTCTTTTTGCTCGTGTCTAGTCCCCTATCCCCCCCCCCCCCCATTCATTGCACAAGTGTAAAAAATAAATGCCCCCTTTGTTGAATATTCACCTGCTCGTTGCGTCCCTTCTTCCAGTGAACTGCCGTAATTGCGTTCGGAATATTAGCTGGTTTTTAACACCGATAAGATAATCGGGTCCGACGGGGCTTGGCGATATAAAACCGCTCGGCAAATCGCAAAGGGAATGAGCTGTTTAAAGCGGCTCGTTTTCGGGCAGGCTCTGTTGAGGTATAAATCCCCGGCATTTCTATCTGCGCGAATAATTAGGTACATCGACAATTCGGCGATCAACCCTGTCGCGCGTGGACAGAAGAGTTGGCTGATTTATGGTGTGGTTAACAACACCCGTAGTTGTGTTTCGTCGTTGATCCAGAAAGCTGCGACTGGATTGCCACGTTCGGTGGGCGTGTGCGGCCGCAAATTAGCTAAAGGTGGTTGCCCGCACGCGGGAGTGGCGAGAATCCACAACAATACATATTCTCTGCATTCTGACAGGTTACTTGGCAACCGTGGCTGCTGATTAGAATGCCTGAACCGAGCAAGGTTTTCAATTGGATTCCAAACATACATATTATTACAGATCCGAAGTCTTGGGTTAACTTGGGGTAGCTCAGGATGTGCAAATGAGTGAATCAAGTTGGTTGTTAAAGCAGATCATTTTGACCTCCGTAGCGATAGGATGTGAAACTGAGTGAAGTCAGTTGTGGAGGGCGGAATAGCTAAACCTCCATATAGAGCGGTTCAGTTTTGACCTCAGTTGAAGAGCAGATGTGCAAACGAGTGAATCAAGTCGGTTGTGAGAGAAGATGGTTTTAACCTCCATAGTCAAGTGGACGGCAAGCGCTTCTGTGCATGTCTTGATCGATCGTGCGTCTCGATCTGCCAAGTGTTTGATACCACACCCCCCCCCCCCCCCCCTGCAGGGAGGTTTTTGCTCATAGTGCTCCAATCCACCAGACTTCACCTACCAGGAGCAGTTTCGTCTTGTCTTATCTACCAGGAGTGGTCTCAACTCCGCTCTTGACTCGTCTCATGTGCCGCGGCCTTTGATTGGACTCACTCTCGTCCATCAAGCTCTCCTTACCACGAGTCCTTTGGCCAAGCGTGTGCTCACTTCTGCCTGTTCGCACCGCGAGAGCCACCAAGGGAAGCTTGCAAGCTACACAATTCTGCACACGGTACAAGCTTGCATGCAGCATATTGCGTGAGTGTGCACATGATACGAGTTTACACGCATGTGTGAGGTGAGGAGAAGCCACATCCATGCTCTTCTCTGCACTCTATCTACTATATTTTCTCTCTACATCTCTCCAGAATGATTGATGGCCATATCCTGTGTCTAGTATAAATAAGTACGTGCAAGTGGGTGATGTAAATGTTAATGTTAAGAATAATTACTGTTCTCTTGTGCCTTTTCATTGTGATTTCTGTCCATCAATTGTAAATATATGCTCATGATTGTTATCATAAATACCTGCCATAGCTGATTTAATAAATGTGCTTGTTAAACTGTTAAACGTTTCCGGCCTGCTCACTTTTGTCCTTTCTGCCATTATGTGTTTGTTTAGACGAGAAGTTTTGCACCACTGATTGGCTCTGTGATTAGCCAACAGCCATCCATGGTTCACTCAGCCGTACATGATAACTAGACGGGTGGCTGTTGAGACTGAGACCCCAAATTAGGGTTGCTGTGCCAATGGTAAGGTAATGTGTAACCAAGGAGCGAAAACCCTGCTCGGCTTTGGGGTTCCAATCCGCGGCCACGGTTGCCTAGAAACTCATCCGACTGCAGAGTTATCTGTGGCCAGGAGGTCGGGTAAAGGTCCGAGGAGCTCCCTCGTGATGACCCCAGACCTGGATCTATAACAATACAAATGGTGGATTATAAAAAAGTGCAACATTTGATCATCCAGGTATTTTCTTGGTAGTATAGTTGTGAATCAATTTCAAATTTCCTTATATCGCATGTGACAGGAGGTTTTATTTTGATAATTATTTAAAAATAATGGGGCAATTTAATGCTGACCAGCGCATCTTTTCATGACACGTATGTTGAAACAAAGTCACCGAAGAGAAGGCGCAGAGAAGATTCCCAGCATCTCCTGTACATGCTGACAAAACAATAAAGGTTTTAATGCGAAAGATGAAACATACCTGCTCATTACAAAATGCGAATAAGGGCTGTTCAGGAGGGCATGTTGGTGTTCATGTCCCGAGACGATTGAAGCTGTATGTCTGTACGGAAGTGGATGGAGAGAAGTCCATGCAAATCAACAAGACGGCTATCAGCTGAAACGGGCATCGATTGCACATCGTTTTGACAAATACCGAAGGAATACATTGAGCTTTTTTTCCTTCAAAAATACAGCTTTTCCACTTAATATAAATGATCACAGAAGACCGGATGGGTTTTTAAAACAGTTTTTCTGAAGCACTGGAAAATGAAGACCTCAGTATCAATGACATCGCTGTCTCTGATGAGTACCATATTTACATTAATGGGGTGATGAATAAACAGAATTTAAGATTTTAGGGATTTGAAAAGCCACAAGAACATGAAGAAGCACCACTTCAATCTGAAAAACACCATCAGATGTCGATCGAGTTTGTCAAGAATCTACAGTTCCTATATTTTTTGAAGACTAATATCAAAACAGCAGTGACCGTGTGTGTGTGTGTGTGTGTGTGTGTGTGTGTGTGTGTGTGTGTGTGTGTGTGTGTGTGTGTGTGTGTGTGTGTGTGTGTGTGTGTGTGTGTGTGTGTGTGTGTGTGTGTGTGTCCAGGTAGTAGACAAGAAAATAGAAGCACCAATTCAAAGTCACTTAATATGGAAATGGGCCACTGCATGTGACCAGTATGCACTGTGGGTTGGAGGCCACAGCATCTGGAATTCTGCAGGAGAGATGTAGCACCATTCTTCCACAAAAAGGTCGAACAACTCACACATTGGATGGAGGTGAAAAACGCTGTCTCAGCCGTCATTCCAGAATATCCCATAAATGGTCGATTGGGATCAGTTATAGTGATGGAGAAGGCTATTACATATGGATAACGTCAGTGTCATGCTCATCAAACCACTGGGAGACCACATGTGCTCCGTCGATGGGGGCATTGTCATCCTGGAAGACACCCCTACTGTCAGTAAAGAAATGCTGCAAAATGGAGTGAAGATGATCACTCAGTACCATTAAGGTATGATTGACCTTGTCTTCTCAGGGAATGACTGCACCCAAACCATGACAGGAAAATGCGTCCCACATTACAGAACCACCGGAACCCTTCATTGTTGGAACCAAGTACTCAAGGTGGTAGAGTTCTTTAGGTTGGCACCACACATTGCAGTTGTCCGTTTGTCGAGAACATGATGAAGGACGATTCATCTCACCATATCACATTTCTCCACTGCTCGGTAATCCATTGCCTTTGCTCTATGCACCATTGGACTCACAAACGTGCATTGCCAGATGTGGTGAGCAGTTTGTGCACTGCAACCCGACAATGGTATCCTGACATGTGGCGCTGTCGGCAGACCATTTTTGATGAAACTGGCTGCTCGTGCCTCAGGTTGAAATTTATAGTCAATTGATCTGCAGTTGCTTGCCTACTCTTTGCCTTGCACTTCAAATTAATGCACAGATATCATGATCCTCGAGTATGCGCTTCCACCCACTGTTGCCCTTTGCTGATGATGTCTTTCCCTCAGAGTTCCATGCCGACATTACCTTAGATACAGTTGCTTGTGAAACATCAGCAAGCTGAGCTGTCTTTGTCACTGAAGGTCCCGCCAAACGCTCCCCAACAATCACCCCTCTTTCAGTCACTGAGGTCTCCTCTTGCAGCCATGATTATAGGCATGCAGGCCTGTGCAGCATTTTTATACACGACCCGAAGCATGCTGTGATGTTACTTGCTTCATTAGCACATGGGCCACACCTGTGTGGAAGCATTGCTTTCAATATACTTGGTGTCCCTTATTTACATAGGTGTTTCCATTTTTTTTGTCCACTACCTGTCCACACACACACACACACACACACACACACACACACACACACACACACACACACACACACACAATTACCAGGTGGCCCAGAAGTAATAGGGCAGTTGTCGAAACAAGAGTCATTACAATGACATTATTATTTTATAATTTATTATTCTGATTATTAATTGGTTTTTGTTTGATGTTAGTAATTGATAATTATTTTGATTGCAGAATCCCCAAAAGTGGAGGATTTGAACCATGGAGGATCGTAATTACCAACGTTACACAGACAAACAGCGTATCTTTATTGTGAAGACATTTTACAAAACAGAGAATTAGAGTGAGACATGCTGCATTTTTGAAGAGCACTTTCACCGGTTAATAAAATGAGACAGTAGCCAACCTCATCGAGTGCTTTGAAACCACTGGTTTATTTAAAGACTTGGTAAGACCTGGAAGATCAAGGTCCATCTGCACTGAAAAAATAAAAACAGGTTGTTGAAGCTGCTTTCAGCCGAAGTCCAAAAAAGTTTACCAGGCGAGCTAAACAAGAAATTGGCATTTCAAGAACATCCATTCAAAGGATGCTTCACGAGCTCAACTTTAAACCATATCATCCTCATTTGCTCCATTGCTACGACTGAAGACGATTCAGATCGGCGAGTGGAGTTTTGCGAAATTTTTATGCAAAAATGTGCAGAGGATGACACTTTTCCTGAAAATATATTTTGGAGTGATGAAGCAACTTTTAAGTTGAGTGGCCATGTCAATCGGCACAGCACTGTTGATTAGGCAAGTGAAAATCCGCACGTTAATATTGAAAAGGATGTCAACATCCTAGGTGTCACCGTTTGGTTTGGGATTTGTGCTGCGGGTCTCGTGGGACGGTAATGACAACAGCAGGATGGTGAGTGCTACCGGGCTGTGCTCCAGAAGTTCCATCATGACCTAGCCCAAAAGGTCACCCCAAACCAGCTCGACATGACCTGGTTTATGCAGGATGGTGCACCCCCACATACAGCTGGTAACCCCATCACTTTCCTGTGGCAGCTCTTCAGAAACCGACTCGTTGTCCTGGGTACTGCTCATGACTGGGCACCCCATAGCCCAAACTTAAACCTTCTGGACTACTGGTTCTGGGGGGGGGGGGCTGCCAAGGGCTCTGTCTATGCCAACCACCCTGCCACACTGGATGATCTGAAGCAATAGGTGTCAAACTACCTCCAGGCAGTGCCACATGAGACCTACAGGAAAGTTGAACAGAACTTTGGAGTCAGGATCAATGCCTGTCTGAACCGTGGAGGGGCACACATCGAGAATGTAAATTTCAAGGATTTTGCGTAAATGCTAATTTCAGACCTTGGACTCTCACTAACTCTAGTAGTGATTTACTGCAATAGCAATCAGTGATAGAAAATACCATGTTATAAGCTTTCAAGAAACGTTTGGTTCACGTTCCTGATTCTTTGTAAATAAATAAAGTTGCATTACTCTTTTTGAAACACCCTGTACACACATATATATATATATATATATATATATATATATATATATATATATATATATATATATATATATATATATATATATATATATATATATATATATATATATATATATATATATATATATATATATATATATATATATATATATATATATATATATATATATATATATATATATATATATATATATATGAAATAATCGAGCATATGTAGATGACATTCAAATGTTATTGGGAAGTGGATGCAATTCCACAGACCAAATGGCCTCTTCTCATTTTCTCAAATACATACAGCATATCTCTTGGGCTGACAGAACAGGATGGGATGGCTTGGAGGTACACACAATTGCCTCTAAGCTGTCGAGGTAGGGTTAAAATCCCGACCAGGCTATAAAGTGCCATCCCAGTGTTTCATAGGCAGAGTGATCATCAATGTGTGTGCCATCCCTCGGATGGACGTTAAACTGGGCATACCATCTACCGGCATTCGTTGGTGGATGTTGAAGATCTCACGGTGTCCTTTGCGAAGAGGAGGCGAGTTATCACCGGCACCCTGTAGAAATTTCAAATTTCTGCCGTAACCAGCAGAAGGCACTGCATCAGCAGAACAGCCGGACCCTCGGCCAATGATGCTACCCTGCAGTCTTGTGCTGTGCAAGAACAAAGAAGAAGGAGTGCATCTCTTTTCACCATTTCTTCACTCCTATTTAAAGATCAATTACTCATTGGAAGCACAGATCGCAGGAATTAGCCATTTGGATTTCAAAGCTTGTGACGCACGAGTTCATGAGTCAGGAACAAAATTGTTTGTTTCAGATCCCTGCAGTTTCATCACAAGTTGCAATGATGTCAGGTCAAGCATTTAAGATGCAACAAAGCTGTGCTAATCCCATCCAACAATAAATAACGCATCACCCCTCCCACTCCCCTCATAGAAAACATCAACACAATCGAGTTGGGAAAGGTCTTCGCATCGATTTAGAAAGAGCATGCCCGGGATATAATAGCAGAGAAGCAAGGTCAGATGATTCACGCAATGGGAATGCACTAATGCCTTATAATTTCAAGGAACAAATACCAAGGGCTGTGTGAGCCACAATGGATCAGGGTTAATGGCACCATGACTGTTTGCAGGCGAGAAAGATCTTTAAGCAATGACTTGGTTCCTTGGACCGAAGCATTGCCTGGACCAGCCATCTACCAAAGTGTTAGGTTGCTGCTCGATCATCAACCCTCTGCAGTCCACAACTTGAAACCTGTGGAGCCGACAGGTGAAAGTTCTTACAGTAGAGTAATTCGAGAGTTAATCAAGTTTGGTTTTTCCGGTTTTGTCACAACCTGCAGGGTTCATTCAAGGTGCATGTTACACAAGCGTAATACAATGACTCCATGAACACACTGTGGATGACTCTGGTGTGCAACAGGTTAAAAAGGTACAAATTCAGGATGCAATTCGATTGGAAAAACTGGGTGGTTTACGGTTTGCGGGGGGGGGGGGGGGGGGAGCTTGAGAAAAGACAAGGACAACAAGACAACAAGATCACATGACCTGGGATAAATTATATGTCCAATTTTCGTTTCTGACTCGTGTTAGCAAGTCTAGATGGGGTCAAATCCAACTACTAACCGACATGTAATTGATAAAATGTGCTTGCTTGTGCTCTCCATTAGAAAAAGTTAAAGGACAGCACACCAAACTCAAAGCTGAACGGAACCCTTCCAACATGCATGAGCACACATTTCCCACAGTGCAAAGCTGCAAGTGCTTTACAGCTGTCATTAGAGAATAGGAGTTTCCTTACAAGAGATTTCAATGCACTTGGCCACTTATAGGCCCTTCAAGCCTGTGCAGTTATTCCAAATTATGGTTGTTTGTCCATGCTGTATCCTCTAAATGCTGAGTGTTAAGCAAAGAAGCAGCAGGTACCGTTTTTAAATGGTCTTTTGTATGACTCGGCTGGGGTTCCAACTGCCAACCTCATGGACTTGGAGTGACGCTGCAACCGTTTCACCACCGAGAATGATGTACTCGTTCCTTTAAAAGGTCACTAAGGGGGCCCTTTGGTCTAATGGACCAAATTTTCTTTAGTCTTCACGGCCTTAGGCGTTTTTTGCTAGTCTCAACAAAAGCAATAGGTTTCCCAGCCGAGAAGCCTTGGAATCCTAATAACAATAATTAGAGGACAATAAATAATAATAATAATAACTTGCTTGTAAAGAATGATATCGAGACTGAGTCTTTTGGGGTCTTAAAGGGTCTAAGTTTGAAGGGGTCTCAGCAGTGTAAAGGGTCAAAAGGTGCATTCCAATGGTATGTAATTGATTAATAGACACAAAAGCATCTCTCTCTCTCACACACACACACACACACACACACACACACACACACACACACACACACACACACACACACACACACACACACACACACACACACACACACACACACTTCCTCCATTTATAATGAATTTGCAACAGCAGTGAGGACTCTTACCTCCACCAGCAAGTCATTGTGATTCATACGAAGAGCACACCATGCCAAACTGCTGTCTGTTCAAAATAGGTCAAGATAGCGTCAAATCGTGTTCAAAAATTACCAAAAAAACAACAACAACACAAAAAACACATTGAACATCATTTATAAATCAAGAGGTGGTGTTAACATTGTACAGGAATTTAGTGAGGTCCACATGTAGAATATTGTGCACAGTTTTGGTCATCACAACGCAGGAAGAACATAGATGCCACAGAGAGGGTTCAGTGCAGGGCTACGAGATTGATTCTGGGCCTTGCTGGACTTAGCTATGCGGAGCGGCTGAAGGAGACAGGGCTTTATGCACTAGAAAGGAGGCGGTGACCTGAGAGTAAAGAAGAGGAGAGTTGAGACGGGAGTAAGGCAGGGGTCCTTCACTCAGAGAGGAGTTAATGCATGGAATGGTCTCCCTGGAAAGGTAGTGGCAGCAGAAACAGCAGATACATTTAAATTGGAATTATATAGGTACCTGGAAGTATTGGAGATAGAGGGGTATAGGGATATGCCTGGTGTTGGCTTCATGGTTCGGGATCCAAGGATTCTGAGTTCAAATCCCATTCAGCTGTTTAATTAATACCAGGTGGGGGTGACTCTGCCCGTCATCCTTCCGAGGTCGGCAAAATGAGTGCCAGCTTGCTGGTATCCTGTGTCAGAGTGGCGACCCGTCCAGGGTTGTACCCACTAGCCAAGGTGATGCTGAGGCAGCACCAACGTTCTGCACAGAGGATGGTCCCAATGGATGGATGGATGGCATCGGAATGTTGACAGGACTTTTAGGTAGTTTGAGCATTGATGGGTGATTGTGTGCACGTGTACGGAGTGCTGTTGGTGGGGGTCTCGTCAAGGGGTATTGTGTGGTTGATGGTGTGTTTTTAACCAAGCCCATGCCCCCTCCCCTGGAACAAAACAAAAATACAAAAACTACAAAAAAAACAAAACCCACAAAAAACACTTGATTAAAAAACAAAAAACATTTTGCATTTTCTTATTTTGATCTTGTGTTGATAAATTGGTGTGGTGTTGATGTGTCGCAGGCTGAATGGCCTCCACCTGTGTCGAATTAACTTGTGTGTTTCCTTTCCTTGTGTTTGCTCAAAGACCTGTATTGCTCGCAAATGTGCAGTGGCCCTTCTGAAGTCCTGACCGAATCACTCCAAGATGTTTTGGAGCACAGCATGAGGTTTGCACTTACTTGTAAAGAATGATATCTCGAGTATAAGAGAGCCATTTGTCTACGAGTGTGTCTGTCTGCATATGTGCAGGGCCGGTGGAAGGGTATTTGGCGCCCTTGGCGAATCTTCAGCTTTGCATCCCCTATCCCTTCCCCCGGGGCCACTATTAACTTCCGAAAATGCATACCCAGGCAAAATCGCTCTACTTAGAATTATAGTTTATGAGAGTTGTACTCTCATATACTACAGTAATCTGCAGAGGATTACTACAGGAAAGGAATGTTATTTTGGCCTGGGTGTTGTGCATTCGCATGAACAAAAGATATTTCACATGAAAAAGGCAAATCTGATGCTGATTGTATACTCTCATTGTGCTACACTTTTAAAAGGACATTTACATGAAGACATGCACTTCATAACTAATTATCATACTATGTGTCCCCACAACAAAGTCGATCATGAGAGTTTAGAATTTTACTTTCTGTGCTTTGAGTTTACCGAATGTAGAAACAAGTCCCTTCAAGTGAATGTTTTGTGCAATGTCATGTTCTATTGACGAGGAAGATAGCCCAGCAAGTATTTGTTGCATCATTCAGGAACGAATGTATGTTTTGATCAAATTTAGCTTGGAAAAACTTCACTCACAATTGGCCACAGAAACAGGGAAGGAAGGTGAAGAGGATGCGGAGAGCTATAAATGTGTTCAGCACGTTATCTGTGAGACTGGGATTATTTTTGCAAACAAAGTTCAAAACATCTTGCGGTCGTGCCAACTTCGGAAGTAGTCTTGCAAAGGCTCGCAATTCACTCGATGTCCCCAAAAACTTATTCTTACACCGAACGTGTCCACTGCCGAGCTTTCTCTCCGCAAGATAACTCCGCACCTTCGCTATATTTACCTTTCAGATTGTGTGCCATTGGTTATCTCCCGGGCTGCTTGAGTCTGCGACATGCCAGCACCGATACCAGAAGTTTTCAGGTGGCGTTCGTGGTTCTTACTTTAACAGAGGTTCATAAGTGAGTGCCGGGGAGTGTTTTAGACAAAAACAAAATTTGAAAAAAAATCGAAAAAAATAGGTCGATATTTTTGGGATTATTTTTTTGAAATTGTTCTATTGTGCCAAAGTCTTTGTAGCTATGTGAATGGTAATATTAAATTATCCCTGACCCCATTCCTTAGTGGATGTCGGGAAGTGTTTTAAGCCCTCGCAAAA
>NC_140961.1:11461665-11491665 GCF_056783735.1 Eptatretus burgeri | reverse complement strand
CTGTGAGGAGCCTTAAAATCGAAAAACCCACGCACGGTAATGAAAGCATCTGCAGGCGACTTGTCAAGCTGGAGTGCTTCTGTGAAGGTCCATTTGGCTGAGATGTGGACGTGTAGATAACCATACGATGAAACATTATACACAGGTACTTTAAACAATGTTTGGGACGCGGTGTTCAAGCTCCGCTATGTACGGTAATAATGTGCAGCATCGTTCAACATATCCAATAAACTGAGTCGAGTGTGTTTACCCACGACCGGTCAAAGTCAGAAGGTGACATGGAATACCAAGGCTTCGCCAATCAACCGAAACAGCGGAAACACAAACAAGAAGTTCCATTGAAGTGAAGAGGCTTACATTGAGGCCGACAGCAATTACAGTGACTAGACCTACTCGGAGGGTCATGTGGGAGAACTCGTCGATGCAGTGAGTGACCACAAGCATTCAGTAACTTGGGTGATGACAATAATAGAAAGATGTGAAGAAAGAGAAAACAATGGTGGATAATTGTTCGTCGTTTTATTCCTTTTCTGTCCATCACTGATACAGCCTTATATATCCCATACAGTACGACACAGGATTCGGTAATCATGAAAAAATTAGTTATGAGAGCGAAGTCGACGGCGCACCATCGCAAATCCCCACGCTTCCCACCTCAATCAAAGTTCAAAGATGGCACAAAGTTCCACCAAGAATGACCCAATATCAAATTTTGAGTAAAATTTTTTTCTCTATTTGACCTCTGTGACCCGAAGTCCCCAACAGCTGTGGCATAAACCAGGGGCCAAATCCAAAAAAACAAAAACAAAAAAAAAACCACTACATATTCAATGTGTCTCCCAATGTTGATTGCATACACAAAGTTTCATATGACCTTTTGACTCCACCCCAAGGGCCAAAAATGACTGCTTTGACACATTTTTGCCATGTGATCATCATCGGTACCAAGTTTGGTGAATTTTGGCCCAACGGTTTAGGAGGAGATAGCGTGAAGGAAGGACGGATGCAATTACAATGAATACCTCCCCCGGTCGGTTTTTTTCAAAAACCGTGGGGGATAATAAAGGTTTATCACTTTATAAGTAGAGATATATACAGGTGAGTTATTACAACACATTACTCCATGCACAACACGTAACCAAGTTCAGAGTTTTGAATAATTCATAACTTAATAACATACTAGCGGGTTATGCTTACACATTGAAAGCAATAACGAACCGTGCTTCTCGATTGTCTCGGGTCGCTCACCTGCATTTGCATTTTTCATATATATATATATATATACCGGGCGTAGTGGCGTACGCCTGTAATCCGGCTACTCGGAGGCTTGGGTTGGAGGATCGCTTGAGGACGGGAGCTCTGTGCTGGGCCGCGATATGAGAGGGTGTAGGGCAGCCCGGAATCATGGCGAAACCCAATCATTATCCCTGTGTCGTAAGAGGCGACCAGGGTTGCGTCAGGAAGGGCATCCGGCGTAAAACCTGTGCCAAATCAGTATGCGGATCATAACGGATGATCCGCTGTGGCGACCCCTAACGGGAGCAGCCGAAAGACGAACAACGAACAACATATATATATATATATATATATATATATATATATATATATATATATATATATATATATATATATATATATATACATATATATACACACACACATATATACACACACACATATACACACACACACACACACACACACACACACACACACACACACACACACACACACACACACACACACACACACACACACACACCTCTGGAAAAAAAATAAGAGACCACACCAAAAAAAAAATTAAATCAGCATCTCTACATGTATGGCAGCCATTTCATTCCAGTTTCTGTTGAATTCCACAACAGGCATGCCTCATTCTACTTCGTGAGGTACTGATTAGGTGATCACCTGAATCGAATCATATTTAACAAGGAAAAGTATAAAAACCACTGCTGTGGTCATCACTATCCTCTTGCAATAGGACCAGCTGGATGGCAAAAACAGTGCTAGTAGTACCTCAAAAATAATTGCAATCAAAAAAAATAACGATTGACCATGCCAAAAGAGTTGAAAAGAAAAGTTTTGAGTGAGGAAAAGAAGGGTTCAATTCTGGCTTTACTGGCAGAGGGATACAGTGAGCATCACGTTGCTTCCATCCTTAAAATTTCACAGATGGCGGTTCATAAGATCAAGGTCAAACAGCAGACAACAAAGCTACAGACTGGCAGAGGGCGAAAACGACTTTCAACTGACCGGGATGACCGCCAACTCATTCGAATGTCACTCAACAACCGCAGGATGACATCAAGTGACCTACAAAAAGAATGGCAAACGGCAGCTGGGGTGAAGTACACGGCGAGGACGGTTCGAAACAGGCTCCTAGGGGCATGGCTGAAGTCGAGCAAAGCTCAAAAAAGCCCTTCATCAATGAGAAGCAAAGAAGAGCCAGGCTGAGGTTTGCAAAAGACCATAAGGATTGGACAGTAGAGGACTGGAGTAAGGTCATCTTCTCTGATGAGTCCAATTTTCAGCTTTGCCCAACACCTGGTCATCTAATGGTAAGACGAAGACCTGGAGAGGCCTACAAGCCACAGTGTCTCACACCCACTGTGAAATTTGGTGGAGGATCGGTGATGATCTGGGGGTGCTTCAGAAAGGGTGGAATCGGGCAGATTTGTCTTTGTGAAGGACTCATGAATCAAGCCACGTACAAGGTTGTCCAGGAAGAACACTTGCTTCCTTCTGCTCTGACAATGTTCCCCAACTCTCAGGATTGGTTTTTTCCAGCAGGACAATGCTCCATGCCACACAGCCAGGTCAATCAAGGTGTGGATGGAGGACCATCAGATCAAGACCCTGTCATGGCCAGCCCAATCTCCAGACCTGAACCCCATTGAAATCCTCTGCAATGTGATCAAAAGGAAGATGGATGGTCACAAGCCATCAAACAAAGCCGAGCTGCTGGAATTTTTGCGCCAGGAGTGGCATAAAGTCACCCAACAGCAATGTGAAAGACCGGTGGAGAGCATGCCAAGACGCATGAAAGCTGTGATTGAAAATCAGGGTTATTCCACAAAAGATTGATTTCTGAACTCTTCCTCAGTTAAAACATTAGTATTGTGTTGTTTAAAAATGAATATGAACTTGTTTTGTTTGTATTATTTGAGGTCTGAAAACACTGAATCTTTGTTGTTATTTTGACCAGTTGTCATTTTCTGCAAATAAATGCTCTAAATGACAATATTTTTATTCGGAATTTTGGAGAAATGTTGTCAGTGGTTTATAGAATAAAACAAAAAAAATGTTCATTTAACTCAAACACATACCTATAAGTAGAAAAACCAGAAAAACTGATAATTTTGCAGTGGTCTCTTAGTTTTTTTCCACTCGCTCAGGGTGACGGAGCACGAACCACTCGCTCAGGGTGACGGAGCACGAACCACTCGCTCAAGGTGACGGAGCACGAACAACTTGCTTTGAATGACGTGGCGCTGCAAAAGCGTCCACACAGAGTGAACAGTTCACTCAGAACAACGTCGCGTGGTACCGCAGACCTGTCAACAACGGGCGCTTGGCAAGTGGCTTAAGCACTCATGCAAGCCCTCCAATTGAATGGTTGATAAGGAACGGTTGGTCAGGCTGTCGCTGCATACCATGAAGGATCTTTTTAACTTTAAAGCCCATCTTCACAGGCTTTAAAGTTAAAGGGATCCTTTATGAAATGAATTAATGAAACAAAATGACTTCATCCACAAAAGAGTTGCAGCTTCATGCACAACAATCCCAGAGACATCGCAAAGTTCAATCGCCCATGAAATAAACATTGCAGAAAATGCGCCATTTTGCTCGTCTGTGCATGTGTCACGTGGTGCATTGGTTCGAGGTCCTTGCAAACGTTATAACTTTTTTAACGTCTAATTTTTAAAATCAGATTTGCTTTGATTCCCTGTAGGGCACCTCGCGAAACCTCCAAAAATATAGACATAGATCTGGCAGATGCTTTGGATAGGCAGTCCTGCTGGGGGACAGTGCGCAAGATCTCGCAGTGAATGCATTAAATCATTCAGCTCAATGAAGCTGGTTAGTCACGTTCCTAAAAAATGTTGTTCACTCAAAATAATTCTCCAAACAGGAGAAAAAGATGTTTCATGCTAATTAAATTACACATTTTCTTGTGTATGTATAAATTGGGAACATCGCCTTGCTTGCTTAAAGTAAGTGTGGTGTATTGGCGGGGAGCGTTGTGGGGGCGTGGAGGAGTGGTGTTGGTAGTCACGTGTCTGCGGGGCATATAGCTGTTCGCGTCCGTTAGAGGCTCGGAGTAGTGTACATCCGGACACGCAATAAACAGAGTTACGGCAACCCTCACGACTCTACGTACCTCACTGCTCTCCGGACATTACATTGGCGACGAGGCTGTTTCGGATCGGCGCGTGCAGGGTGCCTGGTTTTCCTCGGTGTTGACTTTGAGTCTTTGGCCGGAGCAATTGTATTGTAGGGCGCACGGAGCGCCGGGAAAATCAGCGCAGTTTGTGCGGTTCGAGTTCGACCACCTGGCGAAGAGCCCAGGGGAGCACATCGCGAGTTTCGCCGCACGGGTGAGGCATCTCGCGGCGCCTGCAAATTCACTTCGAGTGAACGGCAGAACGGCTCGGAGATCATTTTATTTCTGATTTGCAAGCCTCGGGAATGGTTTCTGCAATGCCACGGCTAGAGGACGAGGACATTCCATTCAACTCAGATGTGGCGTCGGCCGTCGCACAAACTCTGAGAGATGTCCGGAGCCTCGATGGCCAGAGCGCGGCAGGTGATCCAGAGGTCCACGCAGTGTACCAAGCGCCCACGGCCGCACGCACAGTCTTCGGTGCAGGTCGTGACCGGAAGTTGCGACGCGGTCAGTCGGACGGCGTGTCTGAACACTCAGGGACATCTACGGTGTGTGTGCCGAGTGTCTTTGGCCATCATAACAGTCATGGATGGTGGTGTGCGAAGCGACCCCAACATCCCGGGTTGAGACATACTGCCGGTATGGTGTTTTGTGCATGGCGTACACTTTTACGCCCCGGGTCGAGCCCTGCAGCCTGGACATAGCGATCCCGGCAGCCCGGAGCAGGAGATGCGGCCGATGTTGAGCCTGTTTTCAATTGGTCCGAAGGTGACAAGACCAATGACAGTGGAGGTCGAAGTGATCGGGGCACCGATCGTGGTTCGAGTTGAGACCGGAGCGACGGTGTCGATCATAAGCGAGCGCACCGCTCGTGCACTCCCCGGTCTACATCTTTTCAGGTCTACCCTCGCATTGCACACGTATACCGGTGAAGCGCTACCAGCGGTTGGCAGGGCACATGTCTTGGTCACCCATCAAGGTCAGCGGGTCGCGCTCTCGCGGTTCGTGGTGTGAGGGGAGGGGCTCGCCCTTTTGGGTCGGAGCGGGTTGGCCCGCATTCAACTAGACTGGATGGTGCCAGCCAGTGACCTTGGACGTCCCGTGCCGAGCCGATTAGTGTCGGGAGGAGGAGGAGGTTCCTGTTTCGGAGTTCGTACCTCCAGGTGCACCTGTGTCTCCTTCGGGGCCCGTACCTCCGTTTGGGCCCGGGCCTCCCTCGAGACCCGAGGGCGAGGTTCCGGTGGCAGGAGCCACGACGATGCAACATGGGTTTCCGTTCATTGCTTCCTGCAACTACGATATACGGTTCTGGGGCAACGGGGGCCATATGCCAGCTGCGACGGCCTCTCGCGCTTGCGCTGCGCTCATGATACAGTGCACACCCGTGTCGTTCAGGCGATTTCAGCGGGGGATTGGAGCGAACCGGTCGCATTCGAGAAGTTCGCGGAACGCGACCCAAGGCCGCCCTCCCCGCTGCTCCACGCCAGCGACGGCGCCCTCATGTCTGGCGGACTCAGCGTGTTTACCTGTTTCTGTCCGTGGGGGGACGAGCAAGCTTGTCGGCCAGGGGCGCAGGAGATTCGTCTAATCATGTCACCTCGACCTCGCCGGAAGGCGTGTAAGCATGGGCCACCCGGGGGCGCTTCTGCTGCATAGTGATACTGTGCTCCCAAACTTTCCTCTTTATATCTTTAACATGGCCATGGTTATTGTGGTCTGCAGACATCATGGGCTTTGTCGTGCAACTCTGTACTCGAGCACCAGTCCACTGCATTTGGGATTCAACTCACTCGCACCAACACGATATATGTTGTGATGGGGATAGAGGGCTGAATTATGGGCCAGATTATAACGACGGCATTATCATGACAGGTTGTGCAGATGAAGCACGTTTTCTTTTGTGCCGTCTCGTCTGGGTGATTCACAGCCCGACCATCACCCCAGGGTTGGATCGAGCGACGTGGTACTTGGGCGATTTTACGTGGTTGATGTCGTTTTGTTCCTCTTTAGTTTTTATGTCGTAGTATTCTTTGCCAATTATGCTTCTCATTATAATTGTCATTTTCTAATCATACTTTAAGGAAGGAGGAGTGTGGTGTATTGGCTGGGAGCGTTGTGGGAGCATGGAGGAGTGGTGTTGGTAGTCACGTGTCTGCGGGGCATATAGCTGTTCGCGTCTGCTAGAGGCTCGGAGTAGTGTACATCCGGACACGCAATAAACAGAGTTACGGCAACCCTCACGACTCTACGTGCCTCACTGCTCTCCGGACATTACAGTAAGTAGGTATATCGGCTTCGTTATAAGACTCGTTATTTCTTTAAATTATCAGATTTCACAACAGATTTCGACACTTATTTAGTCCGGACGATATCCAATCCTCAAAACCGAAATATTATATTTCGATGATATACTTTAATTAGTCAGTGAGAGAAGATCGTAGAAAATCGTTTCATATAATGCCTGAAATTGCTCCAAGCTCCTGATTTGAAAACTTGTAGAACTTACAAAAGCGATGTATACAACGATTCATAGATATGATTAACAGGCATTTGATACAAGTGAGGAAAGTGAAGAAAAAAAAGTTTATCGTAAATAAATTGTTGTGGCCTGTTCCAAGTTAAGGCATGGTTGAGCAGGCCAAAAAACATGGCAGCTTCAGACCCCAGCGAGGTTACCCAGGAAACGCCTTAAGACCCCAGAGAGCGAGGTGGCCGAGGATCGCCTGATGAAGGATATAATTAAATAATGCCGTAAATCATCTTCAAAAGGGGTGTTTTAATTAATTGGAGTTTCCTTCGTAAGCATGCATTGTTTCAGGCTGCTAGGTTTTATAGTTTTGGAGTTATGGAGGAGATACACACCACTGACACACAAATTGCCTTTTATTAGTATAGATCTTCTATGGAGTTCATAGAACACATTACCCCACACAGTGTTCAAGTATATCATTCATTTGCCATGAGATAACGATTCTAAAGGTCGTATATGAAAATTAATTCCGGAAGTTTACCGCCGTTGACCACGGGATTGAATCCCGACACAGCTACCAACTGTAATCCCAGCTGAGTGTGCTCTGGCTTTCAAAAGGAATTAGCCACTGTGGCTAATCCAGGTTTAGAATGATTAGCCACAGGAGAAAGGAAATAGCCACATATTTTATTCAAAAGATTTTTTTTTAGCAATATGAAATAATACGTTAATTTTAAGGCGGATGTGTGAGTTTGATGGGTGAGGTTGGTTGGATGAGTGAGTTGGATTGATCAGATTGGTTGGATGAGTGAGCTTGACGTGTGAGATTGGTTGAATGAACGACCATCAGGGGAGGTGGTGATGGTGTGTGTGTGTGTGTGTGTGTGTGTGTGTTTGTGTGTGTGTGTGTGTGTGTGTGTGTGTGTGTGTGTGTGTGTGTGTGTGTGTGTGTGTGTGTGTGTGTGGGGAGGGGGGGTGGTATGGTCGTTGTGCCTTTATTAGGTGGTAATGGGGGATGGGGGTGGTTGTGGACCAGGATTGGACCAACCTCATGCCAGTCAATTCTCACTCATCCAACCAATCTCATCCAACAACTTCACTCATTCCAACCAATCTCACACATCAAACTCACACTTCCAACCAATCTCACCCAACAACTTCACTCATTCCAACCAATCTCACACATCAAACTCACACTTCCAACCAATCTCACTCATCCAACCAACCAAAGTCACCCATCAAACTCACTTATCCAAACAAACTCGTCCTAATACAGGTACTACTCCTGATTGTGTCAAAACTCACCTGGCAACCACTGACCCAATGAAGCATGTAGCGCCGAGTAATTCCGGAAAAAAAATATGTTGTTTCAAATAAATTAAAATAAAATTTTGAGACGAGATTCATGGGAATCATGCGTAATTTCGGTCAATTTTTTTTTTTACTAGAAACTAGTTTAAAACTACTAAAGTTAGTTTATATATATAAGCTTGTACAAAATTATGCGTGATTCCCGTAATGAAAACATACAAAATGGCAGCCGTCTCAACGAAGGTTGAATTCTGTGCTAAAATCACCCAAAATTCGTCTAAAACTGGTAAAAAAAAAAAAAACACTAAAACATGGATTAGCCACAGTGGCTAATGGGTGGTTTAAAATAATAGCCACAGGTAAGGGGGATTCGCCCTGTGGCGACGTGGCGGGCGGCAGCGCACACCCAGCCCAGTGTTTCAGTCAGGGCGATTCATCCCCATGTGCGCCGTCCCTCGGATGGGTGTTAAACTGGTATCCCTTCTGTCAGCATTTGTTGGTGGATGTTAAAGATCTCAGGTGTCCTGCACTAAGAGTTGGTGACCTATCACCAGCATCCTGAACAAATAAAAAAATCTCTCCTCTTACCAGCAGAGGGCATTGCATCAGCGGCACAGCCACTCCCTCAGCTAATGATGCTACCCCGCAGCCTTGTGCTGCATACGAAGAAGATCTTCATTGTTGAAAGCCAAGAATAATTAATGACTGCGATGTTGAAGAGATAACTGTCCAAGCTAAATCGATAACAACATGTTTCGACGTCAAATACAAACAAACCTATGAAGCCTTCTTGAGGTTCCGTCACCTGCCCGGACACTATTTGTCAAATATTCCTCACCGAGCTGTTAGCCTCACCTGGACAAGCAATATGCAGGCCTCGTCGGCCATGCTCCAGGCCTTAGTTCAAATCCTCAGCTTCAATTAGCTTGGTCATTAGAAAGTAACTATTATAATGGGTTGAGACTACCTCAATAGACCTGATTGACTATTTCAGTGAAACCCATTTCTCACCAAGACATTGCTGTGACCAACAGGTACGTAACCAAAACAAAAGGCACACACAAGCAATTGCGAATGAAAACTTGGGGCAACTGCATCACATTTAAAATGCAATAAAGAAATGGGTAATCAAATTACAAAGACAACTTCTGAAATGGTATGATTAAACATTTGGAAGAGCAAAATCAGGCGACGTACCGGCGTGCAGACAGACAGCGCGGCAGTTGTCCGCCACCGTTGCTTTGCCTTCCACCTCAGAGAGACCGAATAAGAGTGCGCTGAAGTCATCAGTGTCAAGGCAACACAACGAGTGCAAAACACACACACTCACAAATGCTAAAACACTTGGACAAATGAAAATGCATTTCACGGAATTGAAAGTTTTCATTTCTGAATTGCACAAACTGCAGATTTACAGTAAAGGTCCAACCACTGAAGGATAAATATTTATTCAAAAGACCAAACTGTATTCCATCGTACTAATCGACACAAGCAATGAAGTGTGTGTGTGTGTGTGTGTGTGTGTGTGTGTGTGTGTGTGTGTGTGTGTGTGTGTGTGTGTGTGTGTGTGTGTGTGTGTGTGTGTGTGTGTGTGTGTCTTCAGAAAGTATTCACACCCCTTGACTTTTTCACATTTTGTTGTGTTGCAGCCTGAATTTAAAATAGATTAAATTGAGATTTTTTTTTTGTCACCGATCTGCACAAAATTCCCCATCGTAATGACAAAGTGAAAAAGTGTTTTAAGAAAAAAATTTCAAATTAATTTAAAATGAAAAGGTGAAATGTCTTGCGTAAATAAGTATTCAACCCCTTTGCTATGACACTCCAAATTGAGCTCAGGTGGATGCAATTTCCTTTGATCATCCTTGAGATATCTTAACAACTTCATTGGAGTCCACCTGTGTACAATTCAATTGAATGGACGTGATTTATAAAGAAACACACCTTGCTAAACAAGGTCCCACAGTTGACAGTGCATGTCAGAGCAGAAACTCGAACATGAAGTCCAAGGAACTCTCCGTAAAACTCCGAGATAGAATTGTGAGGAGGCATAGATCTGAAGAAGGGAATAAACATTTTATGGAGTGCTGAAAGTTCCGAAGTTCACAGTGAGCTCCCTCATTAGGAAATGGAAACAATATGGAACTCCCCACACTATTCCTCGAGCTGGCCGTCCAACCAAACTGAGCAACTGGACAAGGACTTTGGTCAAGGAGGTGACCAAGAACCCAATGACCACTCTGACAGAACTACAAAGTTCCTTGGCTGAGATGGGAGAACCTGCCAGAAGTTCAACAATCTCTGCAACACTTCTCAAATCGAGGCTTTATGTGAGAGTGGCCAGATGAAAGCCACTTCTGAGAAAAAGGCACATGTCAGCACACCTGGAGTTTGCAAAAAGGCACGTGAAAGACTTTGAGAGAATGAGGCAAAAGATTATGTGGTCTGATGAGGCGAAACTTGAACTCTTTGTTCTGAATGCAAAGTGCTACGTCTGGCAGAAACCGAGCACAGTTCATTATCCATGTAACACCACCCGTACCATGAAGCATGGTGGTGGCAGCATCATGCTCCAGGGATGTGTTTCAGCAGCAGGAACGAGGAGACTTGTAAGGATAGAGGGAATAATGAATGGAGCCACATGCAGGCAAATCCGAGAGGAGAACCTATTTCAGAGTGAAAAAGACCTTAAGGCCCAGTCACACCTTGACGTTTTAGCCAACGTATGCCGATTTTTAAATTTTTTTTCTAAAACGCTGGCACACGTTGAATACGTTATGGGTAAGTTTTGATAACATTGAGAGCACGCTGAAAAACACTGCCATACGTCGTTGTATGTTGGCTTTAAACGTTGTCCTCAAATTTTTTCATGCTTGAAATTTCACGACGTATGCCGGCGTATGACTCACACGTTCCGCTATGCTGGCCACAAGTTGTATGCACGGTCTGCGATCGTTGACAGACGTCAACACCTGCTACTTGTAAGTTAATCATAAGTTGAGACACGCCGAGGTAATGTTTAGCGTACCCGAAACTTATTTCTAACCTATGATTAACGTGTTGTTGGCACGTTACGCGATCGTTGCCACACGTCGACAGACGTTACTTTTAAGTTACTCATAGGCTGAAAGACGTCGGTATAATGGATCGTCCTTGCGTCAGCGTCCACGGCAACGGCCAGGACACTTATTTGCAGCATTCTTCAAACCTTTCTTCGGCATGACGAGGATGTTCACACTTCGATGTCTAGCTTGGCTATGATTCCAATTGTGCATCGGCAGCGTCTATTTAAAATAGTCGAGTTTGAGCGTTTTAACACGTTCAGAAGAAACGCTTCAAATTTCCAAACCCCAGCGTCAAAAAACAAAGGCGAGTGACAGCAATTTAAATCGTTCATTGTAAACAATGAAACTAGCTGAGTGGTACCGTTTAAAAGTCGTTGAGTGTAAAAAATCCAATTGTTGAGCGCAAGCGTCTACTTTCAATAGTGGAGATGCAGCCATTTAAATCGTTGAGTTTATCACTTAAATCGTTAAATCGTTAAACGCAAGGACGATCCATCATAACCCACACCCTCCCCCTCACACTCACCTACTACTGCCAACATGAACAAACTACTACTAATACTAATACTAATACTAATACTGATACTGATACTGATACTGCTGACATGGACATCGACTCGAAAACACTGTTGGGTTCCCCTTTCATGAGCAGCATTTTTATATACCAATTCCCAAAACCGCTGGGAACACGTCTTTATATGGCAGTTGTAAGCTAGAAACACGTTCATTTTTTTTTTTTGTCGACCGGAAGACGTCATTGGAATACGTCTACATACGTCGATGTGTGTTGGGACTACGTAAAGAATTGGTTCAAAGCACGTCAAACATAAGTTAGAAATAAGTTTCGCGTAAAAAAGACATTACCGCGACGTGTTTCGACTTATGAGTAGCTTATAAGTAGCGTTTGTGGACGTGTGTAAGCATCCACATATCGTGTGTAAAACTTATCCCCATCGCATGCGGAACGTGTGTCATACGCCGAGTACGTCGTAAAATTTTGAACATGTTTAAAATTTCTTGACGTACTCTACTTACTACGACGTATGATAGCGTACTCACGTATACCAAACTTACTCATACCGTATTTGACGTTCCCCAACGTTTTAGACACATTTTTCTTAGGTCGGCATACGCTGGCAAGATCGCCAAGGTGTGACCGCGATGTTGACACTTCCATTTCTACAGCAGTTATGATTCGAATCGTTGTGCGTCAGCCTTTTAATAGGCTACGTCACGACATCGTCGGCGATGCGTGCAACGCGCTATGCCTAAGTTAGACTATCGTTGGGCATCGGTTGTGTAGTCCGACAACAGGTTCAGCATTCGTTGGTATAAGTTATCTATAACACAACGAAACGTTCTGTGTCTGTTACCAATGCGTTATACATAAGACCAAGTCGCTATGAATACGTCCGAATCTTTAAAAAAAAAACATCAAAAGTTCAACGTAAGCCAGCGTTTTAGATACATTTTAATACGTTGCCATCGCTGGCTAAAACGTCAAGGTGTGACCGGGCCTTTAGACTGTGGCGAATATTTTCATGCCAATAGGACAATGACCTCAAGCATATGTAGGCCAGACAATCAGGTCTACCCCAGTCCTACCATGAGGGAATGGGCAGGGAACCCCTCCATTCTCTCTCTCAACACACTGGAACCCAGTTCAGAACTGGCCCACACTACTGCATGGGTCTCCAGGCTGTGCAGACGCTCCAGAATCCGAAAGACCGGCACTTGGAGATCTACCCCTCATGCCGACTTCCAACGGATCCGGAGATGCCGAAAAGACGAAGATGCCGGAGACGCCGTCCAGTCTTTGGTGGCAGTTCCAGCATTCAGCAAATTTGAAGATCCCAATGTAAAAATGTAGTTATGTGATATTGCAAAACTTCCCATGGAACCCTCGACTTTATGGAGGTTCTACAAAGAAATTATTAAAGGCAAGGCTCGCTTCCTTTTGATCTCGCTCAAAGGCAAGACTTGGGTCCTTTTGGGCGAGCTATTTTTGGGCTTTTGGGACACCCCAATGGCCGCACTGATGATACCGCACGTGAAAAGGCTAAGTGCCTAAACTCGGTGTTTGCATCGAAATATTGTGTCCGAAACCAATCGCATTCTGTACCCACCTTACCCAGTCGCACACAGCTGTTCCTGGACTCTGTGTCGTTTTCTCCTGACAAGGTGGAGAGCTTGCTGTCAAACCTCGACTCAGATTCTGCAACCGGTCCAGACGTGATCAGCCCACATGTCCTAAAAGCTTGCTCTGATGCTCTTGCTCACCCTCTTTTTGTTCCATTCACCCTCTCATTTGCTCAAGGTCATCTGCCATCTCCTTAGAAATCAGCAAACATTACTGCCCTGTATAAAAAAGGTGCAAAAACAGATCCCTGCAACGACAGACCAATGAGCCTTCTCCCAATAATCAGCAAGGTTATGGAATCCATCATCGCTTCAGATATTAAATCCTTCCTCTTCTCCAATGGCTTGATTTCCGATCATAATATGCCGCTTCTGCTCTCCCAACAATGGATGGAGGTACTCAATGCCAGACGTGAAATCAGAGCCATATCCCGAGACATATCGCGTGCTTTTGACATTGTCTGGCACCCTGCCCTGCTCACCAAGCTCTCTTCCTATGGTATCCAAGGCTATCTCCACTCATGTCTCACTGACTTCTTCTCCTGTCGCAACCAACGTGTGGCCCTAAATTGAGTTTTTATCATCCCCTCTTCCTGTCCAGGCTGGAGTTCCTCAAGGTAGTGTTTCTGGGCCCTGTTCTTTTTCTGGTTTTCATCAATGATCTCTCCGACTCTCTGGAAAATCCTCTTTATCTCTTTGCTGATAACTCCACCCTCTGCCGCACCATCTGTCATCCCTCAGACTGGCAGGCTGCAGCTTATTCGCTCACTGCAGATCAGGGTAAAATCACAAACTGGTCCAACACGTGGAACATGTTTTCAATCCGGACAAACCTCACTCTCACTATGTCTCTCCGAAAGGACCATTTGGAACCCCCCCACCCCCCATCCACTTTCTCAATAATCCTCTGGAAGAAGTCCTTTCCTTCAAGCTTCTGGGTCTCACTATCTGCCATGATCTTTCCTGGGAAAGCCACATTTCAAACCTGGCCTCCAAAGCCAGTCACCGACTAGGAATCCTCCATTGTGCAAAGTCCTTCCTTGGCACACCTGAGCTCCTGGCCACATACAAAGCTTTCGTATGCAGCCTGATGTAGTACTGCCTGCCCCTCTGGGCTGGTGCTCCTGCCTCTCACCTTTCTCGGTTTCACGCAGTGGAAACCAAGGCATTTAGGATCACTGGCATCTCCCATGATAAGGCTAGGTCTTCGGGCCTCTCACCCTCTCACCGCAGGCAGGTCGGTGGTTTTTCTGTCTTTTACCATGTCCTCTCTGGTCTCGTCCCCCTCCCCCCTGCTCTGTCGGCGATTTGTCCCCACCATATCACCATGTCCCCACCAAAACAGCTGTTCACCACCACCTCTTATTGTCCTCCAACCAAAATCCTCAATCTTTTCTATCCCCATTAATCCACCCCCAAACCCACCTCCTTCAAATTCCCTGCTTTCCTTCCTGAAAATCCCTGTGGTGTCCATCTTGTATTCCCCATGTTCTTCATCCCATCCCTCTCCCTTCCACAGATCTTCTAATGTCTCTGTTCCCCACTGTTTTATCCTTCCCACGCCCCTCTTGTCTTATGCCACCCTTGCTGTGCGTTGTGTATTAGCTCTTATGCGAGCCTTAACAACATATACAAACAAACAAACAAACAAAAAACCCCCATGAAGGGGGCATCTATTTACGACATATCACATTAGAGTTGCCCTGTTTGTGCTCCCATCAAAACTTCTGGCTCAAAGAGAACCTGGCTTATTCATCATGCACAATGTGTTTGGCCATTGTCCACCCATGTCAATGGACTTCGTATAAAAGGTACACCGATGTCTCCTCAAGATTTTGTCCTCCATGCCATTGATGTACAAGCTCCACTCCGAACCATAAAATAATGTTACAAAAGTAAAAATTGAGGAAGTTTTTGCCAATCACCACTCCCACACCCCATACCCTTTTCTCTTCTGCGCTCCCTCGATCTCTTATGCAGATGGGCAGGGCTCTTAACACTCATGTCCCAATCACGTTTCTTCTAAAATTCACTCTCAGCACTCTTGGTCCATGTCCAGTACTGACAAAATAGCATCACTGTTCAATCAGCAGGATGAAAGAAAACAACAAATTTGGATCTGGAGTGTATTTTCTTTCTCTTTCTGGCACGGTACGTCCTCTCCGAGCATGCTGTGTGCAGTTATATCAACACATCCCTCAACACCACCCTCTCCCACAAAAAATGTATTTTGAGTGTTGTCACTGCAAGTCATAAAATTCAAACCCCAACTATAAAGCCGAAAGCTGAAACTGCGATGGATGCTCCTCGATCCCCCAAGGTTCAAAAACTTTTGGGGATGGAGGAACGTCCATCGCAGTTTGTTTTTTTGAACCTTGGGGGATAGAGGAGAGTCCATCTGAAATGTATTTTGAGACAGAACATGAAAGGATGCCAGACAGCAGAAACTCACAAACAGCATTTTTATGGAAATTAAATGCATAATGCGCAAGTGGGAATGCAAGAAAAGGTTTAGGAGTTACACATTTCACACAAACTATTCTCCCTTCCCCCTTATTACTGCATATCTGTACACTCGAGCCGATACCGGAACCAAGATCAAGTTCAAATGGTGAGAAAGAGAAAAGGAAGGAAGTTGAAATGATGTCAAAGGATACAGATTTGCAACATCGTATGGACTTCGCAATGTCATCGACTGAGTTGGTTGGGGTAAGGGGTAAGGAATACGAGGCATGAGCCCAACGAGTGAATCATCAATGCAAAGAAAACCACCAAAGAGCATTAAAAAGAAAGAAAGAAGAAAAACTCACATGATCTGCAGCACTGGAGATGATCATATTCTGAAAAGACAAAAATAGATCGCATGACTTTGCAAAGGCTCTTTACATATGATGTTCAGATCATCTTTAACCATTTTGAGGTTCATAACCAATGTTTTCTTTCCAAGCTTTGCTAAGAACCTCAAGCAGTGCAGAAAGTGGCCATCAAAGGTACTGCGGGTCATCCAAAGTCAAAAAGGGTTGCATGTCCAAAAGTAAACAAAGCAAAACTGCACTGGGAAGAGAACGTCTTCCAGACGTGCTATACAAGCCTGAGACAACCCAGGAGGAGCAGGAACAAAGCTAGCCTGCTGCTCTGAGTGGCTTCAAGACATATTACAGTGTGGGTCACATGTCTGCATTGTAAGGAAATGATCAATCAACTGTGTCAAAGCACATTTGTACAAGTTGGGGGGGGGGGGAAGAATAAAGAGTAAAGAGACGGAATGTAGAGAGGGAATGTGTAGCAAGAGAGAATGCAGAGAGTGTGCAGAAAGAGAGTTCAGTGAGAGTGTATGTTGAGAAAGAGAGAAGCAGAGAAAGTGTGTATAGGATTTGTGTGTGTGTGTGTGTGTGTGTGTGTGTGTGTGTGTGTGTGTGTGTGTGTGTGTGTGTGTGTGTGTGTGTGTGTGTGTGTGTGTGCGCGCGTATGTGTACAATTCTTCCCATTTATAACTCCCCCGTCTCAAAGCGTTTATAACTGTGTGTGATAGAATTGTTAGGAAAAGTTGTGTCTGAAAAAAGGAGACGTGTGTGACGATTGACATTTCTTTTGGTGAGGCTTCTCCCACTGATTTGTCTTATCTTTTGGTGGAAAATCCACTGCACTGTTTCCTCGATATGTATATGTTTCATATGTATGGACTGACTGCCTGGACGCAACTGAGGTTGTGGATCGACTGATGTAGGCAACCTACTGATGTGGATCCGTGACCAAAGTTGTGGATCCTCTACTTGGAGAGTTTTCGGGATTTATTTATTTATTTATTTTTTGCAGTACACACTGTCGAGTCTCGTATGAGAGCGAACACAGAAACACACAAGGGGAGCAGGAGACAAGAGGGGTGGGAGAGGGAAGGAAAAAAACAGTGGGGAACAGAGACGTGATGAGATCTGTGGAAGGGAGAGGGATGGGGCGGGGAACACGGGGTAAACAAGATGGACACTACAGGGACTTTCAGGTCCTTACACGACAGGGACTTTCAGGAAGGAAAGAAGGGAATTTCAAGATGGTAGGTGTGGGGGGCATTAGTAGGGAAAAAAAAGATCATCGTTTTGGATGGGGTAAGATAAGAGATTGTGGTGAACAGCTGTTTTGAAGGCCTGGAGGGAAAAGTGGGATTGAAGACAGTATGGGAGTTTGTTCCAAAGGTGGGGAAAAAAAGAGGAATGAAAGACTGAAGGTGAGCAGTGATCCTTGATTTTGGTAGATTTACCATAATGGGATTGCTGGCGGACCTTGAGCGCCCTGTGGAAATACGGGGGTGACATATCTCAGACAGAGCAGGAGGGGCGAGGCCGGAGAGGAGAAGGAAGAAGACAGAAAGACTACCGACCTGCCTGCGATGAGAGAGTGAGAGACCCAAAGACTCAGCCTCATCGCGGGAGATAAAAATAATCCTAAATGCCTTGGTTTTCACAGCGTGGAGCCGAGAAAGGTGAGAGGTGGGAGCACCAGCCCAGGGAGGAGAGCAGTACTCCATCAGGCTGCTGATGAAAGCTTTGTATGTGGTCAGGAGCTCAGGTGTGCCAAGGCAGGACTTTGCATGACGGAGGATGCCCAGTCAGCGACTGGCTTTGGAGGCCAGGTTGGAAATGTGGCTTTCCCAGGAAAGATCGTGGCAGATAGTGAGACCGAGAAGCTTGAATGAAAGGACTTCCTCAAAAGGATTGTTGAGAAAGTAGATAGGGGTGGGGGTTCTAGACAGTCCTTTCGGAGAGACATCGTGAGAGTGTGAAATTTGTCAGGGTTGAAAGACATGTTCCATGTGTTGGACTAGCATGTGATTTTATCCAGATCTGCAGAGAGTGAAGAAGCTGCTGCTTGCTGGTGTGAGGGATGACAGATGGTAGGGCAGAGGGTGAAGTCATCAGCAAAGCGATAAAGAGGCTTTTCCAGAGACTAAGAGAAATCATTGCTGAAAACCAGAAAAAGAACAGGGCCCAGAATGCTGCCTTAAGGAACTCCAGCCTGGACAGGAAGAGGGGATGAGAGAACTACATTTAGGGCCACACGTTGGCTGCGACAGGAGAGGAAATCTGTGAGCCATGAGTGAAGATGTCCTTGGATACCAAAGGAAGAGAGTTTGGTGAGCAGGGCAGGGTGCCAGACCGTATCGAAGGCACATTATATGTCTTGGGATATGGCTCTGATTTCATGTCTGACATTGAGGATCTCCATACATTGTTGGGAGAGTAGAAGAAGCATATCCAGGGTAGAATGACCTGGGCCGGGTTGCTCAAAGCATCGTTAAACCTATCATTAGCCTAACGATCCATTAACCTTTGAGCAACACTGTTAAATCCTGTCATTTGCTAAGGAATTGAATGATCGATTAAGCCTAATCGATCATTGAATTTAACGATGCTTTGAGCAACCGGGCCCTGGTCTGAATCCAAGATGATGATCAGAAATCAAGCCATTGGAGAAGAGGAAGGATTTAATATCTAAAGGACTGATGGATTCCATAACTTTGCTGAAGATTTTGAGAAGGCTGATTGGTCGGAAGTTGCAGGGATCTGTTTTTGCACCATTTTATGCAGGGTGGTAATGTTTGCTGATTTCCAAGCAGACGGCAGATGACCTTGAGCTAATGAGAGGGTGAATATAACAGAAAGAGGGTGAGCAAATGCAGCAGAGCAGTAAGCTGTGCAGCCATTTGATGTAAGGGAGGGGATAAAGGGGGAACATACACCAGAAACAGAAATTTCACTGGAAGGGCAAGTGGTAGAACACATTCCTCCGCCATGTAATACCTGATCCACGAGAACGTATCAGACCCAATAATTTTTGAAAAATCAAGCTATATTATCATTTTTGAGCCCGATCTCTCAATCTTGAAAAACAACTTTAAAAATTAAATAGTACTCGTATCCAGATCCAGATTTGGATAAACCTGTCCACCAAGTTTCATCCGAATCCGTCCACAATTTTTTGAGATATCGTGCTATATACATATATATATATATATATATATATATATATATATATATATATATATATATATATATATATATATATATATATATATATATATATATGAGTTTAGCCCAATCTATCGATGGTGAAGAATCACTTCAAAAAATTATCGGATCTGGATTCGGATCTTCACCTAAATCGAATCAATTCTTCCTTGTCACACCCAACGTGTCCACCAAGTTTCGTCCAAATCCGTCCACAACTTTTTTGAGACATCATACTACATATCATTTTTAGCTCTATCTCTCAATGGTGAAGAATCACTTTAAAAATTCTAGTCATCGGATCCGGATCCGGATCTTCACCAAAATCTAATCAGTTCGTCCTTGTCACACCCAACCTGTCCATAAAATTTCATCTAGATCAGTCAACAACTTTTTGAGATATCCTGCACACAAACAAACAAACAGACAGAGAAGGGTGAAAACATAACCTCCTTCACTTTCAGTGGCGGAGGTAACGAGGTGCCACCAGGATTTGGAGGAGGGAGAGAGGTTTGAGAGTTCAGACTTGAGATTAGAAAGATGTTGTTTTCTGGCTCTCCTGAGGGTAGATACACACTTGTTATGAGCTTTCTGGAAGGAACTGAGATTGCTTTCAGTTGGATTATCCTTCCATGAGGTGAAGGCAAGTTGGTTCAGGACAACTGCCTCGCCACAAGCTTCAGTGTACCGTGGGCAGGAGGAAGGGTAGGACAACTGCAGACGAGATGGGATAAATCTGTGCATGAGGGAGAACAAGTTTCTATGAAACAATTCACAGGATGAGTTGATGTCGGAGGAAGTAGAGATTGGAGACGAGTCGAGAAGTTTGATGGCTGCTTGAAGTCCCTGCCTGAGTGAAATGCCAGACTCGATGGCGGTGAGGTGGTTCTCTAAAAACAGCCAGAGAGATGTTTACTTTGACAAGTATGTGGTCAGATGAACCGATTGGATCGGAGGAAGAACAGCAGATATTTTCAGGGAAATTTGTCAAAATCAGATCCAGAAGAGATGGAGTTCCATTGTTTGAGATCCGGGTTGGGAAGTTGACCGATTGAGTCAATCCCAATGAATCGCAGAAGTATTTTGCTGAAGTCCCATGACAGGTGAGAGAGGTCCCCACACCGAGCCAACTGGCATGATGACAATTGAAGTCGTCACACATGAAGAAGAGAGAGTTCAGATGAGAGGATAGAAGTTGGTCCATGTTTTTGGAGAATGAGATGTAAATGGAGTCATCACTGTTCGGTGGACGATACAACACACATATGAACATGAGGTGGGAGTGGAGGGGAAGCTGTAGCCAGAGGTATTCCTGACGGTGTAGGGGGAGGGTGAGGGCAGTGCATGGAGAGTTAGGAAGAGAGTCTTTGATGAAGAAAGTAACTCTTCCACCAGGACGAGGCTCAGGTTTGTCATACTGGAAGAGGGAGTAACCAGGGAGAGATACTTGGGAGTCAGATATGTCTTGAAGAAGGAAAGTTTCTGTGGAACAGTTTATGTCTGGTTTGTCAGTGGCAACCTGTATGGAAAGATCTGTCAGGTTTGAGCGAAGGCCCTGGATGTTTGAGGTCCACACTGTTAAGGAAGAGTGAGGGGAGGAGGTTTTAGGTGCAGGAGAGGGGAAGGAGAGGGTAGGACGAGGGAGGAGGGGGGAGGTTAAGGAGAGATATTGAAAGAGTGTGGGGGATTGCAGAATAGCTTGGGGAGAGGGCTGAATGAGGAGAAGAAAAGGCTCTGTGGTGATGGGTTGAGGTACTGTGGGGAGTAATAAGAGGGGGCTGAGGGCAGTAGAAGATTGGAGGAGGTGGCATGATGAGGGGAAGACAGAGGGTGAGGGAAGGAGGCACCTTTGTGGGTGTGGTGGGGGGGGAACTTTGGAGAGGGGGATTGAGAGGGGAGAGTTAAGGGAGAAGGGTGAGTGGGGAGTTTTTGAGAAGGTGAGAGGGAAGCTTTGAGAGGGAGGGGAGACGATGAGAGCAGGCACGGCCAAGGTGCAAGAGGGCGATGAGAGAGGTGGGGAGAGGGGAAGAATGAGACTTGGTAGAGGTATGGGGAAGAAGGGAGCGGACAGGGGAAGGTACAAGATTTGAGGCGTCTGGAAGAGGGGGAGGTGTGCTGAGAGAAAGGAGCGAGCATGTTTGTGGTGATGAGTGTTCTGGTTGAGAGAGCGAGATATCTGTTCAGTTAGAATGGAGCCCACAGATGTTAGAACACCACACACTTTGGGACAACAGGGGAGGAGCTGATACTGAAGCAGAAGACAGTGAAGAGGTGCCAAGAGTGGAGGTAGGATGAGGGGCAAGATGGGAGGGGTAAGGAGAGGGGATAACAGGTGAGGGATGAGGAGGAGGTACATTTAAGTCGGTGAGGTGAATTGGCAGTAAAGTTGGAAAAAACCAGGATGAATGATGGAACACGAACATACATTGCAAACTGGGATTTAAATTTCTTAGATCCTCGTGGAGGATCTCTAAGTCTTACTGACGTTGTTCTTCATCTTCTTCTTGTGGACTTTTTTGTTTCACAGCCTACAGTTTTCATCGAAACTTCCTGAAACTTGGCAGATATTTGTAGTAGTAACATCTCCGATTTTGTAGTAGTAACATCTCCGAGCAGACAGTAACCATCTCCGATTTTGGAAATTCCTCCAAGAAAAAAAAGTTATGACATCAAAATATCTCCGCTAATGGAAATTGCCTAAAAAATTATCTCCGAAACTAGGCAAGCTTTTTGAATTCTGTTTGTGGGAATCAAAGAGGGCATCAGCAGAGATGTATTAGCGCACATATGATACATCACTATGAGGTCATATCAATTGTTATGACGTCATTCCTATTTTTTGACATTTTTTGTTTCACAACCCAGAGTTTTCATCGGATCTTCGTGAAACTTGCCATGTTTGTGCAGAAAGCCCACGCGCAGGCAGTAACCATCTCCAATTTTGGAAATTCTTCCGAGAAAAAAAGTTGACGTCATAATATCGCCGCTGATGGAAATCGCCTATACTGGTGTAGTAGATCGTAGAAAAATCGTGCAAATTATAATACAAGTATCAAATTTGGCATTTCTGTTCTGCAGGGCTTTCTGATCAAATCTACCTGATTGGCCATTTGAAAATCCAAATTTTGAAAAAAAAAAAAAACCAAACAAATTTGAAGCCCCAGCTGGCTGAAATTCTTGAAGCGCAAGTGAACATCCCAGACAGAGAACCAAGGGGAGATGCAGTCATCATTGATGGCTCAGCACTTATCAATGCCCTACCTCCACGCACTTCAAAGATATTTGATGACTATGCTAAAGAAGACATCATCCCAAAGGTGGAATCCTATGGTGCCAGGTACGAGAGGGTGAACGTCGTGTTTGATGTGTACAAGAAGTCAAGTCTGAAGTCTGAGGCAAGGTAGAAAAGGGGGCAAGGTATCAGAATAAGAGTGACAGGAACCAGTAAGACCCCAAGTAACTGGAGAAGCTTTCTTCGAGATGACAGCAACAAGACTGAGCTGTTTCACTTGCTTGCGGAAAAGATGTGTGAAGCACAGACCACAAGCAGAGTCATTGTCACAAAATGTGTGTGAAGCACAGATGTCACAAAATGTGTGTGAAGCATAGATGTCACAAAAGGAGAAGATGCCATGGATGGTAGATGTCCATTATCATTTAGGCTAATGACACGGACGTACGAGTCATAGCAATATCTGTCCTGCCATCCTTACAGGAACTAGGTCTTGAGAACATGTGGATTGCCTTTGGCCAAGGAGCCAAGGCACGATGGATTCCAGTCCATGAGGTCGTTTCTGCAATAGGGCCTGAGAAAGCTCGAGGGATCCCATACTTCCATGCGTTCACTGGATGTGACGCTGTGTCTGCCTTCCGCGGTAAAGGGAAGAAAACTGCATGGCAGACTTGGAACGTCTTTGATGATGTTTCTGAAACATTCACCAATCTCAGCCAGCATCCATCATTGATTCGTGATGTTGACTTTTTTGAAGTTTTTTTTTTTTCAAATTTTTCAAAATTTGGATTTTCAAATGGCAAAATCAGGCAGATTTGATTAGAATCCCCTGGAGAACAAATGTGCCAAATTTGATGCTTGTATCATCATTTGCACGATTCCTCTCAAAAAATTGCTGTTATCTGCCCCACTATACAATTATCTCCGAAACTAAGCAAGCCGTTTGAATTTTGTTTGCGAGAATCAAGCCGGGCATTAGCAGAGATAATTAATTTATCGCAAACCTCATACATCACAATGACGTCATATTCGTTTTTATGACATCATCATTAAGAGGACAAGGATCTTAGCTCATTTGAGCTTGTTTTAAGTCAGAGATGCGATTTAAAGACATTACGTGAGGGATGCAATAAAGGTGAATTTAGAGAATGGAGAAAAGAAACGTTGCAACAGCGGGACGTTTCAGACACGGGACGAAGGAAAGATCGAATTGTAAACAGTCTGAAGAAGAAGAAGAAGAAGAAGAAGAAGAAGAAGAAGAAGAAGAAGAAGAAGAAGAAGAGTGAATTATGATACAATATCAGGAACCACATGTGTGAAAGAGGAAGTTGAACATTTGAAGAGTCCATTTTTTAATATTTCATTTTTTTTGATAAAGATGATGTTGGGTTAGGTAAAGGAAAGTATGAAGAAACAAGAACAAGCTGAATATCATGAATGACCCAGATGTTGAATGAAAGCTGATTACCAAATGATGTCTGATAATTATCGGCTGTCCCAAGTATCAACAATATCAAAAAATAACAAGAAAGAATACCATGAATGATCGGGTGTCAAATAAAAGTCGATTACTATATGATGTTGATGATACTTGCGCAGCCGATTATCAGACTCTCTCTCTATCGAGTGCAGCCTGTGGCTGCTGGTTGCATCATTGGTTGGGATGCAGCTGTGAATATAGAGGTGAAGAATAAAGAATTGAGTGTGTGCATAGAGAGAGAGGGAGAGAGAAGGAGAGAGAAAGAGGGAGAGACAGAGAAGGCGCACAGCGACAACGTGCAGAGAATATCAAGATAGAGGGTGTAGAGATTGTGTAGAGTGAAAAATAAACCCTCAAATTCCACAAGTTCTAATAACATGAGTCTCAACCAATCACAGGTTTCAACCAATCGTGGGTAATCTGTGTTGCGATTTAGTTACTGCGGTATTTCATTTTGACCAATCGCAGTTTTTCAGCACAGACGAGTCATTGCTTGCATCCATATGTACAATTACCTCACATTACAAGCCTTTTTCTGCTTCTCGCACACCGTTAATTGAAGTAATCAGACCAGCATGCAGAATGAAGCTAAGTTTAACAGGAGCGAAAATTGCTTTGCAATACATGTCCCCAACCGGTCTCAATGAATGTTCAGGAGACAAAAATTAGTTTGCATTTAACGCACGCTCAAGCCGATACTGGAACCAAAAATGAAGAAGAAGAAACTCTCTAATGCACTGTGTTTGGATCTATTCAGCAAAATATAAGGAAAAGCATTTTTCATTTACTGATATATTTTGTTGACTAAAAACCAATAAAGCCAATATGGGATAAGAAAACTGGAGATAAAAATTAGTTTTAACACATGCTCGAGCCGATGCCGAAACCAAAATGAGGAATAACTCTAACCCACCATGGTTCGTTCGTTTCTGGGCTTTGCCTATTTCATATTTAAAAAAAATAAGCCGATGTAAATTCAAGAAGCAAAAACATGCGTCTGGCTTATGTGCATATGTAATACATCATGATTATATAACTGGTATCATTCCAATTTCACTGGGCCATGGACGAACACCAAAGCCAAAGGGTTGCCAATCCATGCTGCTTCATGCAATAATGGTGCATTATTTTATTGAAGTGGAATCAGGTCAGCTATCCAGCCAATGGATGTAAAGAGGTGGGGTGGAGTCAGGGCAGGTGACACTGACCGATGTATAATGAGTGATATTTTCTAAGCTTAAAAAGGACATAATTGTGAAAAATTGACGAAATGCCCTGAAACTCAAACAAGTTGTGAAATTTATCATAATAAATTAAGCCATGAAAAAGTTTCAGTTGAATATGTTAAAGGGTATGGAAAAAATTTCTGAAAAACCACAGGTGGGACAGGCGGACAGTCGGTCAGTTGGAGAGCAAACCAATAGTCCCCTCCGGTGAATCCGGTAGGGGACAAATAATGAATCGTCATCGAATAAAAAATGACACGTATATCCTTTAATATTCAAAAAAATCTAGTAGACACACAACAGTTAATAATGGCACCCAAACATAAGACGATGGACAAAATCAGTTGTGCCAAAAAGAAAAGAAAGGTTATGACTGTGCGAAAAAAAAATTGAGTTGTTAGATACATTTGCAAGAGGTGAAAGTGCGGTTTCACCCCTTTGAATGGACCAGTGTACGGGAGAAACCATTGCGGATTTACCCCCTTTGAGTGGACCGGTGAAGCGAGATAAACCATTAGGGATTTACCCGTATGAGAGGACTAGTGATACAGGAGAAATCATTGCAGATTTACCAACGTTTCCACGAGGCACCCGGAGCCAAATACTTCAGTACAACTATGGCAGACAATGATGCTGCAAAAAACTACCCAGCACAGCTCATGGAACTAATTGAGGCAAAGGGATTTATGCCGGAGAAGGTTTCTCACGCCAAAGAGTCGGGATTATTTTTGAAGAGGATGCCATCTCGTGCCTTCCTGTCCAAGGAGGAAAGATCTGCTCCGGGTTAAGGTGCTATCATCTTACCCTTCTTCTATGTGGAAATGCAGCAGACGACTTTGTTGTGCTTCCGATGATCCAACAGCCGTCGCAAGTTCTACATCCGCATCTTTCTATCCTCCACCCTCCCCTTTCAAAGCATTATCATTATCATCATTTTGAGCTAAGTCTTGTGTTTTCTATTTGTAACAAAGTATGTAATATGTTTACCCCCACCCACCTCGCTGTTTTGCAATAAATTTTAAAAGGTAAAACTCTTGTGTTTTTGTTTATTTTATTTCATGTATATTTCAATGTTAACATGATATATATATATATATATATATATATATATATATATATATATATATATATATATATATATGTGTGTGTGTGTGTTACATGTTTATTTAAATTGTGATGTATATTTCTGGTGCCGCCGACCTTCCTCTATATTTTCTCGAAGCCAATGAACCAAACCCCCACCCTGACCTTTTCCTTTTGGCCTTTTGTTTCCCCAATCACGGATTTAACTATTGCGGCATTTTCCAGGAACCATACCCCACGATATTTGAGGGTTTACTGTATAATAGAAAGAGTGTGTGTAGAGAGAGAGAGAGAGAGAGAGAGAGAGAGAGAGAGAGAGAGGGAGAGAGAGAGAGAGAGAGAGAGAGAGAGAGAGAGAGAGAGAGAGAGAGAGAGAGAGAGAGAGAGAGAGAGAGAGAGAGAGAGAGAGAGAGAGAGAGAGAGAGAGAGAGAGAGAGAGAGAGAGAGAGAGAGAGAGAGAGAGAGAGAGAGAGAGAGAGAGAGAGAGAGAGAGAGAGAGAGAGAGAGAGAGAGAGAGAGAGAGAGAGAGAGAGAGAGAGAGAGAGAGAGAGAGAGAGAGAGAGAGAGAGAGAGAGAGAGGAGTGAGTGTAGCAAAAATGTGTAGAGTGTGTGCAGAGATGGAGTGTAGAGACAGCGAATATTGAGTGTGTATAGATAGAGTGGGCAGAGAGAGAGGATAGAAAGTGAGAGTGTACAAAAACAGAATCTGTTGTGAAAATGTGTCGAGAAAGTATAGAGTGTGTAGAGAGAGTGTGTGGAGTGTGTGAAACCATATCATGATCAAAACGAGTACATTTTGAGTTTGGATCCGACACAGAACTCCAGGCCGATGGGATAAAGATTAAAAATAAATCATCAACTTGTCCTCCCAACTCGACAACCAAAGAGTTATCGTGCCATCCAAAAGACCTATCATGTTCCTTTAGAAATGCATCCATAGAATTCACTGTGTAGTTAAGGAGTATTCTGGTGAATTACCACTCTGATCACTGGGATGTGATTATACTCCACGTATTTGACCAGAGCTGACGTGTTCATTGTGGAAGGAAGATGCAATAGCTAACAAATACACTCACTCTGCCTTTGCATATCTGTGTGAGTGTGATGGCATTGGCGATCAAGTAGCGCCGCATGGTGGGATCACAAAGCCCAGCCGCATATGTTATTTCAAAGTAAATGCCACGCTGCACAGCCTGCACACGAGGGAAAAGGTCATTTCAAACGTTTCACAGATCAGCCAAGCTGTGACACACAACATCAAATGGGATATCGTAAAAAGATGATGATGTTGACATGGAGGACTGGTTGTTAATTACTCTCCCAATTAAGCAAGCTCAATGAGCCAGTATTGAGGCTAATTAAAACACAATGGTGGAGAAGCAATTCAGCACAACAATGCATAACTTTTTGTTTAATTTCACGAAGAATCATGGAAAAGCTTGAAAATGGTTGTTAAGTAAAACACAATGCATTCATGATAGTATGTTAACTTATTATAATGTGAAGTAGGGGCAGCAACTTGTGCCAATGAAACCCTCTCTCAAGCACGACAAGAGTATGGTGTTGGCATGATGGCCTTCTCCCATGCCAAAGCCTCCTTGTATTTTCTTCAGTAAGAGTCAATGTGTGAGAAAGTTGAGCAAACATAAAATTTACGAAGGGGCATTTACATATTACATAAACAGTGGCTTGGGGGAGTGTAACTTCAGAAAATAAAATGTATAACAGGGGAAAGGATATGGTGGAAAAGGAAAGCTTGAGGAAATGTTTTGGAGGCTTTCGAAGCAAGCATACTGGAAGAGAAGCAATCACACAGAAAGAAGAGCGATCACAGAGAACAGGAATAAGAGCATTCCCAAAACCCTTCATCACCACTGACGTGATCTGGTTTTCTTCTGGTTTCCTTCCCTCCACCATTAGTAGGGCTATTCCGATAACAGAGGTGAATCTGGACAGGTGACATGTTATAATGCTTGTGCTCTCACTGATGAGGCAGCAGCAGGCCACGGCAAGGTACATTTTGAATAAAACTTACATAATCTATCAATATATATATATACCTCCTGACTGGTGATCAGTGGGGCAGAGACAATGTGTTCGTGCAGCAGGCGACACTTGTTGCTGGGAGTGCAGCAAGTGTTTTGATGGGACTCGATTTTTTTTTTTTTTTTTTTTTTTTTTTTTTGTATACCTTGGTCGAGGCTCGTATGAGAGCTAACACACAACTCACAGCAAGGAGGCATGAGACAAGAGGGGCGGGAGTGGAAGGGACAAAACATTCGGGAACAGACACAGGTGAACTGTGGAAGGGAGAGGGATGGGGATGGGACGGGGAACATGGCGAGGGGAAGATGGACATTAAAGGGACTTTCAGGAAGGAAAGCAGGAGAATTGAAGGAAGTGGGCTTGGATGGATTATCGGGGGTAGAAAAGATCGAGGATTTGGATGGGGGAAGATAAGAGGTGGTGGTGAACAGCTGTTTTGAAAGCCTGGAGGGAAGAATGGGAAAGAATAGAGTGAGGAAGTTTATTCCAAAGGCGGGAAAAAAGAGGAATGAAAGAGTGAAGATGAGCAGTGATTCGTGATTTTAGTAGTTTTACCAGAAGGGGGTTGTTGGCGGACCTTGAGCGCCCTGTGGAAATGTGGTTGGGACAAATCACAGAGAGAGCAGGGGGGCAAGGCTGGAGAGGAGTCGGTAGAAGACAGAAAGACCACCGACCAACCTGCGGTGATTGAGTGAGAGGCCCAAAGACTCAGCTTCATTGCGGGAGATGCCAATGATCTTAAAAGCCCTGGTTTCGACAGCGTGAAGTCGAGAAAGGTGGGAGGCAGGAGCACCAGCCCAGAGGGGAGAGCAGTACTCCATCAGGCTACGGACAAAAGCTTTGTAAGTGGTCAGGAGCTCAAGAGGGCCGAGGAAGGACTTTGCACGACGGAGGATTCCCAGTCGGCGACTGGCTTTTGAGGCAAGGTTGGAAATGTGACTTTCCCAGGAAAGGTCATGGCAGATAGTGAGACCCAGAAGCTTGAAAGAAAAGACTTCTTCCAGAGGATTGTTGAGAAAGTGGATGGGGGGGTTTTGTAAACGGTCCTTTCGAAGAGACATAGTGAGAGTGTGAGATTTGTCTGGATTGAAAGACATGTTCCACGTGTTGGACCAGTTTGTGATTTTATCCAGATCTGCGGTGAGCGAAGAAGCTGCTGCTTGCCGGTCTGAGGGATGACAGATGGTACGGCAGAGGGTGGAGTCGTCGGCAAAGAGAAATAGAGGATTTTCCAGAGAGTCCGAGAGATCATTGATGAAAACCAGAAAAAGAACAGGGCCCAGAACGCTACCTTGAGGAACTCCAGCCTGCACAGGAAGAGGGCATGAAAGAACTCCATTTAGGGCCACACGTTGACTGCGACAGGAGAGGAAGTCTGCGAGCCATGAGTGGAGATGGCCTTGAATACCATGGGAAGAGAGTTTGGTGAGTAGGGCAGGGTGCCAGACTGTGTCAAAAGCACGTGATATGTCCAGGGATACGGCTCGGATTTCCTGTCTAGCATTGAGGACCTCCATCCATTGATGGGAGAGCAGTAGCAGCATATCTAGGGTAGAGTG
>NC_140961.1:11371665-11456665 GCF_056783735.1 Eptatretus burgeri | reverse complement strand
AAGTCTGGGATGTGCATCAGCTCGGCCAGTTTCATCGCCTTCTCCTTGATCAGATCGCCGCTGACAGGCACATTCTGTCCTCTTGATTGCTTCAGCCACATGAGCACTCCCTCATAAAGCTTCGGGTCGTGAGCCTGCGTCAACTTCATGCGCTTCGATGGAAATCCAGCTTTGATTGCAGCCTCGATTGCATCCTTCTTGCTGAGAATGCCCTTCACGGTGGTTCTCTTAACTTCGACGCCCCATTTCTTGCTAATCTCCCTGGCCAACTTGGACTGATTCGGCTCCTTCTTCACGGCATCGATGATCTCCTTCTTCTCCTTCAGCGTAAAGTCGGTTCGCTTGCGTTTCTGAGCTGACATTATGGGCTGAATTTGAAAAAAATGATGTCACTGTTGTACGTGTGCCTGCGTGTCTGTGTGTGTGCTCGCGCTTTTTTGTGTCTCATTGTGCGTGTTGTGGCTGGCATCGGGGAGAAGAATCGCGTGTTTTGACACAGTCTGACTATGCGCGTACGTATTGAGTTATGTTGTGCGCAGCTGGACTGTAGTTCGTCGCTTCGCCTTTGGACGTGAGTGTGATAATCGAGCACTGCGCAATACAGACTTTTTCACGACTCGTGCCTTTTAACAGTCACACAATAGTGGCATGGTAGCGAGAGTAGGGGGTGGCATAGTAAATTTATTTTGTATTGAATTTTGTCGGGACCGAGCAAAAGTGGTATAATAGCGAGAGTGGCATTGAAGCGAGGTGGCATAGTAACGAGCTTTGACTGTATATATATATATATATATATATATATATATATACATATATATACATATATACATATATATACATATATATATATATATATACATATATACATATATATATACACATATACATATATATATACATATATATATATACACATATAAATATATATATATATATATATATATATATATATACATATATACACATATATATATATATATACGAATATGTATATACATATATGAGGCCCCGTGAAGAGGAGTGATGTAAGTGAAAATTTTTAATGATATGATGATGAGAGGCTCGGATGATAGGGTAAGGGTTACAATCGTGCTATATGGCATTAACTCCAAAGTGGTTGATGCGTCCCTTACATCACTCCTCCTTGCGGCGCCATATATATATATATATATATATATATATATATATATATATATATATATATATATATATATATATATATATATATATATATATATATATATATATATATATATATATATATATATATATATATATATATATATATATATATATATATATATATATATATATATGCCTGGTGTTGGCACAGTGGTTCGGGCAGCTGCTTGGGATCCAAAAGGTCCTGAGTTCAAGCCCCGTTGGGCCACTGAATTAAAACACCAGGGGGTTGACTCAGCCTGTCATCCTTCCGAGGTCGGCGAAATGAGTACCAGTGTACTGGGCCGGTGTATACCCCGGTTAAAATAGGTGTACCAGATCCCTGTGTCGCGAGAGGCGACCAGGGTTGCATCAAGAAGGGCATCCGGTGTAAAACGTGCCAAATCACTATGCGGATCATATGGATGATCCGCTGTGGCGACCCCTAACGGGAGCAGCCGAAAGAAGAAGAAGAAGAAGAATATATATATATATATATATATATATATATATATATATATATATATATATATATATATATATATATATATATATATATATACATATATATATTGTTTCAGAAATGGCCCTTCGTATGCTGCCAAATATAGGATTAGCTTAGATCCCCCATTAAATGCATGTATAGTTTAGTTGTTTGGTAAAATGGACGTTATATGTGTGTCAGGAGGTGTAAGAGGCTGTATTATTGTTGTGCGGTGGTGGTGGAACGAGAGCTCCCTCTTCTTCTTCCCCATCCCGGACGAGGCCGCGCCCAGTCGGTTGAGGGGTGTGGCCTGGAGAGGGAGGTGGAGCTAAGGGGAGGAGTTTGTCGGCTTCGCAGAGAGAGGCCTGCTCGTGTTTCGAAGCGAGTGGAAAAAGGAGAAACTGTGAGAGAAAAGGAGTTTGTCGGCTTCGCAGAGATAGACGTGCTCCTTTTTCGAAGGAGAAAACGAAAGAGAAACGGGAGAGAAAAGGAGACCTCAGTTTGGAAAACGGTCGGGTTTTCGAAGCGAGCGAACGTAAGAGAGGCTGCCTGCACATCGAGCCTGCCTTTTTGGGGCAGTGGGAGAGATCGTCTGAGGCCTAACGTTGATTTGGCGGTCTCGTGCCGTCGACCTTACGCGGGGTCAGATCGCGCGGAGACCTCAACAGAGAGAGAAACTGAGAGGACGGAGTTGGGAAGTCGGGCTTCGAGGCGGGAAGGCAGGAGAGGAAACGCGGAGCCTCTGTCCTTACTCACCTCACAGCTCGACATGTTTGTTGATCCGCCTGCGGAGCTCAGCACCTCGATTTGGGCCTTGTCTGGTGCACAGGCCAGGCCTGGATTTGTATGCTGGACCTTGAGAGAGATCAGCTGAGGCCCCTCGTCGATCTTACGCGGGGTCAGAGCGTGTGGAGACCGCATGCGGTGCGGAAAGGAAAGAGTGCGGCGCCGCCATCTTGCCACGCGGCGCGTTCGAGCTGTGGCTCGAATCCATGGACATCCGCCTGTTGCGAGCGACATTCGTGCTTTTGACACTGTCCTCTCATCCATGAAACATCACCACGTTCTCTGTCTTGTCTTGCATGCACGCTGTCTGTCTGTCTTTGTCTGTACATGTCGTATAAGGCATATCTCGGTAGCGACCCCCTCGACATCTGTAGTCCGTAGTTCCCTAGTTAAGAACGGGTTAAAGATTGTTAATAAAAGCATTGTTGTGAATGTTTTGCTTGTGTCGTACTCCCCGATGTTCCCCAATAAATCTGGTTGATTCGGATGAAGTTGCCGCTTTGAGTTAATTTGTGTCGCGTCGAGGAACGATCCGTTTGATTGGCATATAAAACCAAAATGGTTACGGACTGGCAGAAAACACTTGGCATCTGACACAACCAGTCTGTAACCGGGGTTCTATTTCCCCAACTGGTAAGGTACAAGGATTACGTTGTTATCGCGATTGAAGACGCGTGACCCGAGGCCTGTGCTGAGCCGGCTGGCGTGATAAACCCTGGAGACGGCGGTGGTGAGGGTGGCGCCAAGAGTTGGGTGAGAATCCCGCCACCCCGGATCCACAACAATATATACATACATATATATATATATATATATATATATATATATATACATACATACATACATACATACATACATACATACATACATACATACATACATACATACATATACATACATACATACATACATACATACAACCGGGCGTAGTGGCGTGTGCCTGTAATCCAGCTACTCGGAGGCTTGGGTTGGAGGATCGCTTGAGGACGGGAGCCCTGCACTGGGCCGCGCTATGAGTGGGTGTAGGGCAGCCCGGAATCATGGTGAAACCCAATTCTTATCCCTGTGTCGTAAGAGGCGACCAGGGTTGCGTCAGGAAGGGCATCTGACGTAAAACCTGTGCCAAGTCAGTATGCGGATCATAACGGATGATCCGCTGTGGCGACCCCTTACGGGAGCAGCTGAAAGACGAACAACATATATATATATATATATATATACATACATATATATATATACATATATATATATATATATACATATATATATATATATATATACATACATACATACATACATACATACATACATACATACATACATCAAGCAAAATGTTGGTTTGTTTGTTTGTTTGTGACCCTACTCCTCTGAGCTCCTAAGGTTAATCACAACCAAACTTTATAGGATAACATTATTTACTTTGGTGCACATAAATAGGGGGTTTAAACAGTCATTTTCTCACAATTCATAAATTATAAACACCCAAGCTGCCACCTGTCATCGTCTCCGCAAGGGTAGATCCATAGAAACAATGCTTCATTAAAAGCCCATTTTCTTTTAGATTTCAAGCCGGATACCGATATATTTGGTGAGGTGAAACCTCCGACCATCATTATTGTATCAAATGTGTAAAATAACTGTTAATTAAGACGTTACCATGGTTGGTAAGATCAGCATAGAAGGAGCCACGTGACCCCTCAAATGTACTCATCATTCAGAAACTGAACATAATACAAACACAACCCAAACATCGATTTCAAGGTAATTTTACTGCTCATCTAACAACATATCTCTCAAGGGTGAAAGAAGAGTTTGTAGAAAAAAAAATTACCTCCATGTGGGGGTGACGGTCATCTCTCTAATTCCACAAGTTCTCAATGTTCAGTTATGACTGAAGATGACTGCGCAGCTCGAACTGTGCAGTTTGGTTAAAGATGACTCGGCATTTTGGCGCATGCGCACGGAATTATATTTTGAAAATAAATACCGACGTTTACATTTCGGGTTTTGAAACTTTTGCACCTTCGGAGGAAAATGTATAAATATAAAAGGCTAAAAATGTGTTTTATATTTATATTTCATTTCTCCTTCCTTCCTTCTTTGCGAATCGCATCGGCGTTTTTGACCATCTTCCAGATCACGTGACGATCAAACGGGAAGGAAGTTCAAAAATCTGTCTGGTTAGATACAAGATAATATTTTTTACAATCATAATCAATAAACAGTTGCCGGATATCTTGTAGAATGGCTGACGAGATAGGTTTTGAAAATGGCGATTTTTTTTTGTAACTTACGTGACCTCGACCCTGACCTTGAACCCGGACAAAAGTTATATCGTTGTTCAACACTCATCGACCTCGACCCACATACTAAGTTTCATCAACATCGGAAAGAAAAATTGTTGACGGACGGACGTACGGACATTTGGTCCGGCTTTATTAGGTCATCTCTACCGAGATGACCTAAAAAGGTTACCATCTTCGCTAACTTCACCAAATATACACCTCCAAATGTACGTACATCATATATAGTTTAAAAAAATAAAAATTAACATCGTGATTTGTTTTTGATCGTAACTTGATCATAGATGTTTGAGTAATTTAATCACAGACCAGCATAACCCGAGCTCTGCGCGACATGTTGGGGTGGGTGTGTTTGAGAAAGGAACTGATGCAGAGTATCAGTGGTAATTTTACTTTAATGCAGTAAGTGGAATACGATTTCACTGTTTCAGAACCATTTTATTTACTTTTTTTGTACCATGCACCTCATATGGTCTTTGAGATAATGTAAGCCGAATATCACGTTACTCGAGCGCAGAACAAAGTCGAAGATAGCGCGACACGAAACCACAAACTCGGAAATAATATACAAGATAATCACAGATGTCTCACCTCAAATGAGAAATTTTTTGTTAGTCCGGGAGCCAACCTGTGTACGAGGCTGTTTTAGGGTTGGACCTTACAGCCTCTGCTATAAAATTTTACACCCCCAGGATGTTTAGATATATGTTTGCAGTTCATGAAAACCAATGTTGGCAATTCATAAGCTCTTGCGAAAAATTTTGGCGGACGTTTTTGTTTGAGGAAGATTTGAAAAATTTGATAAAACAGCAATTGTCAATAAAATTTCTAAAAAAATTAAAAAATCACATTCATGAAAAATAAATGTGAACTAAATGTAAGAATTCAATCAGTGCATTGTAAAATGACAAAAAAAAATTGCCTTTGTGGAAGTAAACCTCGTAAAAGTACATAATTTTGTGAAAAATGCCTTAAAATTAACGTTTTTAGAAGATGGCCTTTAGAACTTTTCTTATCATAGGCAGATGCTGCATTAGAATACTAATTTCTCTTAATGTGATATGAACATGGTATCCATGGCTAATTAAAACAGCAAATTTGAGTGAGTTCTATCAATTTTTAAAGAGAAAATTAACATTTTTGTCAACCAAAGTTACCCCTACCCCCAAAATCCTCTTACTCTATTGAACACAGTTCGGTTAAGGTTTGCTAGATCCAGGTTGGGTACTTCACAGTTCACTCTTCCAAAGGAAAATTCAATGGTGTTTGGAGTGACATGGCCCTGGAGCAGACATACAACAATGAAGGGAAGACATCTCTGTTCAAAGGCATATCTCAGGCACCAGCTGCTCGAGATAAATATGTGAAGACAGCACCATTTCTCACAGCTGTATCAGAGAACATAAAGTCTATGGCTAATCTAGGCCAACAGGAATCTACTCATCATAGAGAAACACATAAGCAGGCAACAGAAGAACATATGCATGTTGAGGAGATCAAGAAAGTGATATGCCAGCAGATGATAAACCCATTCCAGTGTAACAACCAAGTGGATCTGCTCAATAGAGCAACTGGTGAGAAGGATGCTTCAAAGACTTGGTCCATGCTCAAGCTAAGGGCATGGAAGCCATTATGAAAGCAGAAGAGGTGGTCTCTATTAAGATTGAACCACTGAAGCTGGTAACTTTCTCCTCACAGAAGAAATCAAAACCATCAAGGAAACAGAGTTTAATCAGGATCTATCAAGATGAGACTGCAACTACACGTGTGCTGTGTTTCTATGTGATGCCGACCCAGTCACAAGACAGATTGCATTTTCCCATGAGTGGACAGACTATCCATCATCCCTGTTTGAGGTTGATCCACGCTTAGCACAGGGGTTTGTAATGCGCCAAAGGCAACAAGTCTGATTTCGTGGCAGTGCTAATTGCTGAAGCTGAGCAGGATGTTGTTTTACAGCTGCCATCATTACCACAGAGTGACCTATACACAGTTTATCTGGTAGACACAATGGCATTTGTAAATAAATACCAAAAAATGGGTGCAAAAACATTTGGTGAACTTCCCCAGCTGTATCTTAGCATGAGCTCCTTCAGTTCAAACCTGAAATGTGCAACTGTGTCAACATCATTGGTGATCAGGATGATTTTGATGATAGCCATACTTTGAAGGGTCATGAGCAGCAGAGGAGAAACCAGACAGACCAGGCAAGACAATTCTCACCATCCAAGAGTCTAGAAATTCCGGACTGGAATTTACTCATGAAAGAATCCAAGAAATAAAGGAAATCTTCAGAACTTCATTGGCACTTCCCTTTGTGAGAGTCCTGAAGCTATTCCGGATGGAGTGACCATCATTCTTGGTGGTATGATGGAAAACAAAGGTCACACTCTTTCCATCACATCAGCATCAAGTTCAGTTCTGGACTTACCTTGTGAAAGAACATGAAGAGGCAGACACAAGGATTATTGCTCATCTTGCATATTGTGTGGAATATCCTGATCACCATTGAGCTGTTGTGCATGCAACAGATACAGACATAATTATGCTGTGTATATATCACTTCTGCTGCTTGAACACATTGCAAGAACTCTGGATACAACGGCAGAATCAATACCTACCTATTCATGAGCTGGTAGAAGTGTTGAGCAAGAAGTACCAGAAAATCCTCTTGATGTCGCAGCTACACTTCTGTGCACATATGTGTTGTGTGGATGTGACACAGTGAGCTACCCATTCAGAAGGGGAAAAGAAGAGGTCACGTCAGGTATGGGAGCATGTGCCAGAACAGCGCGTCGCTGCGTCCACTTTCCGCCGGTACTCCAGGGGCCTCCGTCTGGCCATCCCCCAGGCAGATGCCAGGCCCATCCCCATCTCCTTGAGATGATGGTCAACCTGCTGCAACCATGAGGCACGTGGTTGGCCCACTGGCCTCCTCCACTCATGAGACTCCCTCGCTGAGAGAATCTGGTGAGCAGGATCAGCGTCAGGAAAACGAGCCACATGTCCATACAGCCGCAGCTGACGCTCACGGACTATGCAGGTAACAAATCTCATCTGAGTCTCTCTCAGCAACCGCTCGTTGGACACAAAATCCGACCAGCGATAGCCAAGGATTCTTCGAAGAGACCTGGTACCAAAGGAATTAAGTCTCCGTCTCAGATCCTTGGTCAAAGTCCAAGTCTCGCACCCATAGAGCAAGACTGGAAGTACCAAGGACCTGAAGACTCGGACTTTCGTCCTCCCGCACAGGTACCGGCAGCGCCACACCCCATGATCCAGTAAATCCATGACTCCCCAGGCCCGACCCAGACGTCTATTGACCTCCGGCTCACAACCTGCGGAGACATGAATATCACTGCCAAGGTAAGTGAATCTATCCACGACCTCAACATCCTCACCACAAACAGACACAGACAGGACAGCAGCATCCAAGATGTCACCGAAAGCCTGGATCTTAGTTTTGACCCAAGAAATCCGTAATCCCAACGGCTCCGACTCCTCATTCAGCACCTCGAGGGCCCCCAAGAGGATGTCTAAAGTCTCCGCAAAGATGACTGCATCATCTGCAAAATCAAGGTCCGAGATCTTGACATTGCCAAACGATGCACCGCAACTTTATCTCTCCGACATCCTCCCTAAAATCCAGTCCATACAAGTGCTGAAAAGTGTGGGGGCAAGTACACATCCCTGACGAACTCCAGTAACAACTGGAAATAAGTCAGAGATGGGTACCACCACACTTCACAGCACTCTCAGTACCAGAGTAGAGTTCAGACATCAGATCGATCAGTTTCGGTGGCACCCCACGAAGACCAAGAATTCTCCAGAGGACATCCCGATTCACTGAATCGAACGGCTTTACAGTGATCAACATCGGCTGCAAGCAGCCCTGCCGAAACTCTCGTCTGCGTTCGGTGAGGACACGAAGAGCAAGGATACGGTCAATCGTTGACCTCTTTGGTGTAAAGCCTGACTGCTCTGGACGCTGGTGCTCAAGCAGATGGTAGCAAACCCTATCAAGAATTATCCGAGCAAAGATCTTGCCCGGCACTGAGAGCAGCGTCACCCCTCGGTAGTTGTTGCAGTCTTGGCGATCACCCTTTCCTTTCCAGAGAGGGACAACAAGGCCCCTCTTCCAATCAGTTGGGATGATGCCTGTGTTCCTGTGAAAAGAAGAGCGGCACAGGTTTCTCTGGGACTGATAGGAAACCTTCCCCACCTTGTTGATTTTGGAAGAGATAGTGAAATGGCAGCAACAGAATGTGTCATTGATGAGGCCAGAGTATACTGGACTGCTCTGCATGGCCAAAAAGGGTTCAGCTGTTTGGATACCCTCAGGCAGCATATGTTTGTCTCTTCAAATTAGACCTTAGGTCACTGCCAGCAACAGAAGATGCGTTTTACTTCCTTGTTTTAAGAGCATTGTATCAATTGCTTCTGTATAGACGTGCACATCTCAGTGACCGAGCACTTCCCCCAGCCACAACATTTGGCAGAACCCTTATCAATGGAAAACTGGTCCCAATTCTCATGTCTAAGCCAGCCAAGCCAAACATAGACAAAACTGTGTCTTGCATGTGCAAATTATCCAAATGTCTGAAACGATGTTCATGCAAAAGGTCTCCTGTGCCTTGCTGAGTGACATGCATATGCCTTGGTCAGAGAGGTTCATGTGGTGGAGTTGTTTCAGAGAGTGACTCTTCCTCTGAAGAGGATGTTTCATGTCACAATATTGTGTTAATCCATTTCTAATTTTATCTTCCTTAAAACCATGGCATGTAAAAGTATGTTCTTGTTCCTGACCCCATTGATAGTCAAGCATTTCTGAGTTGCATAAATCTTTTGTTGTTTGACATATAACCTTGTCAATTGTAGGTAGGTTAAATCTACACCAATTGTGATATAGGAAATGAACTCCTCTTTAATATGAGGGGTCATTTGTGTATATAGGTTTAGTGGTTATGATTTTAGGACAATATGAATTACCCATACCCCCATCCTACATCTTCGCTTTTGCCAACATTTTGTCATCAGAGGGGGCTCGCAAAAGTGTTGACTGTGTTGTTGCGCAAGAGTTTCACCATTGCCAACATTGGTTTTCATATACTCAAAGGGTGTCTCTTTATGAAAATCAACACAAAAATTTTATAGCAGACCGGGCAATTTTTTTTTAATTTTGATCGGTTGGCTCCCGGACTATGTAGTGTATTATTGGTTGAAAGGGGAAGTCGGTGTAAAAATTCATTGGGGAAATATAGTGGTGGGTGGAGCCAGTAACCTTGGCAACCATTAATTTTCTTCGCTTTTCAAATGGTTTCTGGTTACTATCACAGAAATATTCAATCACAGGAGAGATGTATTTCATTTCTGACAATATTATCGATATCTCTGATCTCTTAATGATGTCTTATCGAAGGGGCCATTCAAAAATTATGTAGCTCACGCGTGGGGATTGGGGTTTTACCAAAGATTGTTCACGGCATGAAAAAAACAACATTCCGTTCGGTATTCACTTTCTTCTCCGTTAAATATTTTGCGGGTCATCAATGCCTACCAGTGGTTCCCTGGTTCCCTTTTCCAGCCACTACCAGGTGAGCACCCAGTGGTATCGCCCCTCTGTTTTTCACTGTTTGGACGATTATATTTAGTGAAGAAAAGATGAAGGAATGTGTTGAAAGTGGAACGTTATTGAGCGAAACGCCGTGTTCTATAATCTGCTTTTGCAAATCATGACGATTCGGTCCACAGGGTTCCCTTTTTTTCAGCAATTATACATTTAGCTTTTTACCATTTTGTGCGATTTGCTTTCATTACAAAATATTCATAAAAATATAATAATAGTTGCTGCAATATATTAATTGTCAGCTGTTGCTTAAAACGAAGAGAGAGATAGAGAGATAGAGAGATAGAGAGATAGAGAGATAGAGAGATAGAGAGATAGAGAGATAGAGAGATAGAGAGATAGAGAGAAAGAGAGAAAGAGAGAAAGAGAGAAAGAGAGAAAGAGAGAGAGAGAGAGAGAGAGAGAGAGAGAGAGAGAGAGAGAGAGAGAGAGAGAGAGAGAGAGAGAGAGAGAGAGAGAGAGAGAGAGAGAGAGAGAGAGAGAGAGAGAGAGAGAGAGAGAGAGAGAGAGAGAGAGAGAGAGAGAGAGAGAGAGAGAGAGAGAGAGAGAGAGAGAGAGAGAGAGAGAGAGAGAGAGAGAGAGAGAGAGAGAGAGAGAGAGAGAGAGAGAGAGAGAGAGAGAGAGAGAGAGAGAGAGAGAGAGAGAGAGAGAGAGAGAGAGAGAGAGAGAGAGAGAGAGAGAGAGAGAGAGAGAGAGAGAATCAGCATCGTACGAGTAAAAACTCAAAATCATGACTGCATTAAGAAATTTATGAAACCTCCCACCTACCTTCGGACATCTGCTGGGACCCCAAAAAAGTTCCCCAGAAATTTTAGCTGGGCGAGCCCCAAAACTGAGGAAGTAGTTCGGGGACGGACACAGACAGACACTCCTGCTATGTTATATAGATGAAGTCCCAAATTACATATGTAATATAATATGACAGAGCGATACCAAAGACAGCCTCACCAAGTTTGTCAAGGGGTGGCGCATCCGAAATGGAAGCTTTTGTGACGTGTCGATGCAGATGATGTCGACTTCCAAATCGTTACACGCCATCTGCACGCAACGGCAATGTTGCACAACAGCGCACGGTGCTCTCGTCAACACAAACTATCCTATTCGTTCAAACTCTTGTTTCGAAAATTATTAATCACATCATTGCACCACTGTTGAAGCCAAAAGCATTTTGTACACTGATAAATAATAATCAGGCTGCCTCCTTTACTGAGATGTGGTGAAAAAACAAACGCTGGATTAGCCAGTTGTTGCAAAGGAAGTAGACCCTTAAGTATTGGGTATCGTGCGTTATGTTGAACGCTGCATATGCTGTGCATTTGTAGGCCCAACAGTGATCACACCTTCACACACCTGGAAAACCTTCTCCTCTTTGGGCATCACGGCAACAATATCGTACGACTGCATGGCAGACTTCTGGCAGATAAAGAGGAAAACACCAGGAATAATAAAATATTTTCAGCCAATCTTACTTTTGTTTTTGCACCGATGTCCAAAATAGAAAACAATGAGAAACGACAGCGAACAAACTATTTCAGCAAACTCGAGGGAGGAAGCCACTCATCGTGATGAAATAAACAGTGCGAGTCCAACATCTCCCCGAAGCACCAATATAGGATGCCGAAGGCAATGGCTTGTAGCAGACCAGCAGATTAAAATGCCTTTCCGTACATCACATGGTGTTACGGCAAAGCATGTCAACTCTTAACATGTGTAAAGCTCCAGCATTTACTGTCGATGCGCTCCGTTACTAGCGAGCTAAACAAGAGAAAGATGTTGAAGACTCACACCTACCAGTTTGTTACCATGGGAATGATCGGATATGATCGCAGTCAGTCGAGTTAATATTTTAATCGGCCTTGACCTGCCCTGTATGAGGAGAGATAAGTGGGTGTGGGGGAGTGGGGGGACGAGTCATAAGGCATTCAGAAGGCAGATGTGAACTCGCCACAAAACATTTGCTCGATTCAGTCCGAGGCCGCAGAAGCCGATTGTTGATCTAAATGAGTAACACACCTGCACAGTTGGAAGATTGGAAAGCAGAGCAGGGGGCAAGTTGGGTGGTGCAATTTCCTGTGGATTACAAAATCACAAAAAGTAAACGTTTCACACCAGGTGACCATAAAATACCCAATACTGCGAGAGCAGAATGTGTGTAGTGTCGTTTTTTATTGAATGTGCTAACCTTTTTCTTGTCTTGCAAGTCAATAGTGGTATTGAGAGCGACAACTGAATAACCAACTGGTACAAAGAAAAAGGATAAAAGAACATGCAATTGTCAATGTACAGTACGTATTTAAAACAAGAGTAGTTTCAACAAGGCCCACAAACGGACCGATACCTATTGCCTTTGGAACTCGAGGAAAGCAACAGCGAATAGTTATTACGTAGAAGTTAAAAGAGCTGGAACCAGAACGGTACTCGGGAGAGCGCATACTCTGCCAGGCTGAGCAGTTTACCTTTTGCATCCCACTGATGGGGTTGGATCTGCATCTGGACCTGAACCAAAACCTAATCAGCTTGTTCTTGACCCCTACCCAACTCAAACACCCAAGTTTTGTCTGATTCCATCGATAACTTTTTCAAATATCGTGCTATATATCGTCTTTGGTCCTATCTGTCAATGGCATTGAATCATTTTTAATTTTTTTTTTTTTTAATTCTGGTGTCTGGATCCGGATCTCCACCAAATTCGAATCAATTTGTCCTTGTCACACACTAAACATATCCACCAAGTTTCGTCTGAATCCGTACACAGCTTTTTGAGATATTGTCCTACATATAGTTTTTGGCTCGGTCTCTCGATGAATGGTGAAGAATCACTTTTAAAAATTATAGTGTCCGTATCTTCACCAAAATCTATCAATTTATTTATCCCTGTCACACGCCCAAACTGTCCACCATGTTTAGTCTGAAACATTCCAGAACGTTTTGAGATATCCTGCTCACAGACAGACTAACAGGGATGAAAATATAACCTCTGCCACCGAAGGTGGACGGAGGTTATGTTTTCACCCCTGTCTGAGTGTCTGTTTTTTACTTGCGAAATCGAAGATTCTTAAGTAACAACCAAAAAGCTTGGCCCCACCTCAGCACGAAGCTTTTTGACATATTTTCCTTTAGTGCCATTTACACCTTTTAGACCCCTTAGAGCTTAGACTCTCAGATCATTTTTAACCTTTGGACCTTTTGAGGCCGAAGACCCGAAAGACCCTGAAGACCCCAAAGAATCTAAAATACTCTAAAATACCCGATGGACCCTTTAAGACCATAAGACCCATTTAGAACCTTTAAACCCTGAAGACCCTTTTGAACCCTAAGACCCTAAACACCCCATTATAACCCTTAGTCTCCGAAGACACTACATACACCATTAGACCTGTCTGAGGGCCTTCTGCAACAACACTTGAGGGTCACCAGTCATAATCAAAAGGCCCCCCATTGGTAAACCACCTCAGTTAAGTATTTTCTCTTTCTTTTATTTCAGATTCCGCTCATTTTGGTTAATGGCATTGGGAAAAGTTCCACGTGGCGAAGGGGCAAGTCCCACGTGGTGAAGGGGCAAGTCCCACGTGGCGAAGGGGCAAGTCCCACGTGGCGAAGGGGCAAGTCCCACGCGGCGAAGGGGCAAGTCCCACGCGGCGAAGGGGCAAGTCCCACGCGGCGAAGGGGCAAGTCCCACGCGGCGAAGGGGCAAGTCCCACGCGGCGAAGGGGCAAGTCCCACGCGGCGAAGGGGCAAGTCCCACGCGGCGAAGGGGCAAGTCCCACGCGGCGAAGGGAAAAGCCCCACGCGGCGAAGGGAAAAGCCCCACGCGGCGAAGGGAAAAGCCCCACGCGGCGAAGGGAAAAGCCCCACGCGGCGAAGGGAAAAGCCCCACGCGGCGAAGGGAAAAGCCCCACGCGGCGAAGGGAAAAGCCCCACGCGGCGAAGGGAAAAGCCCCACGCGGCGAAGGGAAAAGCCCCACGCGGCGAAGGGAAAAGCCCCACGCGGCGAAGGGAAAAGTCCCACGCGGCGAAGGGAAAAGTCCCACATGGCGAAGAGAAAATGGTGTCCATGACCGAGACCAAGGACTACAGATCATTCGGACAGGAAACTTTGATTACGCATGTATGAGCCAAATTATAATTGTCTCCCTTTCATGAGAAGTCCCATAAGCAAATGGATTGCATGATATTTTAATGTCTATACAATGGAATATCAAAAAACAAACAGTCCAATGGGTAGCATTGTATATCCCTTTAGACCATTTTAGTACATTTCAGCCCCTTTAGACCATTTTAGTACATTTCAGCCCCTTTAGACAAGTTTGAAGCTTTTAAACCTCTTGAGACCTTCACACCAAAATACTTTTTTTTGAACACTTTAGACACCTTCAGACTCCTTCGACCCCTGAAGACTTTTACACTATAAATACAATTGGATGTGGAGGATGTAGATGTCCTTTGGACCCCTGAGACCTTTGCACTCTTTTGACCCACTTTGACCACGTTAAGACCATCATCAAGACCCCTTTACACCCATTGGAGACGTATAAACCTTCTTCAACCCTTTAGACACTTTTCAGATCTATAGACCTTTTAAGACCCTCTGGCCACTTTAGACCCCTTTGGCTCTTTCAATCCTCTACATCCTTTGACCCTTTTAAGACGATTTAACCACTTTTGACCCCTTTAGGACCCTGAAGACACATTAGAGTTTAGACCCCAAAGACCTTTATACTTTTTAGACCCTTTGCACCCCAAATAAAACCTTTAGACCCTTAAGATATTTAGATCGGAAATAAATCCCCCAAAAAATCGTTTTTGATGACCTTTTTTGTGCACCATTCACGTCACATCACAAGTCGCGATGACAAATCAAAACTGATAATCCCAAAGTGAAACTGATGTTGAAAAGTGAAACTGAAACTCATGATCTATGGATCATCGAATGGGAAGCCAGAATGAATTGCTGTGAGAAATATCGAATGGAAGTTGCTGAAAGCTAAGCTATTGGGAGTATCGAGGGGGAGGGGAGAGAGGGGGGGGGGAAGGGAGGGTGGGTTGCGGCTGAAGAAGCGATGTGGAGAGGGATAGGTGCCTGAAAGTGGTCAGAATTCGCATGGAAAGAACTTCGGTGATCTTCGGTCAGGCAGTAGGTCCAAAACGTGTCTAAATCTGTTTCCCTGCCGAGCTTCCATTATATTACCCTCGTTCCCAAGCAGTACTTCAGAAGTACAACAAGCATGGATTGGAAATCTTAGTTGGTGGAATGGAACGAGGTTGCCAATGATGCCGGCTCGACCTACCACCGTGATATCTCCTCACTGAATTTTTTTTGCGCTGAATTCCCGTTTCTACCAAGACACACTCCAAATTTTTTTTTTTAATTGCTCATTTGAAGTGAGACATCTATGAATCCGTTAGAGCTGGGTACCCTGCTAGTATCCTTACTTTAATTCATGGACAGGCGTTTGTGTGATTCTATGCCTGGTGTTGGCTTAATGGTTAGGGTGGTGGGCTTGGGATCCTCGGATCCTCAGTTCAAATCTTGCTCATCTGTTGAATTAATACCAGGTGGGGTTGACTCTGCCCGTGATCCTTCTGAGGTCGGCAAAAATGAGTGCCAGCTTGCTGGTGTCCTGTGTCGGAGTGGCGACCCGTCCAGGATTGTGCCCGATAGCCGAGGAGACTGCTTCGGCAGCACCAACGCTCTGCACAGAGTATGGTCGAAATGGACGACGGATGGACAGGTGTTTGTGTGATTGGGTGTTTGTTGGTGGGTTTGTTTGTTTGTTTGTTTGTTTGTCACGCTACTCTTCCTACACTTCTGGCCCAATTGTATCCACACTTGCTACGTTGGATCAGTATAACCACAATTAATGTTAAAGGGGTGTTTTTATAATCTTTGCCAGTGGTCTTGGGGGAGTGAGGAGGGGGGAGGAGGTGTCACAAGTTCTCTGTGTAAATGTGTATCTTGAAGTGCCGCCACCATGTCAGCGAGGGTTTTTTTTCAGGTCTCCACCATTTACAGTGCAGTATTCCTGTCAGCACGTTTTCAATTATAAGCAGTGGTTATGTTTTTGCTTCATGCACGTATTACCCAAGTTTTTTTTTTTGTTTTTCTTGCCTATACAGTGCTGTCAGTTACCTATACACCGCCCAAATAAAGGTACACGTCAGAAGAACACGGTACTTACTAGGAACAACATCACCCGTACTCTGCGAATACTTATAACGAGTGAATACTGGATTGATGGAAACAACTTCATTAAATGACTGAGGAAATTGTGGTGTAGTCATGCCCGCGGGGAGGGGCATGATGATGATGCATGATGGGCGTGATGGTGGAGGAGTGGCCGTGGGGTTCGGCGAGGGATATGAGGTGTGCACGCCGTCTGAGGTGTCGTAGTAATACTGGAGTCGGCCGGCTCGTGAGTGTACCGCGTACGGAATAAAGGAGAGCTGCGGGCACAGTACGCCCTGGCTCGCACTCGTGCAACACAGCCCGGCTCGACTGTTCCTCCGCTTCGTGTCTGCCTGCTAAGCATCTCCCAATTCAGTACAGTACAGTTGGCGAACGAGGACCTTCGAATCGACGTGTGTAAGGCCGGCAAATGACCCGTGCGGTTCCAGGCTACGGAGCCAAAGGTCTCGCCGGCGCGAACATGGCAAAGGGTCGGTGCATGGCAAACGTACGCGTGCCCGCCTTCGTCGGAATCGACTTCGGCCACGTCGAGTGGGCAACGTTCGTTCATTTGGTTCATTTTCTTGTTCGTTTTGTCGAGGATACGCGTTTCTGCTCGAACGCGGCGTTGGACGTCGCACAAGCTCTGGAGAATATCCGAGGTCTCGATGGTCGGGACACAGCAGATGGTCTAGGGGTCATCGCGATGGGCCAGGCACGCACGGCCATGCGCACGGTCTGCGGCGCGGGTCGTGGGCGAGCGTGGCAATGCAATCACTCGGACGGCGGTCTGGGCTCTCGAGGTCGTCTACGGTGTGTGGGCCGAGGGTCATCGCCCATTGTTACGGTCATAGATGGCGGTGTGCGAGGCGATCCTTCCGTCCCGCGTCGAACCCTGCTTGCGATTGATCCGGAAATGACAAGATCAGTGGCAGGGGGGGGGAAGTGAGCGAGGCACGGATCGGGTGTCGAGTTGAGTCCACTCGTGCTGGCCGCGCATCGCATTCGGCTGTGCCGTGCAAATTCACGGCAGAGGAGCATCCGGCACGGTTCAGAGATCATTTTATTTCTGGTCTGCGAGCAGCCATTGACATTGTCTGCGAGCAGCCATTGACCGACATCACATTCGACTCGGCGATCGCGACTGGTTCATCTGTCGAGCAGACACCGGTGACCGCGCAAGTCCGCGCGATGGCTCAAGTGCTGCAGGGTGCTCGCACCGCAGCACGATCGCACCGGGAGCGAAGGGGCACCGCAGCAGGACCCCAGTGACCTGGAGATCAGCCTGCAGCCGGGGCATGATGATGCCGGCGAGCCGGAGCAGGAGCCGGGCTCGGCGAGCCGGACCCTTTTGGGTCGGAACGGGTTCCGGTTCGTGCCTCCAGATGTGCCAGTGCTCTCTTCGAGACCTTCGTCGAATACCGAGGGCGAGGCGCTGGCGGCGGGGGCCGCGTCGATGCAGCGGGAGCCACCGTTCGTTGCTGCCTGCGGCGATGAGGTGCGCTCCAGGAGCGGCGAGAGCCATATCAGCTTTCGCGATGAGTTCCCGCGCTTCGTTCGCGATGAGTTCCCGCGCTTCGTTCGCGATGAGTTCCCGCGCTTCGTTCGCGATGAGTTCCCGCGCTTTGGCAAGGTTCGTGAGGCAATGCGCATCGGTGTGGTTCAGGCAGCTTCAACAGGTGGCGGTGCGCCCGTGGCGTTAAAGGGAGTCGCGAGTCGCAGCATCAAGTCGACAACCAAGAAGCGGACTCGTGATGTGGGTTGTGGGTTGTTGTTCATGGCATATGTGTTTTTCCTTGCTCTAGTGATGCAGTTTAACGTTGTTGAAATAAATGCCAGCAGTTCTCATATAAAAGTGGATGTGGCGGAGATCAGTCAATGGGAGTTGGATTATGGTCAATGTGATGTGGGGGCGAATAAAGAAGGTTTGTTAGCCTCCAGTTGCTCCAGGCCGCAGGTAATTGCTTTGTCATGTGCTGGGATTTTATCAAAAAAGCGCGCTGTACGGAAAAATGAATTTACGATGCTTCGAATGTTATTCGTAATGATTTATAACGAGCCTATGATTGCAGTGTGGTTTAAGTGGAGTTGCTCCCGTCTAGCGGCCGTGTGGGTCTCGGAGATCGACTCGGAACCAAGACTGGTGCCCTGGTCTGCGTTACCTCCACCTCTGATTGCGAGCACAACTCGCTGTGTTCGCTCAAGGCCGTTGGGACGGGCGTTGGCGTCTCGACTGATGGTGGTGCGTGAGTTGTTTTGGCGCATTAAATGCATGCAGCCAGCGGCGCTGTTCAGCGCCCCCGGCCGAGGTCTAAGGCTGGCGCCACGACTTCCAGATAGTGGGCTGCCGGCCTCGGGATGTTTATCTACGTCGGGTCTGCCTGGGGGGAGTGGGCCGGAGGCGTTTGATGGGGCCGGAGGAGGTTAGCTCGAGAGGTCGTTACGACCTTGGCCAGGGTCATGTCAGCATGGGCCACCTGGGGGGGGGGGGCGTTTTTGCTGCATAATGCCGCTGTGCTTCTCATTTTGCTGCTTCATATCGGTAACGCGGTCAGACCTGACCTTTGCTGCTCCACTCGCTCGCATCAACACATTATATGATGTGGTGTGCTATTTTCATTTTATTTCCATGATTATTATACGAAGTCCTTCGTGTTCTGCATGCTTCTTATAATACTGATCATTTAATAATCATACTTTTAGGAGGGAGGAGTGTGGTGTAGTCATGTCCGCGGGGAGGGGCATGATGATGATGCATGATGGGCGTGATGGTGGAGGAGTGGCCGTGGGGTTCGGCGAGGGATATGAGGTGTGCACGCCGTCTGAGGTGTCGTAGTAATACTGGAGTCGGCCGGCTCGTGAGTGTACCGCGTACGGAATAAAGGGGAGCCGCGGGCACAGTACGCCCTGGCTCGCACTCGTGCAACACAGCCCGGCTCGACTGTTCCTCCGCTTCGTGTCTGCCTGCTAAGCATCTCCCAATTCAGTACAGTACAGAAATGATTAAGTGAATGAGTGACTGAGGGAGTGATGGTTGAATGGTGGATCTGATCGAGTGAGTGAATGAATGACTGATTGAAGGAGCGATGAAGTGCTGGATGTGAGTGAATAATGATTGAAGGCTGTGAGTGAAGGATGAGTGAAAAAAAAGAATGATTGAATGAGAGAATAAGTAACTCACGTTGTGCGGCACACTCTATTAAAGATCGGACGGATCGCTCCGCGCACACGTTCAAATCCATGAAGACCACCATGATGTCGACGATCTGGACACAACTGTGAGGAAGGGAAGGGAAGGGAAGGGAAGGGAAGAAGAAGAAGAAGAAGAAGAAGAAGACGAAGAAGAAGAAGAAGAAGAAGAAGAAGAAGAAGAAGAAGAGTTACAGAAGAAGAAGAAGAAGAAGAAGAGTAAGGAAAGAAGAAGAAGCGTACAGAATTTTGTGAAAAGGGTCGAGGGATCGACGACTGCACGAGTACGGATATCAAATACAACCAGAACAGTTGGACAAACCAGGGAAGAACTAAGTTCGACTACAGAGGCCGAATCGAAAATAAATACATCATAAAAACAAATAAACGAATAAATATAAATATGTACATGTACCAAATATACTGTACTCTGTTGCTAACTACACCACTGAGGCTCGATAAACCGGCCAAACTCGAAAGCCGACAGCCACAAGGAGATGTACTACGTAAACACATGCAAGTAGCACTACACCAATCCGATCATAAGAGTAAAACTTTATTAAATGATTGTTTAACAATCAAGACGACGGACAGGGATATTAAAAGGAACGTTGGTGCATGAGGAAGTCAATCAGCCCATTCATGCCTGCGACGCACCGTCCCATTAAACGTCGTCGATACACACACACGCAAGGTGCAAGTCCTGAGAACTTTTCACATTATTAAATGTTATTCGAGACGTCAACTTCATTTGTGTGGTTTCTCGATCTTCTTCCTCATCTTATCCTTAGTCTTCTTCTTCTTCTTCTCATTTTCTTCACACACCTGAGGAGAATAAACAAAATGTCCGTCATAATGTAAAATGTAAAAAATTTAATAAATTTTTAATAATTAATAAAATTAATAAAAAGTAATAATTAATTAATAAAAATAAATAAATAAATAAATAATGTAAAAAAAAAAATGTACAGCATGTAAAAGCTGTGTTTGTACGACAGTTCATGATTCCGCTGTCCAATGACAGAGCAGCGAACCAGCGATTTTTTTAACCAATTGAAAGTGGCGCGGGGAATCATTTAAAAACACCCCACGCTCATTGGTCAATTTTCAAACAGACCCGCTCACGCATCTCGGGGTAGCTGGTGCTGCAATCCTGAGGGACGGTCGTGGTTTTTGGAATTCTGTAAGGCGCTCACTGTGATTGTAACAGAATTTTTTTTTTTTTTTCAAGCGAACATCACATTGTGTTTTTGTTTAATATTGGAGTCGGCGGTTGGTGTTCGCGCCGTCTGCGCTCTCCTGTTCTGTTCCGAAGGCCTGTTTCCTTGGTAACCTTTGATTTTTTTTACATATATATAAATAATTTCCCGTTAGTAGTCGAGGTTCAATGGCAGATGTTAATCTTGTTGATGATTTTTATTGATTATAATCCGGTTTGAAGTAAAAGAGCAAATGGAATGCTTCACTTCAGTTTGATGTTGCTGTTTGTCCGTTTCAACTTGATGAGGACCATGAGCCGGCGTTTCATGATTAAACTCCTTAAACTAGGTTAACTAACCCGGTTATTTCGATCCATGTTCTTCAGGGTGTTGCTGAGGTGTCGTCCACCAGACGGCGGTCTCCTTGGGTCAACCTGAGGCGGTCCCTTCGGGTGGGTGCCTGGAATGCCCCTATCCCTAAGAGAGGATGATCACCTGTCTCTAATCTGAGCTCAAGCGTTTGGACATCGGTATTGCAGCACTCTCTTGAGGTTCGGGACCGGATTGTGGTGAGATCATGGTTGGTGGTTACACCGACCATTGATCTGGTCACTCTGATGGTTACCATTCCCAAGGAGTTGCTGTAGCTGTGTCCAATAAGCTGACTCCAATGATAATTGAGGTAACACCGGTCAACACGAGTATTATGAGACTGAAGATTTGTCACTCCTTGGGTGTCATTTCCCTGGTCTCTGTTTATGCTCTGACTGAGGCGAGTGATCTCATGGTGAAGGACGCATTATTTGCCACGCTCGAGTCTGTGCTTGATCAGGACCCCAGGCGAGATACTCTTAGTCTTGGGGGATTTCGATGCATAAATTTGAATTGATAGGGATGGTTATGAGACCTGTGTTGGTCCCCATGAGATAGGAACTGTGAACCTGAATATCACCAAGTTCCTTGACTTTGCAAGAAGTCATGGATTTAGGGTGACTGGTTCATGGTTTCAGCGCCCACAAGCTCACTGCTGGACTTGGTATTCCAACACTGGCGGTGCAGCAAAGGAGATTCACCATGTGCTCGTTGATTGTCGCTAGAGGATGATCCAGAGCTGCAGGGTCTACCGGAGTGCTCAGTTCCTCAACATCGACCACAGGCTTGTTGCAGCAACTCTGAAGTTGCAGATTAAATCCAGGAGAATGGTACCATCCCAGCCTTGGTTGGATGTTGGCAAGCTCAAGGATGAGAGGGTAGCTGAGGAGTTTGTGAACAAGCTGAGTGGAGATTTGGGGAGGGGGGGTTTGGGTGCTTTGTGGGATCCTGAAGAGTTGGGGAGTGCCTTCAAGACCACAGTCCTTGATGTTGCCGGTGGATGTCTTGGAACTCACCATGGGGCGAAGAAGTATTTTGTCTCGAGGGACACTAAATATCATTGGCCAGAGTCTTGGGGCCAGGCTGGACAAGGAACCCTCTGGACAAGGAATCTGAGTGGGTCAAGCTTCACCTGTGGTCAAGACTTCCGGTTCTGGGTTTGGGGCTACGGCAGGTTCTCTCAGGGTACTCTGTCGACTTTCTCAAAGTTAAGTTTCCCGTCGTTATTTTTCACGTTTTAACTATTTATTTCCTCACATACATGCTTCGTGTGTATTCCCAGTGAGATTTTGTTTCACAAATCGTGCTATTGTGTGAGTTTTCGTCGACCTTGTTTTTCTGGGTTCCTTGAGGCCAACCAGTCCTTCCCCTCGAGGTGTATGATTGTTTTTATTTGTATTCTCTCCCGATTGCCTCAAATTCCTATTTTCCTCACTTTCCTAACACCTCCATCCCTCCCAACGAAACTCTGTTTCTTATCTTAAATTCAACAACAAAAAGAAAAACTACCTTTCTCCCTGCATAACCACGAGTCCCAATCCTCCTTTTTCCACTTCCTCCTTCTGCCGGCACACCAACTTTCTTCGACTTGAGCTGACCCTCTCACCATAACCTTCACAATTTCTTCCAAAACCTTCCATTCCTGAATCTTACCTAATCTTCAAAAATCCATCCAAAATTTTTTTTCCCTTGTATATCCTTTCTAACAATACACCTCCTGTAACCTCCTGTCTCAATCTACCTTCTTCCTGATGCTTTTCATCGATCCATCAGCTTCACTCCGCGTTTACCGAACCAAATTCACCATACACCTCTACGATCTTACTTCAACCTTTCCTTTTCTGAATCTGACGCAATCCTTATTAAAAATAAATAAATTCACTTTTGACGAAACTCCTCCCATAACCACGTGATATGTTTCCACCCTCTGCATTTACCAATCCAAATTCACCATTCACCTCACAATCTTTTCTTGAACCTTTCCTTCACCTAATCTGCTGAAAATTCTCTCTCAAAAATAATAATTATAAAAACAATCTCTTATAATGCTTCATCTTCCTCTTTCACACGTGTGGTTCTCTTTACTGCATCATTCACTACTCTTTCTACTTCAACAGACTGCTCTCAATTCGACCTCTCCTTCATACCTTGTCAAAAAAGTCCAACTGTTACGTTTCTTCTCTCCATTCTCTTAATTTGCCTTCATTTCATCCTTCAAGAAATGTCTTTTGCATTTCTGACCTCAAAATTAAAAAAAAAACAACAACCCCAATTTGCTACGAATGTTCGCTTTCCATCAACCATTCTTTTTTTTTTTCCAACTTCAGTGCCAATTCACCCCTCACCCCTCCCTCTCAAAGAAACCATCACAATCTTCTCCCTCCAAGCTTCCATCTCACCTTTCTCCCTCAACTCTCCCCACTCTCCCTTCTCCCACCATTCACCCCTCACTCCCCTTTCTCAAAGTTCCCCCCTCTCACGTCCACAAAGCTACTTCCTTCTCCTGCCCTCACCTCCATCTCATCACTCCACCTTCTCAAATCCTCAACTGCCTTCTGCCCCCCTCTTATTACTCCCCACTGTACCTCAACCCAGCACCACAGAGCCTTTTCTCCTCTTCATCTACCCCCCTCCCCGAGCTATTCTGCAATCCCCCACACTCTTTCAACAACTCTCCTTACCTCTCCTCCCTTGTCCTACCCTCCCCCTCCCCTCCAATCCTCTGCACCAAAAGCCTCCTCCCTCCCTCTTCATTAACAGTGTGGGCCTCAGATATCCGGGGCCTTCGCTCATACCTTTCAGATCTTTCCATACAGGTTGCCACTGACAAACCAGACGAATCTGCCTTACAAACTTTCTTCCCTCAAGGCATCTCTGATTACCCAGTATCTCTCGCTGGTTGCTACCTCCTCCGGTATGACAGACCTGAGCTTCGTCCAGGTGAAGAAGTTGCTCTCTTCATCAAGAACTCTATTCCTCATTCTCTATGCACTGCCCTCACTCCCCCACACCCCCCCCCCAGGAATACCACTGGCTACGGCTTCCCTTCCACTCCCATCTCTTGCTTGTATGTGTACTGCATAGTTCACCAAACAGTGATGACTCCATTTACAACTCGCTATCCAAAAACGTGGACCAACTTCTATCCTCTCATCCGAACACTCTCTTCCTCAAATGTGGTGACTTCAATTGTCATCATTCCAGTTGGCTGGGTGTGGGTACCTCTCTCACCTGTCATGGCACTTCAGCAAAAGACTTCTGCGACTCATTGGGACTGACTCAATCAGTCAATATCCTGACCCGGATTTCAACCAACAGCACTCGATCTCTTCTGGATCTCATTTTTTGACAAATTTCTTTGAAAATATCTGCTGTTCTTCCTTCGCTCCAATCGCTTCTTCTGACCACATGCTTGTCAAAGTGGACATCTCTCCAGCTGTTATCAGAGAACCACCTCAGCGCTGTCGAGTCTGGCCTATCACTCAAGCCGACTGGCAGGGTCTCCAAGCAGCCAGCAAACTTCTGTACTGGTCTTCCATCGCTACTTTCTCCAACATCAACTCTTCCTGGGAATTCTTTTAAAGAAACTTGCTCTCTCTCCCTCATGCACAGATTTGTCCCCTCTCTTCTTCAGTTGTCTTACCCTTCCTCCCGCCCATGGTTCACTGAAGCTTGTGGCAAGGCAGTTGTCCTGAAACAACTTGCCTTTGCCTCATGTAAAGAAAACCCAACTGAGGGTAATCTCAGTTCCTTCCATAAAGCTCAGAACAAGTGTGTATCTACCCTCAAGAGACCCAGAAAACATCATCTTTCTAATCTCAAGTCTGAACTCTCAAACCTCTCTCCCTCCTCCAAATCCACGTGGTGTCTAATCAAATCTGTTTCTGGTGTATGTTCCCCCTCCATCCCCTCCACCCCCTCCCTTACCTCAAATGGCCACACTGCTGATACCGTACGTGAAAAGGCTAAACTCAGTGTTTGCATCAAAATATTGTGTCCGAAACCCATCACTTTCTGTACCCACCTTACCCAGTCGCACCCAGCTGTCCCTGGACTCTGTGTCCTTTTCTTCTGACAAAGTGGAGAGTTTGCTGTCAAACCTCGACTCAGATTCTGCAATCGGTCCAGACAGCATCAGCCCATGTGTCCGAAAAACCTGCTCCTCTGTTCTTGCTCACCCTCTCTCTGTTATATTCACCCTCTCATTTGCTCAAGGTCATCCACCATCTGCTTGGAAATCAGCAAACATTACTGCTCTGCATAAAAAAGGTGCAAAAACACATCCCTGCAACTGCAGACCACTCAGCCCTCTGCCAATCAGCAAGGTTATGGAATCCATCGCTTCAGACATTAAATTCTTCCTCTTCTCCAATGGCTTGATTTCCGATCATCAATTTGGTTTCAGACAGTCACTCTACCCTGGATATGCTGCTTCTGCTCTCCCAACAATGGATGGAAGGACTCTATGCCAGACATGAAGTCAGAGCCACATCCCGAGACATATCATGTGCTTTTGACACAGTCTGGCACCCTGCCCTGCTCATGAAGCTCTCTTCCTATGGTATCCAATGCCATCTCCCGTCATGGCTCACACACTTCCTCTTCTGTCACAGCCAACGTGTGGCCCCAAATGGAGTTCTCTCATCCCCTCTTCCTGTCCAGGCTGGGGTTCCTCAAGGCAGCATTTTGGGCCCTGTTCTTTTTCTGGTTTTCATCAATGGTTTCTCCGACTCTCTTGAAAATCACAAACTGGTCCAACACGTGGAACATGTTTTTCAATCCTGACAAATCTCACACTCTCACTATGTCTCTCAGAAAAGACCATTTGGAACCCCCCCCCCATCTACTTTCTCAACAATCCACTGGAAGAAGTCCTTTCATTCAAGCTCCTGGGTCTCACTATCTGCCATGATTTTTCCTGGGAAAGCCACATTTCCAACCTGGCCTCCAAAGCCAGTTCCCGACTGGGAATCCTCCGTTGTGCAAAGTCCTTCCTTGGCACACCTGAGCTCCTGGCCACATACAAAGCTTTCGTATACAGCCTGATGTAGTACTGCCTGCCCCTCTGGGCTGGTGCTCCCGTCTCTCACCTTTCTTGGCTTCACGCTGTGGAAACCAAGGCATTTCGGATCATTGGTATCTCACGCGGTGAGGCCGAGTCTTTGGGCCTCTCACTCTCATCGCGGGTAGGTCGGTGGTGTTTCTGTCTTCCACCATCTCCTCTCCAGTCTCGCCCTCCCAGCTGTCTGCGATATGTCACCCCCATATTTCTCCAGGGCGCTCAAGGCCTGCCAGCAACCCCCTTCTGGTAAAACTACCAAAGTCATCATTCACTGCTCACCTTCACTCTTTCATCCCTCTTTTTTTTTCCTGCCTTTGGGATAAACTCCCACATTCCCTTCAATCCCATTCTTCCCTCCAGGCCTTCAAAACAGCCATTCGCCACCACCTCTTATCTTCCCCCATCCAAAACCTCGATCTTTTCTACCCTTGTTAATCCACCCCAAACCCACTTCCTTCAAATTCCCTTTCCTTCCTGAAAGTCCCTGTTGTGTCAACTTGTATACCCTGTTTTCCCTCCCCCATCCCTCTGCCTTCCACAGATCTCCTCATGTCTCATGTTCCCCACTGTTTTGTCCTTCTCTCTCCCGCCCTTCTTGTCTCATGCCCCCCCCCCTTGCTGTTCGTTGTGTATTCGCTCTCATATGAGCCTTGACAATGTATACAAAAAATAATTCTTGTCCTGCTTACAGGGGAATTCCCGCATTCCGTTCCTCCAAGACTGTCCCTCGGTGTACTGCAGTTAGAGTGGAGGGTGGTGGGCTCTTGACAGAGGAGTCCGAAGTGAAGACCCGCTGGGCCGGTTACTTTGAGCGGCTCAACCAGACTGATCCACCAACTGTTGAGTTGGGTGTCAGGGGTGTGACTATCCCTTTTGCTGTCTCTCCAATAAACTGTGATCCACCTTCGTTTGTGGAAACAGATTGCGGTAAACCAGTTGAAATGGGTAAAGCTCCAGGGATCTGTGGCATCCATGCTGAATTTATTTTGTTGCATGTGGTTCTGTGCATGCCTGGAACACAGGAACACACTGAAAGAGAGGCCTTGTTGTCCCTCTCTGGAAAGGGAAGTGTGATCGCCAAGACTGCAACAACGACCGAAGGGTGACGCTGCTCTCAGTGCTGGGCAGGGTCTTTGCTCGGACAATTCTTGATAGGGTTCGCCACCAGCGTCCGGAGCAGTCATGCTTTACACCAAATGAGGTCAACGATTGACCGTATCCTTGCTCTTCGGGTTCTCACCGAATGCAGGCGAGAGTTTCAGCAGGGGCTGCTTGCAGCCTATGTTGATCTCTGTAAAGCATTTGATTCATTGAATCGGGATGTCCCCTGGAGGATTGTTGGTCTTCGTGGGGTGCCACCAAAACTGATCGATCTGATATCTGAACTATACTCTGGTACTGAAAGTTCTGTGAGATGTGGTGATACCATCTCTGATTTATTTCCAGTTGTTACTGGAGTACATCAGGTGTGTGTACTGGCCCCCACACCTTTCAGCACTTGTATGAACTGGATTCTGTGGAGGATATCAGAGATCAAGCGGTGCTGCTTCGTTTGGGAATGTCAAGATCTCTCAACTTGATTTTGCATATGATGCAGTCATCTTTGTGGAGATTCTGGATATTCTTTTGGGGACCCTCGAGGTGCTGAATGAGGAGTCTGAGTCCCTGGGTCAAAACTAAGATCCAGGCTTTCAATAACATCTTGGATGTTGCTATCCTGTCTGTACCTGTTTGTGGAGAGATTCACTTACCTTTGCAGTGATATTCATGTCTCTGCTGGCTGTGAGCCCGAGGTCAACAGACATCTGGGGTTGGGCCTGGGGAGTCACGGATTCACTGGATAATGGGGTGTGGTGCTGTTGGTACCTGTGCAGGAGGACAAAAGTCTGAGTCTTCAGGTCCTTGGTGCTTCCATTCTTGCTCTATGGATGTGAGACTTGGACTCTGACCTGGGATCTGAGACTGAGATCAATTCCTTTGTTCCCAGGTCTCTTTCTAGACTCCTTGGCTATCGCTGGTCAGACTTTGTGTCCAACGAGCATTTGCTGAGACTTGAATGAGATTTGTTACCTGCATCATCCCTGAGCATCAGCTGCGGCTGAAGGTACGCTGATCCTGCTCACCAGATTCTCTCAGCGAGGGAGCCTCATGAGTAGAGGAGGTCGATGGGCCGACCATGTGCCTCGTAGTTGCAGCAGATTGATTAACATTTCAAATGGATGGGGATGTGCCAGGCGTCTGCCTGGGGGATGGCCAGACGGAGGCCCTTGGAGTACTGGCGGAAAGTGGCCGCAGTGATGCGCTGTTCCGGCGCAAGTGCCCATACCTGACCTGATATGTTGGGGAAATGACAATCATTCCCCCATGGGGCAAGTGCGTGCGTGCGTGCGCGCGCGCGTGCAAGCGCCTCCTGTTTTGTTTGTATATTCTACTGCTTTGAGATTTGTGTAATCGTGCGATTGATTAGTTTTTTTTTTTTGATGTGAAAGGGTCACTGTTACGGTTTTAGTTTTTTTTTTTCTCTTCCGTCTCCCAACCTCCCCGTTATTTATTTTCACCCCCAGCCCACCATATAGTGTGGTGCAGTCATGGAGTATCCCAGGCTTGATGAGGAAGACGACTCCATGATGCAATCCACTGCCACGGATTTTGGTCTGCACCCTTTACGAAGGAACCTTTACCCAGAATTGTCGGAGATCCTTTCTTCTTCGCAGACTGAGGTTTTTTTTTTGGGTTTTTTTTTTCCTCCATTTATTTTGACCTTCTCACATTATATGTAGCTATCAACTTCTTAGACTTGCCAACCATTTACTATATAAATGGCAGTCCTTCTGTCTGTTTGTTTGTAACCAATAAGCTCCTAGACCAGTGAACCGATCTTGATGAAACTTTACACACATATAGACCAAACATTCAGCTCCAGGATGCGTGAAGTGGCTTTCCATAAACATGAAAAATATATCAATAAAAAAAAAATTCCATTTTTAAAAAATAAAAAGGCTTTCGAATAGTGAGCCGGCATATTAATCGTAACAAAAGGCTTCATGGTTAAAAACGCTCGGGTTTTTTGAAATACAAAATGTTCGTATTCGTTGACTTTTTTAAGCATACACATTCTCGAACTGCACGTGCACGGCAACAGCTAACTGCTGATAGATCTGCTCATGAAAAAGCCAGGCAAGCGGAGTCAGCTGCAGAGAGAGACAGTCGTCTTACTGCTGATATAATATCTGCTTATGAACGAGCCAGGCAAGCAGAGTCGGCTGCAGAGAGAGAGCATCGCCTAACTGCAAATAGAGCGTCACACCGACGGGCGAGAGAAGCACAAAACTCGCGTTCCAGCTTTCTTGGTCCGGGTTTTGGCAGGACATCAAGAACAGTTGCCACTGCTGCGAGAAACATTGAGTGGCTCAAGGCTGCCTTCAACTCTGACCTCTCTGAGCATTACGGCAGCATAAAGCCTTCCTTCCATAAATCTGAGGAATAAAAGAAGCCTTCCTAATTTTCTCCATACAATTAATGCCTCAGTCTAACTCGCGTGAGGAAAATAGGGCAAATTTCCCGGGTATTACCGGGTACTTCGGCTAGTTACTGATAAAAATCGGAGGATAGTCGTGATTCTTGAACTGATTTTGTCTTCGGTAATCGGTTAAACAATTCGTATAAAAGCAAGTGCCGATGATTAAATCAACCAATGTGTTTCAAAAGGTTGTTGAGAAACCCAGTTGTGCTTTTCATGTATCGTGGGATGCAGAACTGCACCTATATTGAAGTTTATTCTGGAAGTTGGGGAGGAATTAAGTGTTGGTGACCATCTTCACAAGATGAAGATTATTTCCATGGATAACACAAATCACCACTGTTTTTTGTTTTTGTTTTATTTTTTGTAGCCAAAGATATGCGCACACATGCTTCTCGGCTGTCTCGCCTGGGTTTGAACCCTGACCAACTTCTAAACTGTTATCCCAGTGTTTCACAGGCAGGGTGAATACGTGTCCCGTCCCTCGGATGGACCTTAAATTGGACGTCCCGTGGGCTGGCATTTGTTGATTTATGTTAAAGATCCCTTGGTGTCTGTTGAAAAGAGTAGGCGAGCCATCGCCCGCACCGTGAACAAATTCCTGCCTTATCTTCTGCTGGGAAGGCAATGACCTTCCCAGCAGTAGTTTTGTTTGAATTTGATTGCTGTATATACTGGAACACCTATGGAACACATCTCCTTCATAATACTGCAAATAACCTCTGGTTTAGTAGTATTCGTGGGCCAGTTGGTCCATTTGACCAAATTTTCATTTATCTGCCTGGCCTTGTAACATAACCACCTGCTGTATTACTTGAGCATTGGCTTGCCTTCCACCACACCCAGACATGCTTCAGCCAGCAGGGCTGCGGGTGATTATATATTCGTTCTTATTATTATTATTATTATTATTATTATTGCCAAATTGTACTACTATTATTATTAGTATTCATTGAAGTGTTTTTGTTATTTATTTTGGAGTGAGAATGTCATCCCGTGGAAGGACATTTCAGGTGGTCTATACACCATAACATTTTAATTATCGTATAAACTGGAACACTGCATGAGGTAGCGTGTTCTACGAACTCTAAGTTGAGTTGTGAAATCCTATGTATTTAAGAGCCTGTTTTGATTGAACTTTGACGTCCTTCACAGGGAAGGACCTCTGGGAGTGGTGGACACATGCTTGTTTATATAAGAATAAAGCCAGTGAACAATGAACAATCGGATTGCTCTCAGGTAAGAAAATGATTTCTGCATTTAAGTTTTTTTTTTTTTGTTTGTTTTTTTTTTACACCAATTTAACTGTTTTGCCTGTTGCTCGGTCAATATTGGGCCTTTTTATTGATGCAGGATTTGTCTTTCTTTTGTACCAAAAAATCCCAAACCCCACACCATTAAACAGTTTTATTTCTGGGAGGTGGGTGGTAGATTGTAGGTTGAGGGGAGCTTCATGTGCAGCCTCCTTGAATTGATGTTTTGGTCCAATGTATATCTTGGCTTCAGCATTTAGATTTTAGAAGTTTAAAGATCATCATGGTATACATTTCTGGTCCAAAGTTTAAGAACACCCCCATTTTTTCATTTTTTTTTTACTGAAATTTAAGCAGTTCAAGTCAAGTGAATAACCTGAAATGGTACAAAGCGAAGCAGTAAACTGCCAGAGGTTAAAAAAGCTCAGGTTACCAAAAGCTGAAAAATAATGTAAATTTCAGAGTTTTTAAAAAAGGCCGTTTTCAGGGAACAAGTAATGGGTGAGCAACTGCAGCTGTTCTGCAGCAATGGAAGTAAATTAAACCTTGAAAGTTCATGCAAACAATTCCTTCATGTGTCCCAACTTTTGTTGATTAGTTACAAACCTTCTGTCTGTATAAAAGCAGTGTTGGAACAGACTGTGTTGCTCCACCCTCTGAAGCATTACTTGGACAATATTGCACTGCAGGAAGTCGTATATTGCTATCATAATGGCAAGAAAAAGACAATTAACAAAGGAAGACAGACAGACCGTTATAACCCTTAAAAGTGTGGGTCTTTCCTTTCGAGAAATTGCAAACAAGCCAAGGTGTCAGTGAGTACAGTTTCCTACACCATCAAAAGGCACTTGGAAACTGGAGGAAACTCTGACAGGAAGAGGTCTGGCAGACCCAAAGCCACAACAGAATCAGAAGACAAGTTTCTGAGGGTCAGCTTGCATGATCGGCGGCTCACAGGACAGCAGCTTCAAGCACAGCTTAAAACTGGTCAAAGTGAGAGTCTCAGTTTCAACTGTGAAGAGAAGACAGCTGCAGGTTTGACAGGTCGAGCGGCAGTAAGAAAGCCATTGCTGAGTATGGCAAAATAACAAAAAGAGGCTTGCCTGAGCCATGAAGCACCGCCAGTGGACTACTGAAAACTGTAAGAAGGTCTTATGGACCGATTAATCAAAATTTAAAATCTTTGGTTCATCACGCAGGGTTTTTGTACGCCGTCGAGTAGGCGAAAGGATAGTTCCTCAGTGTGTGACACCAACTGTCAAACGTGGAGGAGGAAGCGTGATGATCTGGGGCTCTTTTGCTGAATCCAGTCGGTGACTGGCACCCTGAACCAAAAAGGCTACCACAGCATTTTGCAGCGCCATGCAATACCCTCTGGTCTTCGCCTAGTTGGTCAGGGGTTCATCCTACAGCAAGATTACGACCCAAAACGTACCTCGAGGCTATATCAGAACTACCTTAGAAGAAAAGAACAAGACGGTAGGCTTCAAATCATGGAATGGCCAGCACAGTCTCCAGACTTAAACCCCATTGAGCTGGTTTGGGATGAACTGGACAGAAGGGTGAAAGAAAAGCAACCTTCAAGTGCAACACATTTGTGGGAACTTCTGCAACAGTGTTGGGAAGAACTTTCCGAACAATATTTGATTTCCATTGTGGAAGGAATGCCACGAGTATGTTCGGCTGTTATTTCTGCAAAAGGTGGCTACTTTGATAAGTCAAAAATTGATTAAATTTTGTTCAACACAATGATTTCATGATTTCTTTATCTGCAATTGTTTATTTGTTCATTGCTTTAATTTCAGAGTACATTGAAATGTTAGTGATTAAATTTCAGTAAAAACTGGAAAAAATGGGGGTGTTCTAAAACTGTAGACTGGTAGTGTATACTTGCCAGTTTTTTTTGGGGGGGGTGGGGGTTATTTATTTATTTTTAATTTGGGTACCAAGCCTTCAAGGCTGGGTAATTTTTATTGCTATTTTTTAATCTTGTTTGTTAATCTTTACATTTATTACTTTGTTCAGGTTATTGAAATACCAATTTGATTAATACCGACTTTGTGTTGAGGAAAAAGGGATAACTGTGTACGTAATAAATACAATGAACGCGGCATGTTACTCGTTCTGTAACTTGTCAAAGTTGGACGTCTTGGTACCCGGTCATCACTGCCAGCAGTTGTAAAGTGGCAGTTCTAGTTTTTTTTTTTAAGTTTTTTTTTTTTTGTTTGTTTTTTTTTTCTCGTCCTCAGTGCGTGCATGTTGAAGGAGCCGGAAGTGTGATCTTGGAGAGAATAAAAGAGGCAAATGCCCAAAGGCCAAAAACAAGTCGGCGTTTTACCTTCAATCGTGTGAGTACTGAAAAGATTAGGACAATCGGTGTGCAATACAGCCATTATTTTTCGGTGTTTATTCAGAGGAGACTTCCACATTGAAGAACGTGAGGCTAATGCTTTATCTCGGTGATTGCAGCATCGTGACTCACTTCTGGCATAGTCTCCCGAAGATGTTATTCTGAACCCGCGGTTTTCAAATTTACTGTCTACAGCATGCATCATCGATGACCATTGTAGTTGCCATGGTTTTGTGAAGAGGGATTGGATCGTTGTCTTTGGCCAGCTATTATCCAGCCCTCAGGTGGCTGTGTCTGCAGTCCTTATATGCTGCACGTTAATGTCCTGCAGTGGCCAGTGTCAAAGGGGTTTCACTTTGAATTGCAGCGAAGCGGTCAATTTTAACCAAAACAAAACTGATTGTGGTGATTTCATAATTCCACTTAAATACTTGTGCTCCCGTGCTTTTGCTCATCTTTCCCAATATGAATATTGCCCTATACCAGCTGTATATCCTCCTTGTCGTCGATACTGAGCGCAACAAAAAGGAAAAGTAAAATATGCATGATCTTGTTACCAAATCATTTTATACACTTTACTTGTATGAAGTCAAGTGCATCGACGTTAAAGTGTCGAACTAAGATGGCGCTCGGGAGAGCGCATACCTCCTGAGAGGCTGAACGGTTCACGTTTTGTATCTCACTGATGGGCTGGATCTGCATTCGGACCTTAACCAAATTGGCCTGTTCTTGTCACCTTCCCAATTAGTCCAAGTTTTTGTCAAAATCCGTCCACAACATTTTGAGATATCGTTATCGGCCCCACCACTCCATGGTGAAGAATCACTTGGTAAATTCTAGAATCCGGATCTGTATCGTCACCAAAATCTAATCAATTGGTCCTTGTCAGACACCCAAAGTGTCCAACAATTTATTATAATTTTTTTTTTGATTATGAATCTGCCCACAAGCTTTTTATATCCTGTTGACAGACAAATAGGAGCGAAAACATTACCTCTGTCCACTTTTGGTGCCAGAGGTAATCGGAGGAATTGAAACATTTGCCAAGTTACTTTGTATACACAGGTTTCCGTGGTTCTTGCCGGACATCACGCGTGCGAACCATTTTTAGTTGCCACCAAACTCTTTATGAAACATAAGGACCATGCCGTTAACTCATGTGGTGCTCCCCGTGACTGTATCACTTCAGGAAAGGGGGGGGGGTGGGGGCATCAATGTCCCTTCCCCCGAATACCTCTTTTGGTTTTTTTTTTTCACCCTGACTGTTGGGGGAATAACCATCAGGCCCCAAAGGGGCTATTTTTTTCAAACTTATCAAGAGTTGCCTCCTTTTGTGGTAATTTATTACTTCCCTACTCTTTTTTTTGTTTCTTTTCTTTTTCCTTTTGTCCACTCTTCCTTTTCTCGATGTGCCTTCCAGGTGTGCATAGCATGTTTTTAATATCCTTTAAAATGGAAAACAAATTCCCATTCATTCATTGCAAGTGTTGATTTTCTATTTGGTAAATTTAGGTGATGACCTAAACCTAAAAGTTCCTTTAAAATTGCTTACATTTACTCTGGCAGAGTGGCTAAAAAGAGTGTAATTAATTGGGATAAATGCTCAAAACCAAGGACACAACATTAATGCCTGAAAGAAAATGGTGGTATTGAGCCAATCGGACAAATGCCGATTTTGTGGGGAAGAAACAAAGTATCGGTCGCCTCCTTTCATGATTTAAAAAAAATAAAAATAAACTTGTGTCGGAACAGCTGTACACAGAAAGTGATGACCGTCTGTGGAGTAATCCACCAGCACATCTGTAAACATTTCAACATCCCGGTCCCAGAACAATCATGGAAACACAAGCCAACTCGGATCCTTGAAAACGAACAAGTAATGCTCACTTATTATGAGATGATCCCGTCAAGTGTGGGCATTGCAAACAAAGCATTGCGGCCAGACATGGTGCTCAAACACAGAGATGAAAAGTCAGCATTGTTGAGTTGATCAAAGTTTCATTTTTCCCAGTTTCAAAGTTTCCCAATAACTTTGGATGAACTGCCACAGAAATCGGGAAATGACCAAATACCAGGTCTGAAAAATGAGGTCGAGGACTTGAAAATCGAAGAAAGCTGTAATTTTACCAGTGAGGGTCAGAACTACCGGCATGGTAAAGAAAACGCTTACTGATTCCTTGAAAGTCATTCCGGGAGGCTGTCAGGTTCAGTGAAGATTTTGAAAAGGGCCCTTGTAACGAGGCTATGAGAGCGAAGTTTCAGTTTGGTTCATGAATCATGATCCTTTACCAAAAAGCAGGTGGAGATTTTGAGTTCTGGGAGAACTTCCTCCAACCTCCTGAAACCCAAATGAAGATGACAACCTAGCAGGGGGTGATTACCTGCTTTCAAGGTTATGGAAGGCTGCTTTATTACCCATTTATCGGTAAATGTGGCCCCTTCCTGATTTTTTTTTTTTTTTTTTTTTTTTATCTTGTAGGAGATTTTTGGCAATTTCTTTTTCTTTTTTTACACTAACATTCTGTCGAGTCGGTCTTTATTTGATGACTGTTTTTGTTCAAATGTGTGTTTTTGTAGGTTTTTGGACCTGACACGACCCAAAAGTGCTTGTTCGATGGGACTGTGAGGCCACTTGTGAGCAATTTTCTTTTGGGGCAAAACTGTCTCGTCTTTACATATGGGGTGACCAACTCTGGAAAAACGTACACTGTACAAGGTGAGGCCTCCCCGGACATTGCTTGTACTATGGTTAAATTTGTGAAATAGATTTTTTTTGGTGATTTCTTCCACACTTGTAGAAATTGAGTTTGTGATGGTTTAATGGAGCACAGTGGGTTATATTTTCAAACCCCATACAAAGACGTCCAGTTATGATGCATATATATATATATGTATATATATATGTATATATATATATATATATACATATATATATACATATGTATATATATATGTATATATATATATATATATCATGTACCGTATTTTTTTTATTTTTATTTTTTGCCGTGCGAGTCTACTTTTTCCCATCGACTTGGTATTTATAATGGGGTGGAGGTTGTGTTCCCAGGGCACATTTTCAGTCACCCTAACATAACTTGACCTCACTTCACGACCTATTAGAGACGAATAATTCATTAAATGACAAGTTACCGTGGTACTCAGTAAGATGTAGTGCTCATATTGCTTGTCAGGACGGGGGAGGTGTGGCTGTGGAGTTGTTGGGTTACAGGGAGGGAGCAGGCCTTCCTCTCTCAGACAGACTGCTCAAATAATTTGTGGACTGGGAACACAAAGGGGCGGTCAGCCCAGAGGCAAATCGGTCGTTACCGAGGTGCTGTGATATTGTGCGATTAATGCACCAGGAAAATGTAAATATTGTGCTGTCTTTGTCCGAACACTCGTCTGGTGTTGAGAAAACCAAGAAGGCCAATCATGGTTGCAAAATTTAGTGGCCAAACGTTGAGCACTTTTACTCCATTAGAAAGTGTCTGGTGTTCATTTTTATTATTGAGTAGTGGTGAACTGTCAAAATGTGATGTGCTGATATTAATACTGAACCTCTTTATATGAAGGCATATATGTTTATATATGAAGGTATATGTATGTATATATATATATATATATATATATATATATATATATATATATATATATATATATATATATATATATATATATATATATATATATTCATTCAACGAGAAGGCATGTGATGTGACAAGCGGGAAAATCGAAACATGAGTCTGACAAGCACTCCACTGATCCCCATTGGACACGGTCAACACCAATTATATATATATATATATATATATATATATATATATATATATATATATATATATATATATATATATATATATATATATATAATTTTTTTTTTTTTTTTCAAAAAAAAGTGTGCATGCACGCGGTTGGGATTACACTTTTTTTATTTTATTTTATTTTTTTTAAAGGCGCTTCCAAGCAAAAGTAAAAACCCAATCGATTCTGCTAATTTGAGCAAAAAAGTGAGACTGGGTCTGGGTCTGCTCTCGCTTTTTTTTTTTGCACAAGTTCGCGGAATCGATCGAGTTTTTACTTTTGGTTGGAAGCGCCTTCTTATTCTTTTTATAAAAAAAATTATATACATATTTTTTGATACATCCAGGCTTTCAGTGGAACACACCTACTAATCACAGACATTGGTAGACCTTTATACCTTGACATGAATTGTTTGGACAAAATTTTGTTTATTGAGACAAATGTGCATTGAAATTTTACCCTGGACTTGCATTCGTCATGAGTTTGGGGGTCAGGTGGGAGCACATACAGGCCAACTGGAATGTTTAACAAGCTTCTGTATTTATTGTCAATCCCAGCTGCATCATTCTGTTTTTGACTTCCATTTTTCTTTCTCCCCTCTCACCTACCCCAACCAAATAAATGAATACCTTGAGTGAATACGCCTTATTGTACTATTGTATCTGGAATGTATTGTAATGAAATTTTGTTTTTGTCATTTAATGCTAGGCGTACCTGGAAATTATGGCCTGCTTCCACGAGCACTTTCTGTGTTGTTCAATAGTCTGCATGGTCTCGTAGATGATCATCCCAAATGGCATCCACACATGAGCTGCGGTGCGATTGCACTGTCTCATCAACAAATCAAAAGTGAAAAGGCCACCAAAATGGCCATTTTTGCAGCAGCTGCATCAAAGAAGGTGGAGCTGTAATCCTTAACCATGACTTTGGCAGTGATGGTGTTACTTTACTTGTTTTGTGGGTTTCATTGGTTTGGGCATTGTCTTAACATTATTGTTTGTCTTGGGGAGCTGCATTTCTTTGTCTGGTTCAAATCTTCAGCTTCTTCACATGGTTTATCTTCTGTCTGTGTGTGTGCAGTGTTTTTATTCGGACTATTTGTTTGTTCTTAATATTCAGGGATACTCTAGTGGTGAAGAGTTCATCACAGCATTCGGTGCATGCAGTTCTCAAGATGGTTTGAGTGCTCAGAGTCAAGGTGCGTACACATCTTGCAAGATGGTCGAACCCCCGGTTTACATCGTGGTGATGTGTTCCTGAAAAGTGACGAATATCGAAACGACGTAAATCAAAGCAATTGATGAAATGAGCTGGGGATGTTTTCCTGACATCACCACTTCATGTGTTGTATTTTGCTTTTTACCTATGATATTACCCTTTTGGGTTGGTTGGGTGGGGGTCGGGTGTTGACGACAGATTTTTTTTTTTTTTTCAAACATACATCTGTATAAATAAATATAACCAGTCATCTCTAGTAATAGTGTGTCTCCTCCATAACTCCAAAACCATCTCGGGTTCCCACCAGACTCCCTGGAATTGCAGGCCGTCACACACTGATAATTATTCGGTGACGCGGCGGGTCGCTAACCGACCGTGAACGTCAACTCAACCACGTGACCTCGGATCCTCCCGTCTATGGGTTAATCGGGTTACCTAATTAATCGCGTGATATAATTACCGGGGGACACACCCTCGCTACGCCTTTTCCAAACCGGATCACATTACTGGATTGGATGCAGCCGAGCGACACTGCCAAGGACGTACTGGTTAAAAGGAACAGATCGTTGGGAATAAAGGTCCGGCTAGGCTAGGATACGGACCATGCTGGATCGATGAAAGAACAGACAAAAACGAGCTGGGAACATTTTTACAAAGGATTTATTAACAGGCAGGCGAGGAAAGTTATGTGGCACAGTGAATAGAGCTTTTATTGTGGTGTGTAAGCAGAGATTTGAAGAAATGTGAGGTGTGGCAATAATACAAGCAACTTACAAAAGCAGACACAGAGCAGAGTTATCCCGATGTAATTATATTGTACAATCTTAACTTGAGCGAGGACAGGTGCTAGGACACAGACCTCAATGAAGAGGAGTTGAGAAAAAAGTAGAGGACATGAGGCTAACGGTCTCTCGATACCTTGCACGATTGCCCGATCGTACCACCAGTACATTTTGGGGGGATGCTCCGCTGGACGATACCTCCTTGACAGCTGGCGCGTCTCTTGCTCCGTGCAACTCGCGTCGGTCCAGAGAATGAGACGCGACTGTCGGGCTTGAAGGGAGGGACTTGGGTGGAGAGACGACGAGGTGGTGAAGGCGGAGTCAGCAGGGGAATTTGTAAATAATGGCAGAGCCATCAGGTGAATGGACGGACTGTTGATCTCAAGCCAGACAGGAATGATGGGCAGGCCCGACAAGCAGGAACAACATACCAGGAACGACGACAACTAGCGGCTCCTTGACCCGTGCTTTCATAGATCCTGAGGTGCGGGCGGGCGTGACGACCCGAAGTGATGTCGTCATCCGAATCGGGCGCTCTGATTGGACGCCGGCCGCCCTGACCGGAAGCAGCTCCACTTTACTTCCGGCCAGATGGTTCCAAGCTGCGGAATTGACTCGCTCTGAGCACCGTGACACGAATCGCCCTGCACCGAAACCCGTGATATGAATCTCCTTGCACCGAACCCCGTGCCCTGACCCGCGGTTGGCGCCGGTTAATGTGCCTGCTCCGTGGTGCACCACGTGGCCCGAGCGATCCGGCCGCACAGCATCCCTCTCCCTTGTTGCAGCTCCATCGAAGCGGAGATGCGGAAGGATGTCTGTCGTCCGTGGGAGACATTTGTGGCTGTCGTGGTGAGCGAAGACCGACTGTAAGATGTTATTGTAAAGATGTGTGTTATTCGTGTCCCGTTCTTTACGATGATAAAGTATCACGGGCTGCGCGCGAGACCGCCATTGTACACGTGGTCAGTGCGCAGGTCCGCCTGCCATCGAGCATGCCCGTGCAGTGCGCGCGGGTCCACCATTTTACATGTGGTCAGCGCGCGGGTCCGCCTGTCATCGAGCATGATGTTCACGGTTATCAGAGGCGATGGCATGCATGATGCCAGCCCTGATCTGTGTCAGGGAATTGAAGGAAAGGATTGGATATAATTATTAGATGGAGATTTGGATTGAAAAGAGGACATATATTAATGGAGATTTGGATTGAAGAGTGCACCGTGTGCATTTTGTATGTTGTTAGCATATAGTGTGTTGGTTATGCCTCTGATCACCTGAACAGTGGGTGGGGGGTTGTTGCTGAAGGGCACGTGCTCCATGCAGCGCTGGTGTTTATTGTTGGCTTCTACTGCTGCCCCTGGTCTTTTGTGAGGACGCATTCTTACACGAGGGGCGTGGCTGTGGTTTTTACCGATGGGTGTCTGAGCGCAGTGCCTGCCGGCCTCGCGAGGACCCCTTGCTTGGATTTACCTCAGGAATAGCGATAAACACAGAGTAGGAATGAGGTTCAGAGGTTTAATCAGACCGAACTATGAGATTTACACAACGCACTTGTCTCTTTTGTCCCACGAGACGAGAAGGAAGGGACTATCTGAATACATTAATGAAATAATTGACTGGGGACCACTGTATGTTGGCTGCTATTGGTGTTTGAGGGTTATGCTTTCCAGAACCACAACAATATGTATATGTATATTATTTTATTTTATATATATATATATATATATATATATATATATATATATATATACACATATACACACACACACACACACACACACACACACACACACACACACACACACACACACACACACACACACACACACACACACACACACACACACACACACACACACACACACACACACACACACACACACACACACACACACACACACACACACACACACACACACACACACACACACACACACACGTGTGTATGTATCTCTAAATATATAAAATAGTAGTGTATTTCTGCTTGTCTTCTTATCTCGACCTACGCATACCAGAACAAAACTAAAGCCATATTTGGAATCGGCACGTCTCAGAGGGGCTATAACACACTTTCGATGTTTAAAAAAAACCGAAAAAAAACTTGTCGGTTTTTTTTTTTTTTTTTTTTTTTTTGCCGTCTTCAATTTTTCTGCTGCAATTCATTGATTTTCCACGTCGTGACTTTTTTTTATTCACAATCTGATCAAAATAAGACAGACCAGTGAATGGACAGACCAGCGAACGTTTACAAAGTTTCTGATCAAAATTTGACTGATTTTAGATTCCCTGAAAAAGGAAGAGCTCCATTTGTCCCAAGGCAACTGCAGTTGAGCGAAAACACACGAAGAGACTGAAGAGGAGCAAGTGCCAGGCGAAATGAACAGGCTCATCAGCAACAACAGTGGCGAGCAAATGAGACTGAGGAAGAGTGTGATGCAAGACTTGAGGCAATGCGTCACCGCAATGCAGAAGCACTGGCCCTGGCACTGGCACAAGAGCACAACAATGCCAACAGGATGGCATTCACGTATGACCCGGCTGACCAAACAACTCATGCAGACATCCGCTGAATGGACCAAGTCTGCACCCACTGCTCTGCTTACCAAGTTCAAGGGAGAGACCAAGGGTGTGTGCTGCAGCGATGGCAAGGTCGTCCTTATCATGATCCTGTGAAACATTGAGCCACCCAAGACCACCAATGGCACACACTGCATCATAACCCACCTGCATGCCAATGTCACTGAGGCCTGTGGACTATACAAAGGAGAAGTCATCCTTCTGCCGAGGATCCCGCTCATTCTGTCCGACTCCGAGCTGCCCTTCCAGTTTCGTCGACTCCAGTTTCTCTGCAAGCCATGCTTTGCAATGACGATCAACAAGGCTCAAGGTCAGACGTACAAGGCAATTGGTGTCGAACTCTGTCCCGTGCATCTCCCACAGCCAGCTGTATGTGGCTGCCTCTCGGACCGGCAGCTCAGTGAAGCTCAGCATCCTGGCACCCAACAGTCAGACATGCAATGTGGTCAACCCCTTGGCACTGGTGCACTGATAACGACAAAGAAATGTGAAATGTGTCCAAATTAAATGTGATATCTATTAAGCAACACAATTTACCCCTTTCTTATTCCTTTTTTTCCCCCGGGCAATGCCGGGTACTCTAGCTAGTATATGTGTATGTATGTATATATACACATTCATGTGTTTATTAGTCCGAAATGGGGGTTTATGGATTTGATGTTGTTTTTCGTGTGCGTGTCCAGAACCATATCTCGGACATATACGTACCTATTTTATTTGTACTTGGCACAAAGACAACACGTGTTGGTATACATATTCACATCATTTTATTTCACGATGCGATCAAAGATGGCCGGCTGGTGGCTATTTTAGTTGTAAACAAAACTCCCAGTGTCAACCATTTCTCGGACATTCCTTTACCAATGTTGTTCAAACTTGGCACACAGATAATGAATGATAGTTTACATATGCACATCATCGTTTTTTGAGATCAGATCCAAGATGGCAAGCTGGCAGCCATTTTGTTACTTGAATGTGTTCCCAATCATTTCTCCGATGTGCATCTTTCGATTTTGTTCAAACATGGTACAAGCACAGTACATGATGGCATGCTCTTGCACCTAACTTTATTTTGTGATCTGATCAAAGATGGCCAACTGGTAGACTGGTGGCCATTTTAATTGTAAATAAATATGGGCGAGCCCTTTCACTCCATACTGCAAAATTACGAAAGCGGCAGTGATGACATTTAAAAAAAAAAAAAAAATTTATTTATTATCTTGCCAAAACGAAGTTTTTGCAAGATATGTTAGTCAGCTTGTATGTTTTTTTTTTGTTTGTTTGTTTTTTCGTTTGTTTGTTTGTCTGTAATCACGTATAAAAAATTCTGCAGAGCACAGTTATCATTGGAAATTTTTGTAACTTCGCATATCAGAGGCCTATAGAGGTCCCTTTCAGCGCATAAAATTTTGAAGGTCAAGGTCAAAGGTCAAGGTCACTGTCACAAATCAGGGGAGTCGACGAAACCCTTATTTTTTGAGTAATTTTGATTGGATCGTCTTCTAACTTCATGGGAATATAGTTCATGGTCTGGCGCTCAGCTGATTAATTTTTGGTGGTGATTGGCCTTAACCTTCATGGTTAGCGCCTCAGGTCAAACATATTTGACCCCAAGGTCAAATTTTTTCAAGTTTTAGGAACCATATCGTGTAGCACCTCAAATTGAACACCTCTGAGTGCTTTCTAGATATGTCAAGCTTGAGACATTATGACGTCATTTGGTGACGTTATGAGGCAAAAGCATATTTTTCATGGTTACTCTGTAGAACGATTCTCATCGGAATCTCTCGTAGGCAGATATTCCTCAAGGAATCGCTCCTGGTGGATAGCAGCTCTGTTCACCTCATTGTGACCTTAAAGAAGTCACACGTGGTCACCTTTTGGCAAGATACGGGTCACCCTGCGGGTGACATTGGTTTATTTATTTTTTCCTCGTTTCAATTGTGATATTTTTATTTCTGGCTACCGCCGACCTTCCTCTATTTTTCTCGAAGCCCAGGAACCTAACCCCTGCTTTCCCATTGGCCCTTGGTTTCCACGATCGCGGTTTTAACTTTCGCAGCATTTTCCAGCAACCTCACCCCCGTGGTATTGGACGGCTTACTGTATAACTATTCGCTTGCCAAGCCAGCTGTTCCTTGTCATCCATTTTGGTTGGAATGCTTGCTTGAGTGCTCAATAGTGGTGGGTGGAATAGATTCCAAAGTGCTTGCTTTTGATTCCATGGTTGTTAACGAAAATCAATCGAGTAGTGAACCAAAATTGACATCGATTCTGATTACCTCCCTCCCTCTTCTCTCTCCACCACCACCCCCCCTTTTCCTGCCTTCCCACCTCACGCTCTCTCCCCACCTACCCTCTTCCCCCCCCCCCCTTCTTCATGTTGCCACCATGGAAGCGACAGGTTGTATTTGCTTGTATTTAAATTTAAAAAATGAACCTTCTTTCTCATGCATTTAAGGTTTACATTTTAATCGATGGTATGCATCATAGTTTTGAGGTCATGTGACCTTTAATTGATGATCTTTTTATTTATAACCTGTGAAACTGAAAGGGTTTAATGTATATATTGTTACGGCATTGACACATGTACCGGGCTTACGAGGTGCGTACTTGGAACCATCACCATATCTGACTCGAAGGCTGCCGGCCACGGATAACACTCGGCCCGACAGGTTGTCGAGCAACCACGGATGCAAGCAAAAGCAATTACACCAAGCACGGTCCTCACATCCACGGCCACATTCCCGACTCGGAATAACTACCTGACCTGGGCTCCACACCCTCAACATGCACTCGTCACTGCCAAGCTAAACAGTGCATGTAGCACCAGCTAACCTGCTGAGCCAATTAATTGGTTTGGTAAAAACTTCCCATCTATTACATGCTGTACATGCTTTGTTGGATCACTGGAAGAAAGGACAACCAAGCAGACTGGAAAGTGTAATAACTATTTATACACACACACACACACACACACACACACACACACACACACACACACACACACCCACACACACACACACACACACACACACACCCACACACACACACACACACACACACACACACACACACACACACACACACACACACACACACACACACACACACACACACACACACACACACACACACACGTAATCATCTAACACATACAAGCAATCCACAGCTATCTTTATTTACACGAACCTTGCAATCGTCAAACGTAGACGAAGGGCACAGAACCGCATACTTACCCCGAGCAGGCATGTTCCTTCGGCAGACTTACTTAAATGAAAGACATATGATCATCATTCATTCTCGGAAGCAGAAGACGAGAGGAATTGAGAAGAACGAAGTTGAGTGGGGGCGGCAACTCTTGCCTCATTGAGGCAAGGTTACAAAGGTTAACTGGAGATACCAGTCTTGTTTATATACATTTCAATGAGATGAAAGCACATAAGATTTGGAAAGATGCAATTATATTTTATACTTCGTTCAACTACAAGCAGCAAGTGAACACAACTGAGAATACACAAATGTAATTATTTTTTTCTTCCACAGGCCAAAGACACTATAGTATGATATCTCAAAAAGTTGTGCACAGATTTGGATGAAACTTTGTGGACATGTTGGGTGTGTGACAAGGAAGAATTGATTCAACTTTGGTGAAGATCCAGATAAGATTAAAAAAAAAATTTTTTAAGTGATTTTTCACCATTGAGAGATAGGGTGAAACTGATGCAGTATATAGTATATCCCAAAAAGTTGTGGACAGGTTGGGTGTGTCACAAGGACTAATTGATTCTATTTTTGCTGAAGACCGTATCTAGATATGAGAATTGTTAAATTTTCCAAGTGATTCTTCACCGTTGAGAGATGGGGCCAAAAACGATGTAGTACTGTATAGCATGATATTTCAAAAATGTATTGGGCCCGATATGTTCTCGTGGATCAGACATTACGTGGCAGAGGTTTGCGCTCTACCGAGTGCCCTTCTCGTTTTTTTTTCCACATGAGATTATATTCAAATAGCCATGACTTGCTAAAATGGGAAATGTTCTTCAGATTGGCTGCAAAGATGTCAGTTTTTACATCACTGCAATTTTTATTGTCCGTACCTCGGAAACAAATTCTAAATACTTTTTCAGTCCTCGAGCGCGTATCCGTTTAAACTTTGCATCAAGTTCGTTTTCCATGTCTGGGTAAAAGGCCGGTGGGCTTGGTGGTCCTGAGTTCAAATCCTGCTTGGCTGTTGAATTAATACCAGGTGGGCTTGACTCGACCTGTCATCCTTCCGAGGTGGCAAAATGAGTTACCAGCATGCTGGTATCCTGTGTCGGAGTGGCGATCCGTCCAGGATTCTGCCCAATAGCCAAGGAGACTGCTTGGGCAGCACCGACGCTCTGCACAGAGAATGGTCCCAACAGATTTTGATTTTTTTTTTTTTTTTGGGGGGGGGGGTAAAACGCCTGTCTTCCAATCCCCATCTTCTTCAAACCTTTCACACTGAACAATTATTTCCTCATTCTTCACCATTCACATCTAAGTCCGAATTTCTTACGTGTCTTTTACTAGTTCTTTCAAGAGTTGTAAAACACGATAACCTTAATCTTTTCACGGCTGTATGAGCAACGCTTCACTGCGATGTACATTGTCATTGTGATGAAAAACGTTGTTTTACGACTCTTGTAAGAGCCAGCAAAAGACTCTTTGGTTGTGCTCTCCAGCCTTGAATAAAGGGTCGTGAAACACACTTTTACGACCCTTGTTGTAAAACGCCCTTGATGAATAACGTCGTTTTTAATGTCCAACTCCAAGTTCAAATTTCTTACTCATCTGGAACTGGCACTAAAAGTTTTATGTTCCGATAAAGCATGAAATGCTGTCATGTTTGAGTTGATAATATTTTCAGTTTTCGAAGCCTTACGATGCCTTTTTTTTATATGTGCTTATATTCAAGCATCCGCTTATTATCCACTTTCTACCGTACCTCATTCTGGGAAGTCGCACGTGCACACAAATGCTTTCCTTGAGGTACATTTCCAAAACGGTCACAATATATAAAAAAAATTAACCCAACCTCACACGTGTTTATGTATATGTAGTAATACAAAGATGAACTGATTTGATTTTGTGTACAAGGTCAAAGGTGAAATGGCATGTGACCTTGAATTGAAAGTAATTTTGGTACCATCATAGCTTGTGAACCACTAAAGTAATTTCAACCAAACTTTGCGCAAGTATGCACTGAAATACAAATATGAACAGATTCCCTTTTGGGTTGAACATGTCAAAGGTCTTGTGCACTTCGAAAATCATATTCACACTGACTCTAGTTAAAAACATGTGATGTTCTGGGTTCCCTGCCCCCCTCATCTGACCTTTTAATTTTTCACATGACCTTTACTTGAGATCAAACATAGCAGTTTGTTGACCTATCCATTGACTCGTTTGTATTGATTAATTTTCCATAATATATTTTTTTTGTCTGTTACAAAATGCCCACAATACATCTCTGGCCATCTAAAACCTTTGTGCCTTTTTTGGTGGGGGTGCTATATATGGCCCCTGTATCCCCAGCCTCTGGTGCTGATATAATAGCATTGCAATTTTTCAATCATGGCTAAGGCATTGCTCCTGTTCCGGTTCTCTCAGATGATTTAAAACCGATGCAGAACAAAAGTATATTCGTGGATGGAGATCGTTTTGAAGTGAAACCTGAGCATGGTCGTTATCTCCTGTGGATGTCCTACTACGAGGTGTACAACGAAGTGATTTACGATCTCCTCTGCCCAGCTAACACGGGAAGTGCGTCTCGTTTGAACACACTACGCCTGGCAGAAGATCGGGATGCCAAATCGTATGTGAAAGGTATGCTGGGTTTTAATTTTGTTTTAACGGTTCATTTGAGGATGGAGAGAAACGATGAATTCTGAACTCTGGGAGCTTGCTTTCAATGTCTTCTTTTTTGACAATTGACTCATGTATGCATCTTATTCTAATTGTTTATTATATGTGTGTGTGGGGGGAATCTTTTACAAAATATGCTTAAATTATTATTATATATATTTCTTTTTTTTGTAATTAACAAAGTGAGTAACATTAACATTTTTAGGCCAGGTATAAATGTCAGATTTTGAAATATTTACCTCTGCCACCGAAGGTGAAGGGAGGTTGTTTTCACCCCTCTGTCTTTGTCTGTGAACAGGATATCTCAAAGTTGTGAACGGATCCGGATGAAATTTTGTGGACAGGTTGGGTGTACGGCTGTGCCAAATTGATTAGATTTTAGTGAAGATCCGAATCCCGATCCGTATCCTAATACTAGAATTTTGTTTTTTTTAAGTTGATCTTCACCATTGATATATGGTTCTCAAAAACGATATATGGCATGATGTCTCAAAAATGTACTGGGCCAGATATGTTCTCATGGACCAGGCCTTACAGGGCGGAGGTATGTGCTCTCCCGAGTGCTCTTCTCATTTATTAATGGAGTGGAGCATTTTTTGCTCATGTTGATGGGTGAAGGGTAAATCTCAGCACAAAGTGAATCCTTACAGAATAGGCCGACCATGACCGCACAAACTGTACAGTATGTTAATATTTATCAGGCACACGTGAACTTTATGCTTCAATTTTAATCCGATCTCATGTCGAATAAAGAAAATTTACTATTTTTTTTTCTGTCGAGGGCAACATTGGCATAAACAAGGCTAATTCACACCCTATTTTGGTGGATGCTCAATAATGTTGCCTGCATGACCCCCCAATGACAACATTTTCTTCATTATCATTTTTATATGCCCGATATATATATATATATATATATATATATATATATATATATATATATATATACATATATATATAAATATATATATATATATATATATATATATATATATATATATATATATATATATATATATATATATATTCGGGGCGTATTATGTGATACCGGTCGTCTGTCCGTCCGTCCGTTCCTGTCCGCACTGTAACTCCCAAAGTTTTCAACTTTCACGTTTCATATTTGGTACATAGGTACAGACTGTGGAGACGGTGTGTCGCGACATACGTTCGTCATCTAAAGTGGTTGCCATGGCAACCAGGATGCTGTTTTCCTTGTAGTAGCACAATTCTGTATATACCTTCTTGTTCGGGCGTATATTGTACTCACTTGAACTCTTGTTAATCATTGAATTCACTGTAAATATTCTTCAGGAAATATGTTATTCTTGTATCAGAACTGTTCTGTGATTAAATAACATAATATAAAATAAATTAAAAATTCGTGTTTTGAAGAGAAGTTTGTTTCACATAAATATGTCATCTGCCTGCTTTTATGATTGCATCTTCCCGAAAGAAAAGGACATAATGTGAGTGCTCCACAACTTTAGCTTCATCGTACTGCACAAGCAGAGCAAGGATGCGTCACAAAGTGCTGTCTGAAGGATCCATGAAGCCGAGCCTTCTCGGACGAGATTTCTCGAGCTGCCATCCCGAACTTTCCCACAAAACCATTCAACTGCAAGAGGGAGGAACTTGTTCTGAAATGTGCTCAGTTTGATCATGGTGGTCAGGTCACTCTGCAAAGCAAAGCTCGTGTCTCTGCCTCGTACATGGTTGCCCTGAGTGTTGTACAATCAAAAGAAAATCGCACACAATCGCTGAAACTCTGGCATTGCCATGCTCCAAGGATATTGGTTGTTTCGTCATCGAAGAATGCTTCAAAAAAGTTGAACATTGTGTCACAGTCCAATGATGCTGTGCATCGATGAATCTGTGATTTCTCAGTCGACATCCAACAGCAAGTGATCGTGTTACTCAAAGAAGCCTCCTTGGTCATGATTGCGATTTTAACTTGAGTCAACTGGCATCTCTTGCTGTGCTCAGATACTGGTCTATGCACAGTACATAGAGGACTCTGACTTCAAGGAAGAGTTCTTATTTTGTCACCCTTTGGATCGACGATGAAGGGAGAAGACTGCTTTGAGGCAGTATCAAACTTTCTTTGAACAAGATAGGTTCTTGTGGGGCAACGTGGGATGTACGACAGATAGACCCTGCAATGTGGGATGTCTTTCTCAATTCCAAATGCTCATGAAAGCAGCCAACTGCGACATCAGCAAGCTCCATTGCATGATTCACTGCTCTGCATGAGCTGCAAAGAAATGCTCAACTGTACCTGAGGATGTAGTGGCTGTGGTGAACTTCATCGACAAAGTTCCAGCTTTTCTGATGAAGCTGCAGCTCTGGCAAGAAAACGCTCAAAGCTGGCCTCTTCAATGTCTCTGAGAAAGTCGTTAACAGCTTGTCGGCCCTCCGTGAAGACCAAGTGGATGAGATTGGTGTTCTCATCCAGGACCACCTACTTTCCTTCAATCAGGAGTTTCATTACTATTTCCAGACCTCAGTGACTTGGATTATTATCAACTCGTTCAAAATCCACTCAAGATGGATGCTATATGAATAAAAATATCCTCATCGAAATGTGTTTGTAACTCGTCCTTTTGTTTCATGCGGCCTCGTCACCAGTAAATGTTTTGGAGTGTTTACCTTGCTGAAGTCATGTGACATGACCACATGTGTTCTTCATCACTTCAAGTCCATTAGTCACGTGATGATTGTTCTGTGGCACTCTCATCTCATCATATTCCATCCTTAACTGGGATATCCATTAATTAATTAAATTGTCACATGCTTGATTTATGTAATTCCACCTTGTAGTTGACGTTTGTACCACGTGTGTTATTTAACATTCCGTTTCTTGCAGACTTGACCTGGATACACGTGAATAGCATTGAGGAAGCTTTTGTGGTGCTCAATGCAGGCCGTCGGAACCAAAGCATGGCCTCCACCAAGCTGAACAAGCATTCGAGCCGCAGGTCTGTGATTTTTGTTGGTTCTATTCTTTCGGCCGATTCCACACACATTCGATAACGGTTCAGGAAATTGGAATGTTATGACCTATACATGTGCATGCATCTGTTCGTATCGGTCTGCACCTCAACTGCATGGTGTTCACATGACTGCCCAATAATTTAGTCCTGGTATTTATCGTGATGTTTGAATGCAATTTCTGCCAGACAACCACCCACCATTTACCTGCTTGACATGCTGACATCATTTGTTACAGTCACAGTATATTCTCGATACGTCTGATTCAGCGGACTGACAACGAGCATCCTGTGGTGAAACAAGTCAATGAGTGAGTACCTGCACCTGGATGTCGATCCCACATTCTTACGGCCATTATACAAACATGCACAAACTGTGGTGTGAATCACAGCTAATTCCTCCCTTTGTCTCGTCATGAACCTATGCAGTGCTTTGGTCAACCTGTGCACAAAAATGGATGTTTTATGAAACTGATACGAATCACTCTTGTATTGTTTTATGAAAGTTTCACTGCAGGAGTACATGTTATATATTCTTCCGTCTTTTAACATTACAAGGTGGGATTATTTTCTCTCCACTTGTTAATTTTTGTGAACGAGCTTTGGAGAATACCTTCATTGTCCCACATTTCCCATCAAACGGTCATTCCTTATTTGGCCTCTGACTTGCCATCGACTGTATTTGGAAACTCGAAGGGAACTCGGGAGAGCGCATACCTCCGCCAGACTGATTACGTTTACATTTTGTATTCCTCTGATAGGCCGGATCTGGATTCGAACCTGAACTAAAATTTAATGTGCTTGTTCTTGTCACCTAACAAACTTACCTCCCAAGTTTCGTCCGAATCTGTCCATAACTTTTTGAAATATCGTGCTATATATCATTTTAGCCCGATCTATCACTGGATGGTGAAGGATCGCTTTAAAAAAAAATTCTCATCTTGATCTTCACCAAAATCGAATCGATTCTTCCTTGTTACATACCGAACCTGCCCACCAAATTGTCTGAATCCGTCCACAACTTTTTTGAGATGTCCTGCTACAGTATATGTTGTTTTTAGCACTATTTTCCAAGGGTGAAGAATCGCTTTAAAAAAAATTCGGATAATCACCAAAATTGAATCATTCCGTCCTCGTCACATACCCAAGCTCGACACCAAATTTCATCTAAATCCGTTCACAAACAGACAGACACAGGGGTGAAAAACATAAACTGCGTCCACCTTTGATGGCAGAGGAAACACATTTATTTTGAATACGTTTTACAGTGGAGTGACCACATAAATGTGTAATTCATGTTTTGTTTTCTTTTATGTAATGTGAATTCTCATTGTTGGTATTGATAGTGTCTGCTGCACTCGAATAGCATAAATAAACTAGAAAGGCACTCGGTAGTAGCGCATACCTCCGACGCTCGATGCCTGATCCATGAGAACATATCAGGCCCAATACATTTTTGAAATGTCATGCAATATTATCGTTTCTGGCCCCATCTCTCAATGGCGAAAAATCACTTTAAAAAAAAAATTAAATGATTCTCTTATCCAGATTCGGATCTTCACCAAAATTTAATCATTTCTTCCGAGTCACACACCAAACTTGACCACCAAGTTTCATCCAAATCCGGCCTCAACTTTTTTTGTGATATCGTGCCATATATTAGCTTAGCCCTATCTCCCAACAGTGAAGAATCACTTAAAAATAAATTATCGGATCCGGATTCAGATCTTCACCAAAATTGAATCGATTCTTCCTCGTCACACATCAACTTGTCCAAGTTTCGTCCGAATCCGTCCACAACATTTTGAGATCCTGCACACAAAAACAAACAAACAGACAGAGGGGTGAAAACGTAACCTCCTTCGCCATTGGTGGTGGAGGTAACGTACCTCCGCCAGGCTAAACTGTTTACGTTTTGTCCCCTGCTGATGGGCTGGATCTGAATTGAGACCCGAACCAAAATTTTTGTCAACCTATCTACAAGTGTTTGAGGTATTGATATCTGTATGTGTGTGTGTATATATATATATATATATATATATATATATATATATATATATATATATATATATATATATATATATATATATATATATATATATATATATATATATATTGTTGTGGTTACCAAATTCGCAAACCACCATTCAGGTCCCTTAGGTGAGGTATCTCGGTAAGTACATGTGTAGTTAGGCCCAAACCCGTTGTCTAGTGGGAATACATGTCATTTATGCGTGCTGCGACTCTTCAGGATAGCCGTTTTTCTTTTACTATCTTTATTTTGGACCAACCGCCATGATTACAACCACAACCACCGCTTCACCACAACCGCCACGACCTTCACGTCACACCTCGCAACCGTAGCATCGCCACCGTTCTTGCCCCGCTGTGGGTACCGGTGTTGGACTCGTGCAGGGCGCGCGTCGAACAGCGTGTACAAAATCACGGATTTTGTGCTTCAAAAACGGATCAAAAACGACACACGCCCACTTTTTGCCGTCCAATCGGTGAGCGAGGGGCGATTTGACCCCGCCTCCAGGACGATCGAAATGTGCAAATTTGTGGATCAAAAAGCCTTCACGCCCACTTTTTCTCGGGCCAATGGGGAGCGAGGTGAAAGGTCAAAGGCGAAGCTACGGGGGGATAAAAGGACCGTGTTCGTCAGTCAGGAGAGTCGGTCGGAGAGTCAAGAAGAGGAGAGTCGGAAGCAGAGGGTCAAGACTTCGCGGGCGGTGGAGCTGCTCGTCGTGTGCGTTGGAACGGAGGGGACGAGCTGTGGAAAGGCGGCGACACCAGACGAGGGGGTGCTCGCGTCGTGCAGGGAGCTGCACCCGAGGGAGGCCGACAGCGCGACCTGGCCGAGGTGGAGACGCACACCAGGGATAATAAAGATCCTCTATACCCCGAGCATCAGCAACCCCCTCCTGTTTCCCCCCGCGCTGAGATAGTGCGACCAAGGGGGCCCCTTTCCCACCCCCTGCCAGACACTGTCCGCGAGGCCCGCGGAATTGGGGCGCCATCGCCGCTCCGCGTCTCATCACCAGACGGGTAGGCGCGACCCGGTCTCGGCCTCAGGCCCACCTCATTCTTGGGGATATTCTTTTCCTTGGTTTTGGGTATGTGTTGTCGGCGCCGTCTGTGAGGTAGAATTGTATAAGTGTTGCCGTGTGCTCGGTAGTCGGTATTAGCTCTGCATTGTTTTCGCTTTTATATTTGCTTTTTGTGTAAATGGAATTGTGTTTTTTCTGTGTGCTTTTGGTGGAATTGAATATGTGTGTTTCCCGTGTGCCGCGAATAAATGTGCTTTGTATTGAACTGTTTCCCGCTTCGCTTCGTCATTTCTTTCTTTGAATCCTCATCTTGCTTCACGTAAAGGGTTGGTAGTGGGCTGAATACGCCCGATAATTAATCGAACCGTCGAGGTCGACGAATAACACCGCTCGGTTATTCTGATAGTACGGAACGGGTCGCTTAAGTGGCCCGTGTCCGAAGTCGACCTGCGGCGAGGTGCGATCGCCCGGTCTACCCTCCGCGTGGGTACTTAGGTAGGTCGAATTTGGCGAGCAACCCTATCCCACGCGGGGGCTGATTGGCTCGATTGCGGTGAGACCGAAAGGTCCACCCGTGACTGGTTCCCGGCGTTAGTCCGAGAGGGTCACGACTGGATTGTCCGTCCGGTGGGCGACGTGCCGCGATTCGAGTTACGTGGCCGTCGCACGCCGGCGGGCGCGGAATCCGCAACAATATATACAGTGGGGAGAACAAGTATTTGATACACTGCCGATTTTGCAGGTTTTCCCACTTACAAAGCACGTAGAGGTCTGTAATTTTTATTATAGGTACACTTCAACTGTGAAAGACAGAATCTAAAACAAAAATCCTGAAAATCACATTGTATGATTTTAAAATAATTAATTTGCATTTTATTGCATGAAATAAGTATTTGATCACCTAACAACCAGTAAGAATTCCGGCTCTCACAGACCTGTTCAGTTTGTCTTTAAGAAGCCCTCCCATTCTCCACTCATTACCTGTATTAACTGAACCTGTTTGATTGAGTGTGGACAGCTGCCTTTTATGCAGATAACGAGTTCAATCAGACTCCAACCTCTCCACAATGGGCAAGACCAGAGAGCTGTCTGAGGACATCAGGGACAAAATTGTAGACTTGCACAAGGCTGGGATGGGCTGCAGGACAATAGGCAAGCAGCTTGGTGAGAAGGCAACAACTGTTGGCGCAATTATTCGAAAATGGAAGAAGTTCAAGATAACAGTCAATCTCCCTCTGTCTGGGGCTCCATGCAAGATCTCACCTCGTGGAGCCTCAATGATCATGAGAAAGGTGAGGGATCAGCCCAGAACAACATGGCAGGACCTGGTCAATGACCTGAAGAGAGCTGGGACCACAGTATCAAAGAAAACCAAAAGTAACACACTACGCCATCATGGATTAAAATCCTGCAGCGCACGCAAGGTCCCTCTGCTCAAGCCAGCGCATGTCTAGGCCTGTCTGAAGTTTGCCAATGACCATCTGGATGATCCAGAGGAGGAATGGGAGAAGTTCATGTGGTCTGATGAGACCAAAATTGAACTTTTTGGTTTAAAGTCCACTCGCCGTGTTTGGAGGAAGAAGAAGGATGAGTACAACCCCAAGAACACCATCCCAACCGTGAAGCATGGAGGTGGAAACACCATTCTTTGGGGATGCTTTTCTGCAAAGGGGACAGGACGACGGCACCGTATTGAGGGGAGGATGGATGGGGCCATATATCGCGAGATCTTTGTCAACAAGACCATTGGAGATGGGGCGTGGCTGGGTCTTCCAGCATGACAACGACCCGAAACACACAGCCAGGGCAACTATGGAGTGGCTCCGTAAGAAGCATCTCAAGGTCCTGGAGTGGCCAAGCTAGTCTCCAGACCTGAACCCAATAGAAAATCTTTGGAGGGAGCTGAAAGTCTGTGTTGCCCAGCGACAGCCCCGGAACCTGAAGGATCTGGAGAAGATCTGCATGGAGGAGTGGGCCAAAATCCCTGCTGCAGTCTGTGCAAACCTGGTTAAGAACTACAGGAAACGTCTGATCTCTGTAATTACAAACAAAGGTTTCTATATCAAATATTAAGTTCTGTTTTTCTGATGTATCAAATACTTATTTCATGCAATAAAATGCAAATTAATTATTTTAAAATCATACAATGTGATTTTCAGGATTTTTGTTTTAGATTCCATCTTTCACAGTTGAAGTGTACCTATGATAAAAATTACAGACCTGTACGTGGGAAAATCTGCAAAATCGGCAGTATATCAAATACTTGTTCTCCCCACTGTACATACATATATATATATATATATATATATATATATATATATATATATATATATATATATATATATATATATATATATATATATATATATATATATATACATACATGTCGAAACATCCATGCTCCTCGAGCCGAAACTGCTGCGAAAAGCAACTAAGAAGACCTACACAAGGTATGTGTGGTGCTGTATCAATCCCATCCCAGAGTTCCTCCCCTCTGGGAAGGTTTTGATGCAGCATAACACTTACCTTGTGTAGCCCTTATTGGTTGCTTTTTGCAGCAGTTTCGGCTGGAGGAGCATTGGAGGTGTTAATTTATTTCTGTAATCCCAGCCATCTGGGTTTAGTTGATTAGGTGAGAGCTGATTGGCTATTCCCTCAATTCACAGGTGAGAGATGTTGCTGTGTCTTTATTTATGTTAGTATATATATATATATATATATATATATATATATATATATATATATATATATATATATATATATATATATATATATATATATATATATATATATATATATATATATGTATATATATGTATATATATATATATGTATATATATATGTATATATATATGTATATATATATATATGTATATATATATGTATATATATATGTATATATATATATATATATATATGTATATATATATGTATATATATATGTATATATATATATGTGTATATATATATATATGTATATATATATATATGTATATATATGTATATATATATATATGTATATATATATATATATATATATATATATATATATATATATATATATATATATATATATATATATATATATATATATATATATATATATACACATGTCGTCTTTGGCCCCATTTCTCAATCGTGAAAAAATCACTTGATTTAAAAAATAAAAAAAACATATCCAGATCTTCGCTAAAATCTTATCAATTCGTCCTTGTCAAACAACTTTCCTCCAAATCCATCCACAACCGAGATGTCCTGCACAGATGGGTGTAAATGAGCTCCGTCCACCTTTGGTGGCAGAGGTCACGAAAGGAATTCTAAAATCAGGTTTAACGCTGAAACTTCCTGAGCGAATTGGTGTGAAGCAAGTCGATGCAATTCATTTTCTTCAACGTGTACTTGTAACAAAGAGATTATATGACCAATTTATTGCTGACCTGTATAACTGATAGTTAAACTGAGGTACTCTCCCTCTCCACCAAGCCTATCACGTTTGACTTCTCATTGCTTGATTTTAAAAGTCATTCAAGGGAGATTTATTTAATGTTTTGCGCTTTGTCCCACTCTTCAGGTTCTCTGTGTGTGACCTGGCGGGTTCTGAACGATCTAGTAAAACGCACAGTTCCGGTAACCGTCTGCAGGAAGCGTGCAAGATCAACAGATCTCTGCTCAGTCTTGGAAAATGCATCTGGACCCTCCGGCAAAACCAGCAACGGTCAGTCTACCATCTATATATACAGTGATGGAGGGAATGTATTGTGTGTTTCATCTCCTCCTCCTCCTCCTCCGAGGGTTTGACCGAGGAAGCTGAAACTTTCAGGGATTATGAAGTTGTGCCTCTGAAAGTTGCATTTGATTTCAGCAAGTTTGGGGAAATAAATAAATCTGCCCATCTTGACATTATCTTCCTTTAGGAGGGAGGGTGGTTGTGCAATTGGAATTAACCAAGTTGTATCACAATGCAATATGTGTCTTTTTGCTTCATGGATCTCATCCGGGTTATTTATTTTATTTTTGGAAGCAATTGAGTCAGTGATTTGTTGCCTCTACACCGCCAAAGTAAAGATGTCGTGACATGTTGCACACTTGGACCAAGATCGCCCATAGGGCAGGAACTCTGCTGGTGATGAAAATTAGAGCTCCAGGCCGTGTCACGACTCGTCGAGAAACTTTTCTCAGCTTGAACCAATCCTGGATGTGTTGCCACACTGCTGCAAGCTATTCAGCTGAGGAGGCAGAAATTGGTAATTATTTCAGGGTCCAGTGATAACTTGCCCATTGTTCAAGACACTGAGCTCCTTATCTCCCAACTCATGCTGGCAGACGGAAATCTCAGTTTCATGTCCATCTGATGGAAGAGACACACCAATTCACGTATCTCCCTGCCTGCAAAAACACCAAGGTAGGAGTTTTATAGCTTGGTCAGGATTCAAACCGGGGCGAGATAGCTTGGAGGTGAGTGCATACTTCCTTTGCTGTCATTCCAGCCATCAACCCACCACTAGTTGATTAATAAAACACATGATTCAACCATTGCGTTCTGTTCCCAAGTGATTTGGCTTTGGCAAATGTTTCATGCTTTAACACCAGTGTGGTAATGAACAATAATTTTGAACATTCTCAGTTTGTTCATTTAACCCCCTTGGTCCTCGATCAGGAGACCACTTGAGTGTGATTTGTATTGATTTTGTGCTGAAATAAGATGAGAACGCTCATTTTTGAAGTTTTGCTGGTCATTGTTGGTTCAGGATGCAACACCATTATGTTTACTGTCCAACGATGACATATTCTAAGTGTCAAGCACTTGTATTGGAATATGTCTTTCATTCCAGACTAACTTCACACTCGTGCTCTCTGAAAGGACAATATGGTAAAACTCCCCTCTCTACCTTCTTTACAATCCTTTTGAGAAAGTTCAGTCACTCAAACTCCTGGTTCTCCCCATCAGTCATAGCTCGTAATCTTTCTTGGGCAAACCACATTTCAAAATTGGCCTCCAAAGCCATTCACCGACTGGGCATCCTCTATCGTACAAAGTCCTTCCTTGGCCTACCTGAACTCTGATCCACCTACGAAACCTTCATCCGCAGCTTGATGACTGCTCTCCCCTCTGGGTTGGCTCCCCTGCCTCACATCTTGACCAGCTTGAAGCCATGGAAACCAAAGCCTTGAATATTATTGCAATCTCTCGTGATTAAGCTGAGTTTATGGGCTTATCACTTCACCATCACAGACAGGTTGGTGGTCTCTTATTCCCCCTCCTTTCTGGTCTTGCACCATTTGCTCTCTCTGTGATTTGTGCCACCCCCCCATCCCTGCAGGGTGCATGTGATCCACCACAAGCCCCCCTTCTGGTGACACTCTCTCCCAAAATCCAGACTCGCTGCTCACCTCATTTGTTTCTCTTCCTCTCCCTGAACCTGTGGAACCAACTACCACATTATCTTCAATGTCATTCTCTTCTCCAGATGTTACCAATCAAGTTGTCTTGGAGCCATGGAAACCAAGACAATGAAGTTGTCTGGTTGACAAGACAGCTGTTTATCACCATCTCAAATCATACCACCCTCCTAATTTTCTAGTTTTCCTTCCTGAGAGTGTGCTTTCTCTACTTTGCCCAACCCTTCATTCAAACCCCACACTTTATTTATTTCATTGTGTGTGTGTGTGTGTGTGTGTGTGTGTGTGTGTGTGTGTGTGTGTGTGTGTGTGTGTGTGTGTGTGTGTGTGTGTGTGTGTGTGTGTTTTATTCCCTTGCATCCTGATCTGTTCATTGTTCTCACACTTAAAGGATCCTTAACTGCAAACAAAAAAAACCAAGAACACTCAAACCTTCAGATCAAGCCTTTTACCTTCCTCACCTTCCAACATTTTGGTGTTCCTGGCATAGCTACATGTCGTTGATCCAATAGACAAATCATGACCAAATTAACCTTTTTAAGTGTCGATTGACTCGCCCATCACTGCTGTGATCGCTTTATCGTAACGTGTGTTTGTGATGTCTGAGGCCGAGTCTCGTTGAACTCTGGCGTTGTTGAGCTGCTGTCGATGGGGGACACCAGTGTGCTCTTGGTTGCAGTCGTATCGGTGGCTCAACGGGAAACTTTGATGTGCGATAGTCTCCTCTCCTTTAGGTTCGATCTCTGTCTCTGTCTGTCTCGCACACACCGGTTTCCAAAACACCTTTTTGGGGTGTTTTGCCATTGTGGACGAGTGGTAGAGAACATCGAGTCCTCACCATCGACTAAACATTATTTAATTTAATTGCTTTGCAATGTTTTGTTTTCATTTTAAGAAATGATCTAGTCAAGCTGTGAGTTCATATATATATATATATATATATATATATATATATATATATATATATATATATATATATATATATATATATATATATATATATCTTCCTGCTGTTGAGTTGTGCTAATTATGAATCTCCAGATGAGTTCACTGTGTTTGTGACCATTTAGTGTTCAACATCCTTGTTGGTTGTTTGAGGTTTTTATGACCATTTGTGATGTTCTTGTTCCTCAGTTCCCAGCAGAGTCTGGTGCCGTATCGTGAGAGCAAGTTGACCCAGATATTCCAGTCGTTCCTATCAGGCCGTGGTCATGCCTGTATGGTGGTGAACATCAATCCCTTGGCGTCCATGTTTGACGAGAACTTCCACGTCCTCAAGTTCTCTGCTCTCGCCAAGCAGGTGAGCAGCAAGTTTAACTCGGCCACGGGAAAGTAGGTTGAGTTGATTTTTTTTTTTTTTTCTACTCGTTCACACAAAGTGAATCGAAGAGTTGTTGAGGATGTTTTCAAAAGATGGGCATAAGAAAATGAAGTTTGGTGTTTGTGAGCGACAAAGTGAGGGCAAAATGTGTTTGTCCTGTGGCTCGTAATCTCTCCATCCAGCAGGGTTTAGTAAATCTCTCAAACTATCACTTGTCCAGGTGAAACTCGTAATTTTTCTCCCCATCCTTCCGGAGGGTGGCGGTGTGATTTTTCTGCTCATGACCTCACGCTGGATACCCCGAGCACGTTCATGCAACGACGGGGACTGGCCCAGCTGTTTTTGATTCTGTAATTATAAGATGCACGCACACAGACAATTGTTTGTCGTAGGCATGGGTGAAACTCCTTCCGTACGTGTACGGAAATCCGTGTTTTTGTAACGACACGTGCAGAGGTTCCCATATTTTCATTGGCAGATAAGCATGCCCTGCTTATCGGGAATCGAGGTGCTACTTCGATATGCTGATTCGTTTCTTACCCATTTTATCCGGATGGGGTGAAATGCAAACCCATCATGACCACGACGATGTGACTTGATCACATGGTTATTTTTGTTTTTTTTTGTTTTGTTTTTTTAAGCTCACCTGGAAGGTAGTTCCATGCAGCTCACGGGATAACGCTCAGTCCGTCTGCACACAAACACTTGCAACTTCCTCTCTGAAACTACACGCACGTTTCTGATGAAACTTGACCACAACCTTAATCACCCATGATGTACCAAAGTTTGTTCACACCATTTTTTAAAATCAGGGTCTCGGAGAGTTTACAGGGCCATTGCCCCCCCAAAATAGGTATTTGCTATGACATTGGTACATTTTGCTGAATCCGTCTCACGTTTACTTTCTCCTCAGTATCATTATTCTACCAGGTGAGTGCCCAGGGGTGTTGCCCTTATGTTTGTATGGTGCCTTTGTCAACGTTTGGCGGGATACAAAAGCTTGCAAGCGTGTTGCCGTGTTCATCAGGCAGGAGAAGATCTGTCTGTCAGTAAATCCGGAACTCTCATCCATTGTTGGACGTCCCCATCGTCGTTCCTTCCGATGAACTTCATGGAAAATTCCGAAGTGCCGCCTTTACATTGCACGAAGGAAAGGCTCAATTCTGCTTCACACAAATACAAAACCTGATAGTCTGGTTATGGTGGTTTGTGACCACATCAATACAAGACCAATAAATATAAACAAGGAACTTTGACGCAGAAGGCTATTTGGCCCATCCTGGCTGTGCTGCACCACCACCACCACCACCATTATATAAACCCATCAGGTTCTCGACTCATCCGGTTGGGTGGGGGGGGGACGACTGGGGATGACAAAAGTGTGGCGGGCACAGGGACGAAAGTGTTATAAATGCAAATAAAATCAATATTTTAAAACTCGTTGGTTTATTACGACTTTCCCTTGTGCACGTGGCATGGTTTGTGTGTACCGGCTGCTGCTGGAGGGGGTGGTAATTGGTAATTCCGTTGTTGGTGTTGATTCCGTTCTTTTACACTACATAACCAATTTTAACCTCCCCCGGGATTCGCCATTGAAGTCACACAAAAATGATTTGCTTAGGTTTGAGGGAGAAAAATGGGGGAGGAAGAGTAGGAGAGGTGGGAGTGAAAGGGGGTGGGTGACGAGCCCTCACACCTTGAAGTGCAGCGTATCCTCCTGCGTTCCTCCACTTGACTCGTCCACATTCCTGAGAGGGTCCTTGGTCTGCTGGCCGGTGTCAGCCCTTTGGTGGGGGAAGAATTTTGGGAGGGGGGGGGGGTTGTCCAGTCAAATTGATGGAGGGAAGAGATGACCAGGCCCATGGAACGGTACGTGTTGGCCAGACTAAAGTAACGTCGATCGGCTTTCCACATCTCAAACTTTTGCCCGAGTCTCTACGTATAGTTGATGATGAATGTTCTGCTTTTTCTGAGGTGCAAAAAAAAAAAAAAAGGTTTTCATTCGACACTTGTCTTTCAGGTTGTGACGTGCACATTGAAACCGCCAGGGCGAAGCAGGAAGCGTTCGTCCCATGGTATAACGGACTCGTCTTTGCTTGCCGAAGCCCCGGAACCTAAACGAAACAAATCTATTGCCTGGGAAAGTCAAAACCTCTCAAATGTTCCAGAGGAGGGAGAAGGAGGAGAAGAAGACGATGACGAAGAAGAAGAAGAAGAAGAAGATGATTCGTCTGCAGAGGTTTGTGCACTGTTGTGTCCCCTTGCGTGAGCATGTACGTCTATAAATCCCTCGAAAGCGCTCTGCATCACTTTGTCATGCACTATGTTTGTTGCAGGACAGAAATGATTACATAAAGCAATTGAATGCACAGCACGAGGAGGAAAAACGACGTATTTGGGAAGTGGTCGAAGCTAAAATCAGAGAACAGGTTGAGGACGAAGTTCGACAGGACACGTCAAAAAAGTGGTCCGTGATGATGAATAACATGAGGGACACGTACACGTGAGTATGTTGAGCCAATTAGCAGTTTGCAGACTTTGTTTTGAGCAGATTATTTTAATAAAGCACCCATTATGCTTTTGGATAAACCCCATCGAGTATTAGTCAATATTTTCATCTGACTTGACTTTCTGTGGTTTGATTGTGGAAACAAAACGTATGGGAGAAGGGTTGGATGATCGTCACGGTTCGAATGTGTGAATGGCAGGAGGATGTTACGACAGACCGAGGATATGTATGAGACTCGTATTGAACAGCGCACAGAAATCATTTCCACTTCCTGGAAGGCCTATTTTGATGAATGCCAGGAAAGCTCGAGTCTACAGTTGGAAGAGGAAAAGCTCAAAGTCCAGGTGTGTGCTCGAGTTGTGAAATCTTCTTCTTCTTCTTCTTCTTCTTCGATGTACTCGACTGTATTTATTGAATTTACTATCGTGCCGGCACGATTGTCTGGGTAACAAACTGGATAGACCAAAATAAATCAAATTTTCAACAAACCCTTGTGAGAATATTGAGAAGACTAATTGATAATGGGTCAATGTCAAAGGGCAATGTCACAATTAACACAAATTGCTCTTGTGAGCCCGTCTGCCGCAGCTCAGCATGAGACTGCTTTTTATTTTTTATTTAATTTTATTGTTTGTTTTTTGTTTTTCTTTTTTTTTTTAATCGCTTCGATGCTGCTTTATTTACGATTGGGCTCCAGTGTGTCTGTCCAGGCCATAATTAATTACCATTTGAGCTTTTGCCATGGAATTTTCAACAAACCTTCATTCTGAGCATATGGAGAAAATTAAAAAAAAAAAAAAAAAAAAAAATATATATATATATATATATATATATATATATATATATATATATATATATATATATATTCAAACTTTTCATCATGATTTGTTCAGGGACAAAGTGAATGTGCAGTGGCTTTGCATTTTTGAGATGCTTTGTCTGTTACTACTTGTTTGGTATGTTTAGAGAAAAGCCATTATGGCTCTGGAAATGACAGATCAGTCCACGTCCGCACTTTGTTCAGTTTGCCCTTTGTTGGCAATAGATTTGCTTTTCTTTTATCTTTTTTTTTTTTTAATTTCAATCTGTCTCGGTTCGTCTCGAGTTTTGTGCGTCCGCATCCATATCGCAGACATGTATGGAACGATTTTATTCGTACTTGGCACAAAGATAAAACATGATGGGATACATATGCACATCCATTTTGTTTTGCGATGCAATCAAAGATGGCCGACTGTTAGACTGGTGGCCATTTTAGTTGTGAACTTGGGGAAAAAAAAGACATAAAATGTCACAGCCCCTGTTTTTGTAATTTTGTTTTTCGGAGTTGAAGGTTGAACCCTTCCCCTCAGCAACCACTTTGCCAAATGACACAATTATCAGAGTAGGAGTGACCCTCTTCCCCCCCCCAACCATGGAGAATATTTTAATTTCAGATGGGGAAATAGGTTTGAGTAACTGGAATGTGCAATGACCATAAAGTCAGAGGCAGAGGATTCAGGTGGGTGCAAATGTGTGGAGGAGGGTGGAGGTATTAATGGCAGACAGTCATCAAGGAAATTGAAGGGAAGGTTCTGATGCGTGGAATGCCGGCCTACCTTTATGGGCTGGAACCGGTGGCACTGACAGACGATAACAGGCTGCAGGTTTGCGAGACCAACTGGGTCAGGTGGATTGCCGGAGTGAAGAGGTTGGATAGGAGGATGGATGAACTGGGGCAGGAGACTGGTTTGCAGATGAGCTTGATGGGGATATTGGTGAAATGCCAGCTGAGATGGTTGGACACTTAGTGTGGATTGGGGTGTGGGGGGGAGGATGGTAAAGAGAGTGAATATGTTGAAGGAGTAAGGTAGAAGGAAAAGAGTTTGACTGTTGGCGAGATGGGAGGATTGGGTGAGTAGGGATATCAATGAGGTGGGGGTGTTTGTGGAGTGGAGACAGTTGGCCGAGGACAGAGGGAAGTGGAGGAATAATGCGATCAGCTGGCAGGGCAGAAGCTTGGTACCATCACACTTCATGCTTTTATAAAAGGAAGAGGACGAAAAGAAGAACTTGTGTTAAAATAAGTTGGGGTTTAAATTTTTGTTCGGGAACCAATTGGTCACTTATTACACGTATTTAAAGGGGATTTATTGTTCCGGTTTATGAACATCCAGCTTACAAACTCCCATTGTGTTCGGAAACCGGGAACTGCCTCTCCTGTATTCCAATCTCTACCATACTCATTGAGAACCGTACTTGGTAGAGTGCGTACCTATGCTAGGCTGAACTGTTTGTGTTTTGTGTCCCACTGGCTTGGATCCAAAATCGAATTTGCTTGTTCTTGTCACGTACCCCAGCTCCTCCTCCAGGTTTTGTCAAGGGGGGTGGAGGAGAAAACCCCTTGAATTGCAAGTTTCTCAAATTGCAACAAAATTATTTGAGGCTTTGTCTCCATGCAGTGTTGGATTTTTCAGGTTTTTGTATAATGGTGACAGCAAATCGAATGTGACCCCCCCCACCCCTGACCCTCATTTCTTTGATTGCTTTATCCAGGAACGAGAAAAATGCATTGCTCATTTAGAGCAACAACTACAGAGCCTTCCACAGGATCTTGAAGAAATTCGGACAATTGGAGAGACTGTGTGCCATGACCTGGAGGAGCCAAATGTTCCAGAACAGGCTTCATCTGTGCAGTTTACTGGTGAAGTTGTTTTTTTTTTAAATATTTATTTCTTTGTATTTGAGCTTTCACAGTTTGGAACGCACATCAATTTTTCTCAACATATTTGTTTTCTCGTAGTTGCATAATTGTTCTTTGAAAAGCGATCCATACGTAATTTGTCGCATTTTGCAACTCGGACACTCGTGCCGTTAGCTTGCAACCCATTGCGTTGGACTTGTGCCGATTGCTCGATTTTCACTAATGTCTCGTACTTGGTTGATGTGATGATTGGGAGTTTGAGTTGTAGGGAAGATTGGTCAGTGCATTGTTGTTCCCGCCCTACTTGAAGACTCGTACCAAATTTATTTTGACGTCGATCGCCTACATTCGTTTTAATAAGAGCAAGCAATGCACATGAATGAATGTGGTGTTTTAAAAAAAAAAAATTACATTTTTTTTTTTTGTGTGGTGATTGTCTTCTATTTGCATCCTCTGCTCCATCTGCAGAATTGACTCGACCTTGTAGTGCCAATCTTGCTGTGCAGACCGAGGTTGTTGAACTCCGTGAGATGTTGAAGGAGAGCGGAGAAGCTTTCCTTGAGAAAAATGCTGAATTATCTACTCTCCAAGAAAGCCTGAAAGAGAAGGTCTGCCTGTTCTTTGGGGGTTTTTTCTCTTGTTTATTAATTGATTAGGATGTTGCAATGTAGTTTGATTTTTAGCTCAACTGGAACGTAGTTCCAGAGAGCTTATGGGATGGTGCGTCGTCCGTCCATCAGTCTGTCCACAAACATTTGCAACTTCTTCTCTGAAACTACACATACGATTTCGATGAAACTACCACAACCTTGATCACCTGTGATGTACCAAAGATTGTTCATCATATTAAAAAAACATCAGGCCCTCAGGTTGTCTATGGGGGTTGCCCCCCAAAATAGGTATTTGCTTTTCTCTCAGAAAGTACACGTGCCATTCCGATGAAACTTGACCACAACCTTCATCACCCGTGATGTACCAAAGTTTGTTCACAACATGAAAAAAAAATCTGGGTCTAAAGGGGTATACGTGGTGCGGGGGGGAGGGGGTTTCCCCCCAAAATATGTATTTGCTTTATTCTCCACAACTACACATACAATGTTGATGAAACTTGACCACAACCTTCATCACCCGTGATGCACTAAAGTTTGTTCGACGTTAAAAAAAAAAAAAAATTGGGGTTGAAGGGGTTTTAGGTGGGGGTTCCTCCCCAAAATAGGTATTTACTATAGCATTGGTACATTTTGCTGATTCTGTCCCACGTTGACTTCCTCCTCAGTAACGGTATTCTCGTGCCCAGGGGTATTTCCCCCTGTGTTTCTTGAATTGCAACAAATTAATTTGAGGCTTTGTCTCCATGCAGTGTTGGATTTTTCAGGTTTTTGTATAATGGTGACAGCAAATCGAATGTAAAATGCACATTTGGCTTGTGTGTAACGTCGACAATGGGTGCAAATTCCACTCGTGAGGGCGGAGTGCTTTGTGAAGAGGACTGTTGCCATGAGAGAGTGAGAGAGAGATAGAGATAGAGATAGAGATAGAGATAGAGATAGAGATAGAGATAGAGATAGAGATAGAGATAGAGATAGAGATAGAGATAGAGATAGAGATAGAGATAGATTGAGTATGCAGGAGATAGTGAGTCGAAGATGGAGAGTGTGTGTTTTACATCATTAAAGGATACTTTGTGAACCATGGAGTTATTTTTGTTTGTTTGTTTGTTTTTCCTTCTTGCTGGGAAAACTGTTTTTAACTAATTGTGGTTTATGAACTATACGAGGACTGGCCGTGTAGGTTTTTGTTTGTTTTGATTGAGTACATTTTATAAATCTGTCTCCATTTACTGGTCCGTATGACTGCAGAACGACGACTTGGCCCAGGCCCGAGTGTGCATTAACGAACTTAAAGAGCGAATGGCCCACTTGGAAGACGAGCTTAAGAAGACCAGAGATAATGCCACAGTTCCGGCCCATTGCGGGGCCAGAACGAATCCACCACCGTCCGAAAAAGGTGCTAACCAAAGGGGTCCTTTACAAACACTCCAGACTAAAAACAGGCCAAAAACTGCAGGGAAACAGGTCTGTGTTCTGATGTCGCATGTTGGAAAGAAAGGTGGTGCAGGCCCCAGGAAGGAGAAAATCTGAGACGTTTCTTTAAGCATTTACCAAAGATTATGAACTTGAACCTTTGCTGTCTTTTTTTTTCATTTACCTTGTGTTTTTTTTTTTTGTTTGTTTGTTTTTTTTAAAGTTTATTTATTCTCACTCCTCTTTCCATTCACTTTTTTATTTTTTAACCAGGGTTTTTCAATTTAAAGTTTTCTCATTCTCATGAGCTCTTTTGGATACTTCATCCCATTTTGATGCACAATCATGTATTCCCTTCCTTTTACTCCATCAAAATTCCTCCAACATTTTGCTTGCTCTTAGCAAAGGCCACCATGGGATTTTCCATGTCCACCAATGAATGGAGGCAGACTGGACACCCGGTAAACGTCCATCTGAAGGACGGCACACACGTTGACTCGCTCTGCCTGTGAAACACCAGGATTTATAGCTGTCAGGATTTGAGCCCAGGCTCGATAGCTTCGAGATGAGTGTGCCTACTCGAGGCCACTTTATTAGCCCAATCTGTCAGTTATGGTCTACTTTGCTCAATTCTGTGGTGGTGCTTCAATTGATTGAGTTTGTCTTTGTGCTTTTGCATATGTAAACATAAAATCTGCTGACATATATTATTGTAAATAAACGGATATTCTTACAATTGTTGTTGTGAACCTTTTATTTTCCTGAATGTTTGTCCTTTGGGTGAATACTTCTGCTTTCCTAATACTGCTGTTTCTTTTAATATTGAGCATCAAAAACTTGCCTTTTTTTTGAAGTTGGAACTTTCAACTACTTTCTAACATTGGGCTTTTCTGCCTTTCTACCAGGACCAGCAGTTGGGAAAATAGAAGAGCCAACTTATGGGGAAGCATGGGAAAAGACAAAGGTGTTGCATGGAGCGAGCGAGCGATGCACCGAGGTGTACGCTTCTCACACAAAGGTCTCATTTGAGTTGTGCCATTTGAAGGAAGAATTAAACCAGTGCAAAAAACAATATGATAGGGATTGCTGTGATCTGGGTGAACGGTTAAATGAAATGAAAATAAGTTTGGAGCTTAAAACTAACGAGGTAGATCGAGAGACTCGAAAGAATCGGGAACTAGTACGGCAGCTTGAGAACTGCAAGGAGGAAGAAGTGAAGGCTCTGAGTCGGTCACAGGACTTGTTCACCGAACTCGAGTTGAACAAACGGTTTGTTGAAGACTTTGCACGTGAGGCAGATGTGCACAAAGAAACGACTTTGGAACTGAATCGTCGTCGTGAAGAAGTGGATGTATTGCATTGTCAATTGAAAAGAGCACAGGAGGACACTGAACTGAAGGCTCGGTTTATACATGACGCGGAAGGATCTTTGAAAAAGGTAGCTGGTATCGCGTCGTCTTTGACGTTGATGCTGTCTGAGTTCATGAATTCATTGCAGGAGAAAATGACCTTGATAGAATCAAAAATTGCAGCAAATGAGAAAAACTTGTGTTTTGTAAAGCAGGCTCGATACAAGGAGATTTGCAAGCTGAAGTCAGCTGTCGAGGTAAAGAAGCAAATGGCAGCTGATTTTGAAGAAGCACAGAAGCGTTTGGAGCAAAGTTCCATGGTTGTGAACAAAGAGATGGAAAATCGTAGTAAAATGGCCAAAAAACTGCAGAGTATTGAGAAAGAGTTTGTCATGGCAAAGGTTAATGCAGATAATTTGGTGAAAGAGTTAGCACATACTCACGGTGTTATTGCAGACATGAAGTGTAATGAAGAGACAAAAAGGTTCGAGTTTGACCAGCTCTCTAAAGAGCTTGAAGCTGGTTGTTCCAAATTACAGCAAGCAAATGAGGTTTCATTGAAAGCTCAGGGTGTGGTCGCTGATCTACAGAAGTTCATAGAAAACTTCAGGAGTCATGCTGCCAGAAAGCCGATTGACGAGACAAAGATTGATCCACTCGATGAAAAAGTGGAAAATTTGTGCTTGCAGTTGCTCAAAGCGTTGGAGGTGCTATTCAAGATCCTTGGCGCAAAGACTGAGACAGAGCACATTGAGGTGGGGAGGACTTTTGAGGTTTTGCTTAAAATGCAAGACCAAAAGCAAGAGCATTGCCGGCTCCAACAAGAGTTGGATGAAGTGCGGACATGCTTGAAGCAGAAGGGATTGGATGTGAAACAAAAAAATGAAACTGTTGAACAACTTTCATTAGAGTTGAAAGATGCCAAAAATGATAAGCAGAAGACTCTAGCTCAGTTGCAGACCTTGTCGCTCGAGTTGAAGTCCAGCCAGCGGGTTGTTGAAGATTTTCGGGATGAAATTGCTGCAAAGAGTTCTTCACTTGATCTGTTGCAGGAAAAAGTGGAATCGTTGCATTTGAAGCTGCAGCATGCCGAGGAGGCTGCCTTGAATGCTGAAGTATTGCAGGATTATGTTGAAAAACGCACCAAAGAAACGTGCAACGCATTAAAAAGCATTCTGGAGATACAGTCTGCAAATATGAATACGCATGAAGAGCAGTTAAGAAAACTTTCAACCAAATTGTCATCGATTGAGGAGAAGGTACGTATTGAGTGCCAGGTGAAAGCCCAGACGTCGCACGACCTACAGAACGCGAGACTGGCGTTGACCGTGAAGGAAAAGGAAAGTGCCGAACTGCTCAAAGCGAGGGAAACCATTCGGACATTGCAAGATGAGATGAGGATTTGTGGAGATACGATGCAAGCATTGGAAAACACACTGAAGGATGGACAGCTCAAGAAAGAAGAGTTGATAAGGTAAAATTAAGATATTTATTCCGTGGATTTTAACTTTTGCATCTTTTCTGGTTTGTAAGTTTTGTTCCAATTGGTGATCTGCAGAACAATGTGCAAACCCTCAAGTTGGATACTTTGTTTTATCGAAGGTAATCTCAATTTAAAATAGATAAATATTGACCATTCTACACACCAGCATGTGGCAGATGTTCTTTTGGTGTTTCTACCTGAACATTGTTTTCAAGTTGTCATGGTGAACTTCTTATAATTATCTCTGCATCATGTCTTGGTCCAATACCCTTTAATTATTGGGTCAAATTTCTTTCTTTTTCTTTTTATCACCATGCTAATGTCCAAATTTGTTTTTACATTAATAACTCGTGATCAGTTGTTATTGTGCCAAAGCCAATTCATTCAATCCTGTCAAGGTTTGTACAGTCCTTGAAATTCCTGGAAAAATTAAAAGCATTTTCCATTACTGGAATTTCCTGAAGAAGAAAAAAAACACCTGTGCAGGTCCTTGAAAATCCTGGAAAATTGAGAAGGTTGTGCAAATATACATAATCTGCCAGGCCTTTGGTCAGAATTGTTAATTCGACTGGTTTCTTTAAGAGAATTTTAACAACTTCAACCTCCCCCAAGGATTTACCTTAAAAGCTATGCCAAAATGGTTTCTCGCATGCAAAATCTGCAGGAGCGGGTCACCAGGCGAAATGTTTTTAACAGAATAACGGTTTTATTATAAGAGGGCACAGGGCAATAAACTGAGGACAAAAGATAGATGGACACAAACGGGCAGAGAAATGAATAAAGCACGCTCCTGATCCGATGTCACCAAAACGCACGGTACAGGAGTAAACTGCAATTAACAATGGTTCCCGGAAAGTGAGGTCTTTAACACAGAAAAGTGGAGGTTATGGATAAGCTTTGCCGAGGCGAGAGTGTGTGACATTACTGGGCAGACATATCGTTAAGGAGTCCAGTATCCAACAAGTAAAGAAATGCACAGGAAGCATCAGGATTTGTGAATTGTTTTGCACCACGAGTGAAGGTGATTTTGGTAAATGGCTCCAGTGCATGATGTGTGTGGGTTTTTTTTGTTTGTTTTTGTTACCCCCTCCCTCATCCCCATTATAAGGGGTGAGGGCCAATTGTACCAAGCTTCTGCCCTGCCTTGACCACAATACTCCTCCATTTCCCTCTGTCCTCAGCCAACTCTCACAACTCTCTCGAACCACCCTCACCTAAGATATCCCTCCTCACGCAATCTTCCATCTCGGCCGCTGTCCACTTTATTTTTTTATTTTTTTTTTCCCCTCCTACCTTGCTCCGTCAACCTATTCTCTTTTCCTCCAACTGCATGAAGTGTCCAGCTCATTTTAGCTTTTTACCAATCTCCCTGTCAAGCTCATCTGCATACCAATCTCCCTCAGTTCATCCATCCTCTTGACCCAGTTATTCTTGCAAAACTTGCAACCTCTGTTATCGTTGTCAGAGCTACCGTTTTGAGACTGTAATGGTAGGCCAGCGTCGCACAAGACACCAAAAATTTCTCTCTCAATTTAGTTTATCTTTCTGTCTGCCTTTACTCCCTCCACGCATTCACACCCACATGAATCCTCCTCCGCACCTCCACCTCCGACTTACCATCATCGGCTACTGTTCCTCCCAAGTAATCAAACCAATTTCCCCATCTCATCTCCTTCCCCTCGAACCTGATATTCATTTATTACCCTTGCTGAAGGAGATTGTTTTGCATTTGGGTCTTTGTTTGTTTGTTTTGTTTGTTTGTCTCTGTCTTTGTCCGCACAGAATTTGTGTTTTTCTCCACAACCATTTGTCGAATTGAAACAATTTTCACCATCTGTGTGACTACTGTTGTAGAAAGTTTTAATGATAATTGTGACATAGTCATGTGGTATGGCAGCCATGTTGGAAAAACTTTGGACCCCTCTGCAACTGTACCATGGAAAAAAATTTAAACTTGGCACATACTTTTGGCCATGTAGTGTGTGTGGACACCTGCTCGTCAAACATCTCACTCCAAAATAATGGGCATTAACATGGAGTTGGTCCCCCCCCCCCTTTGTTGCGATAACAGCCTCCACTTCTGGGAAGGCTTTCCACGAGATGTTGGAACATTGTTGTGGGGACTTGCTTTCATTCAGCCACAAGAGCAATTCGTGAGGTCGGGTACTGATGGTGGGTGATTCGGTCTGGCTCAGTCGTTGTTCCAATTCATTTCAAAGGTGTTTGATGGGGATTGAGGTCAGGGTTCTGTGCAGGCCAGTCAAGTTCTTCCACACCGATCTCGACAAACAATTTCTGTATGGACCTCGCTTTGTGCACAGGGGCAATGTCATGCTGAAATGGGAAAGGGCCTTCCCAAACATATTGCCACAAAGTTGGAAGCACAGCATCGTCTGGAATGTCATTGTATGCTCTGGCATGAATAGTTTCCTTCACTGGAACTAGCCAGTGGGCCGAGCCTGAACCATGAAAAACAGCCCCAAACCATTATTCCTCCTCCACCAAACTTTACAGATGGCACGATGCATTCGGGCAAGTAGCGTTCTGGTATCCGCCAAACCCAGATTCGGCTGTCGGACTGCCAGATGGTGAAGCGTGATTCATCACTCCAGAGAACGTGTTTCCACTGCTCCAGAGTCCAATGGCGGTGAGTTTTACACCACTCCAGCCGACGCTTGGCATTGCGCATGGTGATCTTCGGCTTGTGTGCAGCTGCTCGGCCATGGAAACCCATTTCTTGAAGCTCTTGACGAACAGTGTTTGTGCTGACGTTGCTTCCAGAGTCAGTTTGGAACTCGGTAGTGAGTGGTCTCGTTCTTTGTGCGCTTCAGCACTCGGTCTCTTTCTGTGAGCTTGTGTGGCCAACCACTTCGCGGTTGAGCTGTTGTTGCTCCTCTACGTTTCCACTTCACAATGACAGCACTTACAGTTGACCGGGGCAACTCGAGCAAGGCAGAAATTTGATGAACTGACTTGGTGGAAAGATGGCATCCGATGACGGTGCCACGTTGAAAGTCATTAAGCTCTTCAGTACGGCCCGTTCTCCTGCCAATGTTTGTCTATGGAGATTGCATGGCTGAGTGGTGGATTTTATACACCTGTCAAGCAATGGCTGTGGCTGAAATAGCCAAATCCACAAATTAGAATGGGCGTCCGCATACTTTTGACCATTTAGTGTAGCAAGTACCACTCATGGGGAACGAGTGTGATTGTTTTTTTTTAATGACGTCATAGGTGACTTTGTTTTGATGTCATAATTGCATATGCAGAATACTACATCCGATCAATATGAAAATTTGAGTCATCTCGGGATAAAATGGACCATTAATAAAAAAAAAAAAAATTCATGTCATTGGTCACGTGATTCGGAAGCCATATTGTTTTTTTTGTTTGTTTTTTTTAACCTTCAAAAATTTCAAATAGCTGAACAGATCCATGAAAAATGTTTACATACATGACTGCCTATCCATGAGGAACAAAAGGTACACACATATGACATCATAGGTCACATGATTTGGCAGCCATATTGGATTTACCCTAAAATGTATTTTTTTTAAAACATCTGTAGAACAGCTGGATCGATTGAGGGGGAAATTTCACACAAATGTTCCTCAAGGCATGTGTGTACAAAGTTGAGGAATTATTGATGTCATTGTTTGGTGCCCTCATTGGACTTCTGAAAAATATTCGATGTTTTTCTTGGAACCACTTGATCAGTCCAGATGAAACTTCACCATTAGGATTCAGTAGTGATGGGAAATCCTTTCTTTTTTATTTTAATTTCGACTTGATCGGGCACGTGGTCTGGAAGCCAGAGTTATTTAATATTTTGATCTGGGTTGATTTTTTTTATATATATTTTTTTTTAATGCTCACTTAGGTTTTTCTGGGTGGGGTTGAGGGGGAGGAGTATCAGCTGAAATGTGAATTCTATCCAGGTTCCTCCTGATGACTTCATGTTTTCTTTTTTGCTTGTTTTGGTTCCTTCTGATGACTCCAATGCAGGACTGTACCTATTTGGTCTTCCATTTGATAACTTGTTTAGTTATAAGGTACATATCTCACAGATTTATTACCTAATCGCCTGTGTTGAATTGATGTCCAATGAGGTTTTTAATGTCTCCTCTTCAGAGTTCTTGTACAAAATTTTGTGCTTCTATCACAATTTGAATGATTTTTTTTTCCTATCTGCCTTACTACTTCCAAACCTCTTTCACCAGTTGCCTCCACTACTTTCTCCATCCACCATACCTGATTTCTGTAACTCAACGATGTGGCCTTTCCTAATGTCTTTCCACACAAAACAAACATATGCAATTTCCCGAAACATCTCTGTACTTTTTCCACTCCTCCTCCAAACCTTCGTCTTTGCTGAGGTCCTCGCACCTCGCCCTCACTCTCCTTGTATTCTCTGATGATGTCCTTGCACTTCCTCCACCAAATCATCTTCTGACACCTGCTTTTAACTTCCCTCTTCATGCATAACAAACACCACCAGCTTGTGCTCTCGCGCAACTGCTTTTCAACCATTGATCCTTCACAGCTGTTGCTTCCTTCCTGCCATCGAATGAAATACAGTTCCGTGTCCACTCCTGTAAGTAATTTTGTGGCTTTCCGGCTTCTGAAAGAACTAATCAGCTCTGGTCATCCCATTATGACTCGCGTTCTCATTGGTTAATGCTTTTAAAAGTAAATTTTCCAAAGTGCACACAGTAAATGTTTTTAAATAATTATCAATTATTCACGTCGGACTTTATAGGTGAGGTCAAATTTGGAATAAAAATAAACGCTGACAGCATTTCATGTTGAGGGTGGGTACTTGTTCTTTTGTAGACATATTTTCAGTATGCTGTATCCGAATCTAATGTTCTCCAGGCTCCATTTTATGTTTTTAACCCTTTACTGGCTGACTCAAACTTACAGCCATTTTTCAGCACCTTCACTTGGCTCGTGTACATAATTGAGTTTTGATAGTCAATAAAACAAATTCGAATTGCGAACATACCCCGTGGGAGTTCATTCGATTCGTACAACTCTCAGGAGAGCGATAGCATGGACGACTGATAGTTTTGAAATTTGTTAATATTTTCATTGCATAAGAAAAAGAAACCAGAACACCTCACGAGAGTGATGCCAGTCATCTTTCTGATCATCTGGGGAGATTCTGAAGAAAAATTTCACGTCGTTACGCCCTGAGGAAATTGATGTCCAGCGTCGTCGTCAACGTTTGGTCTTGGAAGATGAGTATTTGCAGCGTGAGAAACGAACTTGCGTGGATGATTCCAGCGAGGAAAATTTTTAAAAATAATTTCAAAGGTTGTGTGTTCACTGTTCGTGCCAACCGAGTTTTCTATTTCCCTTGTTGTTTGTTTATTTATTTATTTATTTATTCCCTTTTTTTCATTTGTTTCAGTCTGTCATCACAGGATTCTCTGTTCATGTCTTGTGGGTTTTTATTTTTTGAAGTAAACTCTCATTTCTTAACCATACGTGTCGCCTGATTCTCACCTTGCGCACGCGAACCATTTTGGCGCTTGGGGAGTCCCTGGGCTAACCAACTGGTTTTAAGGGACTGACAGGATGCAGATTCCATCTGGGGAAAGAAGCTACCTTTCCACTCGAATGTGGTATCATTTGATCGGGCCGGTTTACGAAGGACATTGCGGGAAGCACGAGCAACCCCCGTCAACGTGACAACATATTGACCCTGCGCGCGTGAAGTGAAAACCGCGGTTAAGCAATTGTTTCACTTTGTCTGTCTGTCTGTCTGTCTGTCTGTGTGCGTCTACAAAGTCGGTTTATGATCGAGGAACAACTGGCTTTCAAAATCTTCTTCTTCTTTCAGCTGCTCCCGTTAGGGGTCGCCATTTCAGCTGCTCCCGTTAGCTGATCATCCGTATGATCCGCATAGTGATTTGGCACATGTTTTACGCCGGATGCCCTTCCTGACGCAACCCTGGTCGCCTCTTACGACACAGGGATATGGTACACCTATTTTGACAAGGGTATACACCGGCCCAGTACACTGGTACTCACTTCGCCGACCTCGGAAGGATGACAGGCTGAGCCAACCCCCTGGTGTATTAATTCAGTGGCCCAACGGGGCTTGAACTCAGGACCTTTTGGATCCCAAGCCGCTGCCCTAACCACTGCGCCAACACCAGGCTTATTATGACAAACAACACCAGGCCAACAACTGGCTTTCAAAATGTAATGTTTTATTTTGAACGTGAATCAGAAAGTAAACCTGTAGTTTATCAGAACCTTGGCTTTGAATTGGTCCTGATCACACCTGTGCAGAGAGGAGTGAGATGATTTTTTTTGTTTTTTAAACTCTGTTTGCCTGTGGTAGCCAAACACAATTGAAAATCATTCCAAGAAGGAAACTTGGTGTTTTAAGGGCACAAAGAACTCGTGTTAACGTGTCAGAGGCGGTAAACTTCCGAAACGTTTTTGATTTTTTTTTTTTTTTCCGACCAACTTTAAAAAAAAAATCTTTATTTTATTTGAATTGAATTGTATACGAGAACACAAATCACCTTTTTGGGCACTTTTAAAACCCTTCTGTTTAGCAGTACTTGGACAAAATATGACGGCATTTTTACGTCATTAGGATTGACACTCGGTGTTCATGAGTCATTTACTAAGTGGTGTTTGTTTTGGTTAAACTGTTTCATCACGGTGATGATTAAGTATCTTTTTAAATATTCCGAATGCTGAAATGTAATCCTTCGCCAACACCACTTGACTCGATGCAGTACACACAATAACATGGTGAACTTGCATCAAGAAGAAGGCAAACTTGCATCAAAAGGAAGTAAGGTGGAAGGAGTCAAAGGGTGGGGGGGGCTTGTAAGAACTCTGCAACATTAAATCACTTGCTTTTTTTAATTTTGACAAACACTTTGGTCACTCGGTCAGTCGCTGCCATTCATTCGGTTTTTATTCTTTTGTGGGTTTTTTTTTTGTTTGTTTGTTTTTCCTGCTCTTTCTCAACATATTGGTGTCTATCTGCCCTTTTTCCTGTCTATAAAATAGAATGTCTGCTCCCCACCCATCCTTCTCTCGCTCTCGCTCTCTCTCCCTCACTCCGAGTGGGTGGTTTGCCATTGACTTCCCGAAGGTATTTCGGGCAGAGATAGCTCGCCTACTCTTCATGAAAGACACCGTGTGGATCTTAATGTCCAATAACTAATGTCAGAAGACAGGACGCCCAGTTTAACGCGTCGGAACAACACACACATTGATTCACACTGCCTGTGAAACAACAGGATGACATTTTATAGCTGGGTCGAGATTCAAACCCAGGCTAGACAGCATAGTGGTGATTGTGCGCACCTCTTGGTCATCCTGTCTGCCGAAGTTTTATCTTGATGCACTGTTGACAAACAAACTGCGAATCCATGTTGTCTGTCTATATGAAAAATGTACATAATACATAGAATAAAAGTTGAATCTGAATTCAAAAAGATCACGGCTGGTGTCCCTGGACGGTGTAAAATAAAATCAGACGTACAATAATCACCTTTAAAAGAGGGGGGAAAAAATGAATTTCGGAGCCATTTCAATTCCCCTCCTGTGAACGTATTATTTAATTATATTGGGTTAGAAAGAAATCTTTTTCCTCGTCTGGATTTCGACATAATTATTTCGGGCATGAGTTTTGTTCAAATATGGAATCAGATTTTGAATATTAGTTTTTTTTTAATGAGCCTGTACGATACATTATTCGATCTTGGCAGGCGCCGATCACATTGCACATAGCCTCACACACAGCCGATCGGCGTCACAGCTAATGGATGAACAGACAGCTATCCTTGTCTTGTATATTAAAATGTCACACGTGGTTTATGAATGGCACAGAGTGCATGCAGAGCTGGAACAGTCGAAGCAGAATAAAGTCATGCTGGAGGGCCAAGTGCGTGAAATTGAGGACGAGCGAGTTGAGCTGCGGGGGAAGCTGGCTGATGCGCTCAAGCAAATGCGTCATGTGGAGCACAAGGTTTGACAAAATGTTCCAAACAACAACAACAAAAATCACTTGTTCCAGATAATTATCATCTGTGTCATGGAGTTGCCAGAATTTCCTCAATGTGACTGACTGTTTTTTTAGAATGTGCTTTTTCGAAACTGTTTATTTTTATGTTTTGATGGAGCATTCATGGAGGAGCTCGTACATGAATCACCTGTAAGACGGGGACATCAGTCGACATCCATGTACTATTGCATGAATTATATAGATATTTGTAGACAATGGACCCAAAGTGTACGTGGTGTATGTGATTTGAACCTGGGTTCCCTTCATCATGAGCCGGTGGTTCAGATTATTGTTACAACTTATTCAATTTTTGTTGGAGGATGAGGGGTATTAAAGGGTACATCTATGAAGAATTTGGGGATTGGGGGTGGGGGGGGGCGGGGAGGAAGACTATTGGGCAAAATCTTCACAAACTCTACAATGACGATGGTAATTCCCTGTCGAGGTCTGTCTGTTTCTCTTGATTATTACCCCCTGTTGGGCTCAGCCCGAAAAGGGGGCTTACAAATTTGATCTCTATTTTCATGTGCATGCGTCCGCAACCATATATCGGATGTGTATGGACGGATTTTATCCATACTTGGCACAAAAACAGCACATGATGGTGTACATATGCACAACATTTTGTTTCTTGATGGGATCAAAGATGGCTGACTGGTGGCCATTTTAGTTGGAAAAAAAATAGTGTTGAACACGTCTTCAACCATTTCTCAGACGTGCTATTGCCGATGTTCAAACTTGGCACACAGATACTGAATGATGGCTTGCATACGCTTGTGATATTGTTTTGAGAACAGGTCCAAGATGGCCGACTGGTGGCCATTTTAGTTGTTAAGAAAAATAAAAAAAGAAGCAGGTATTGAGCACATCTTCCACCATTTCTCAGATATGCATATACCGATGTTATTCAAACTTGGCACACAGATACTGAATGATTGCTTATGTGTGCCCATCATTTTGCATTTTTGAGATCAGATCCAAGATGGCCGTCTGGCAACTGTTTTGTTCCTTAAACGTGTCGCCAGCCATTTCTCGGACATGCATGATCCGAATTTATTCAACCCTGGCACAAGCGCAGCACATGATGGTATACACTTTATTTTGTGATATGATCAAACATGGCCGACTGGTAGACTGGCGGCCATTTTAGTTGTAAATAAATGTGGGCGACCCCTTTAACTCCATACAGCAAAATTACTAAAACGAAGGGGTCGATGACATTTTTCCTTTTCTTTTATTTTTATTTTTACTTTTATTTTTCTTGTTCACTTTGGAGAGAGATCTCAGAATTGCAGGACAAGTTTGTTGAGAATTTCTCCCATCTCGTTCTCTTTCCCTGCTTGGTCAGTCCTATCAAACATAACTGATATGAGGTGTTTGGTTTGCTCAGTACACTCGTGCACTGCCTTGCATTTTGAAGCTTAATGTTCATATATATATATATATATATATATATATATATATATATATATATATATATATATATATATATATATATATATATATATATATATATATATATATATAATGCTCGCAAATGGGTGCATCAATTCACCCTCAAAGGTGTGCACATCATCATCGTTTGTCATAATTGGCTGCCAAGAACATGTCGATTTCACACTCAGCGTGCCGCTTAACCCATTTATCGTTCTGGTAACACAAGTGGTCCAAAAAAAAAAAAAATCAATTGAGCCTCGTTGATCCAGATTTTGAAAACCATATAATTTAAACAAACAAGAAAAGTATCTCGCGTCTCATCTCGGGTTTTCATGTTTAGAAGGAGTTGCCGGAAAATGTTTTGTCATAAAAACGATGCAGAATGGGATCGAGATTTGAGATCTGTGCTCTGTCATGTACACAGTACGTCGTCGTCATTTTCACTGATCAGAGCTGGAAAAAACATTTATTTTGCTAACCTGTTGTTGTGGAATTTTGTTGTTAACTGACTCGATGTAAATCCTGTTACTCAAATTAATGACAATTAATTTACTGTCCACAACAAGAGTACATTTGATCAGAGAACCTTTATTCTTAACATGGTACCATGGAGTCCAAAGCACTGAGATGGTATACATCCACAATGATTTGCACGAAGCTAAGATCACATTTCCTGGCATTTATATGCTTTTGTGGGAGTGGAGGGGGCTGATCTGATAAGCATGAGGCAAAAGAACTCCAACTGCAATACGTGTCCACTCGGTGAAAGAGAATGACATAATCATGGCAAAAGTTGGTGTTACCAACCAGGTCACTTTGTTCCATCGTAAGACATTCCTTTTATCAACATTTCGGTCAAAAGACTCTTGGGTAAAGGGAAACATAACTGACAGCCAATTCGACTTGTAGCATAAAAATTCAAATTTATAAAGCACCAGTTACAATTGTAATTGAGAGTACATTAATATAATTATTTTTCTTCCACACTGTTAAGGCGTTGAAGATTGGACGCTGAATGTTGTATGGACGGAGCTCTTCGATCGAGTGAAGCACCATCGTTGCTATGGGAGACATAACTCGTTTTGTGTGCAATGACGTTTGGCAGCCATTGTGTCGGGGAAACCCTGGGGGGGGGGGGAGCGTTTCTTTGAAAACGTTTAAGAAATGAACGTTTTGCGAACTTTTTCCTCAATTGAGACGATTATTATAGACTAGTAAGTTTTTCCCACGTCCGCTTGGAATTCTAAACAGGGGAGGGATGAATGCGGCAAAAATGCAAATGGTGTCGTGTGTCATCGAGCAGACAAGCTGGGAACAACCCTCCGCCACCCTCCACAGCCACCCTTGTATTAATTCAAGTACGGCCGAGCGAACCGTGGATCATGAACCTTTTGGTCCAAACAATCATGAAGCTCGCGGGCATGGCCTCCCAGTTACGATTCCTGGGAGGTGGGGTTTAGTCTGCTCGGGAATGTTTGGGTCCTGTTGGCAGTTGGGTCAGTGTTTGTTGTTGTTGTAAAAACCGTGGCTTTATTGGCTGGCCTTGGACATGTTAAAACGTAGAAAAAGGTCACGAGGGTAATCACATACTGGGGGAAACTCGCCTTAAACCCTACCTTGTTAACACAGCCAGCACCACCCCCCGTGTGGTGACTCGAAAACAACCTTAAGCTCACAGTTTTCCCCACTTAAATTACATCGAGGTATCTCCTACCCTTCCAGGGTCCATGCTATGCTATTCAGTCCTATCTTCACTCTGGGATTCTTCCATCTACCCCCACAAACATAACAATACGATGTGGAAACGCCTTTGGCAATGTTTACAGCTTCGAGCCTGCTTGGCTATGTCTGTATGAGCTTTGCACATCTGGATTTGGGGATTTTCTCCCGTTCTTCCTTGAAGATTTGCTCAAGTTCTGAAGTTCGATGGGGAGTGTTGGTGAACAGCAATCTTCAAGTCTTTCCACAGATTCTCAATGGGATTCAAGTCTGGGCTTTAGTTGGGCCACTCAAGGACTTTCACATTCTTGTTCTGAAGCTGTTAGACTTTGGCCGTATGATTGGGGTCCTTTTCCTGTTGGAACGTGACTTGAATCTTCACCACAGTCTAAGGTCTTTGGAACTTCTCACAACTGGTTCTCGTGGATTTGTCTATATTTGGCTCCATTCATCGTTTGCTCTATCTTTACAAGTCTCTTAGTGCTTGCTGCTGAAATGCATCCCCGCAGCATGTTGCTGCCACCACCATGCTGTAACGGTAGGCATGGTGCACGATGGGTGATGAGCTGTGCTCAGTTTCCGCCAGACGGAGCGCTTCACATTCAGGCCAAAGATTTCAATGTTTTTTTTTTTTTAATCAGACCACAGAATCTTTTGCCTCGTGCTCAGTCTTTCACGTGCTTTTCTGCAAACTCCAGGTGTGCTGTCATGTGCCTTGTTCTCAGGAGTGGCTTCAGTCTGGCCACTCTCCCATAAAGCCGGAGATTTGTGAAGTGCTGAAGAGATTGTTGTCCTTCCGGCAAGTTCTCTAATCTCAGCCATGAAACTCTGTCGTTCTGTCAGAGTGGTCATTGGGTTCTTGGCCACCTCCCTCACCAAGGTCCTTCTTGCCCAGTTGTTCAGTTTGGTTTGACGGCCAGCTCTAGGAAGAGTCTGGGTAGTTCCATGTCCTTTCCCTTTCCAAATGATGGACCTCACTGTGTTCTTGGGAACTTTCAACACTCCAGAAATAGTTTTGTACCCTTCTCCAGAACTATGCCTACTCACAATTCTATCTCAAAGTTCCACGGACTGTTAGGGTTTATTCAAGCTGTAACACAACATGTGACTTTTCCCAAAAGTACGTTTCCCAAACCGTCACATTATTCCATCCGCTGACGAATGCCATCCGTTTATTGGTTTCGTCAGCATTGTGTATGATCTCCAATCATGAAAACGTATCAAAGATACCTGGATATATTTTTTTATTTTTAACCAGAATCATAAAATTACCGGGGTTTTGTTTTGCAGGAAGAACATGATTGTTGTGTTGATGTATTCATTATTCTCTCCTTTCTCTTTCTGAGCATACAGGCCGCCTGTCGATTGTTTGCTTAATCCAACTTTCGGTCATGTACGTCCCGGTAATGGGATCTGTCTCGACCCCCTTACACTCGATGCATTCGTTGATTTCGTGGAACGACGTTGAGGATTTAATGGATATTAAAAAGCAACCATGGTAATGTTTTTAATTTAAAATTTATATCTGTCGATATGTTGAATGTAACACCTGAACCCTGACCTTAATCTTTTTGCGAAATTGAGATTGATTTTTTTTTTATTTTTTTTTAAATAAATCATCCATCCTTTTCTCTCTTGACAGAGTCCCACTCATAATGACAAGTTACAGGAATTGCAGCAGCAACAGAAAGGTAAAGAGAACCACTCATGTGGCCTAAACGATGTTTTAAAGATCATGTGTTCACAAATGTTAGTCCTGAGTTTTAAATTATGAGGTGCATGTCTGAACACAAGTCAGTACATCGAAGCGGTGGACTGGTTGATCTGTGATCTCGAAGTATGGATTGGTTGTCCGGAGGAATTCCGTGTGAGCATGGCACAAGTACTTGGTGGGTCATGACTCGCTGTCGGAAGGTAACTCTCTTTCTGAGGGCGCCTTCTGGAGCGATTCTGAGAGCAGTCACGTGATCCACTGCCACCTCGTCTCGTGACACGAACTCGTTTATTACCTGCCATCTCTCTTTTTTTTTCCCCCCCCACCTACAATCCCACGCTTTTTGGAAAATAAATAAATAAAATGAGGGATGTTGTAGTCTGTCTGTCTGTCTGTCTGTCTGTCTGTCTGTCTGTCTGTCTGTCTGTCTGTCTGTCTGTCTGTCTGTCTGTCTGTCTGTCTGTCTGTCTGTCTGTCTGTCCTCTGTCCATCCCGCACGCTGTCTCATCCAAAACATTTGTGCATAAATTCACCCAACTTGGTAATTATCACCACAAGAATGTATAGTAGGATAGCAGTGCCATTTTGCTCCCTCTCCTTGGTGTAGGGTCAAAAGGTCAAACGCTAAAAAATGTAATTTCAGGCACATTTTTAAAAATTCATTTGTGAAACTTTTTACACGCAATCAACATTTGGGGACGCATGAATTTTTACTTTATTTAATTTTATTTTTTATTAATGTTTGACCACAAGTTCATTCCCCAGGGGGTGTGGACTTTGGGTCACATGGTCAAAATGGACAAAACCCCCCCACAAATAACTCAGAATTTGGTATTGGGTTGTTCCTGGTGAAACGTTTTGCCATCTTTCAACTTTGCTTTGGGTGCGAAGTGTGGGGGATTTGCAATGTCGCACCATCGACTTTGCTCTATTTTTAATCTACGGACGTGGTGACGCGATTTAAATCTGCAGACTTGGTGACGGGATTTTAATCTGCGGACTTGGTGACGGGATTTTAATCTGCGGACTTGGTGATGGGATTTTAATCTGCGGACTTGGTGATGGGATTTTAATCTACGGACGTGGTGACGCGATTTAAATCTGCAGACTTGGTGACGGGATTTTAATCTGCGGACTTGGTGACGGGATTTTAATCTGCGGACTTGGTGACGGGATTTTAATCTGCGGACTTGGTGATGGGATTTTAATCTGCGGACTTTAACGGGATTTTAATCTGCGGACCTGGTGACGGGATTTTAATCTGCGGACTTGGTGACGGGATTTTAATCTGCGGACTTTGTCACGGGATTTTAATCTGCGGACTTTAACGGGATTTTAATCTGTGGACCTGGTGATGGGATTTTAATCTGCAGACCGGGTGATGGGATTTTAATCTGCGGACTTGGTCACGGGATTTTAATCTGCGGACTTGGTCACGGGATTTTAATCTGCGGACTTGGTGACGGGATTTTAATCTGCGGACTTGGTGACGGGATTTTAATCTGCGGACTTGGTCACGGGATTTTAATCTGCGGACT